>NC_141674.1:180653520-181253520 GCF_028749965.1 Puma concolor
GAAGGAATTAGAAGGAACAGTAATCATTGCCACACAAGGCTGGGAATAGTACCTGCTTCTACTAGACAGGCCAGAAAACCTAACAATGCAAGAAGATCCTGCATAGGTTACTCAGGTGAGTCTTTGTTTATTGTGTAGAATAACAAACCCTAGACTGAGAACTTCTCTGATTTTAATAACAAGGCCAAAGTTTAATCAAAATTTCCAAGTAACTTAATTATGTCCAGACTAAAACTCAAAAATAATAACTAAAAAATCCATCAAAAAGGTGTAATTCACATTGTCTGAGATCCAAAGATTACCAGGCATGAAAAGAAGGAGAAAATATGACCTAAGAAAAATGAATCAATCCACAAAAGTCAAGAGCTTATACAGATGTTAGAATTAGACAAGGAATATAAATACATTACAATAGTGGTACGCCTTTTCAAAAAGATAAGGAGCCACACTGAAGACAATTTTTTTTTTTAAGACCAAAATCAAACTAGTCAAGGTGAAAAACTACAATGACTAGATGTACTTAGTAGCAGGTTAGAGATAGCAGACAAAAAGATTAGTAAGTGAACCAATAATTTCACTTGTAGATTTAAACCTCCCCAAAAATGTACGTATGTTTGCCAAAAAGCATGTACAAATATGCTCATGGCAGCAGCATCCTTAATAACCTCCATGCCCAAATGCCCATAAATATTAAAGTGGATCATTAAATTATGATATATATACACAATAGAATAATGGAGAAATGAAATCAGACAAAAACATTAATCTCTACTAACACAAATTAATCGCACAATGTCATCAAAAGCATCCAGATACAAAACAATGCGTACGGTACGATGCTATTTATATGAAGTTGGAGATAAGCAAACCACTTTTTAGCAGGAAAAATCAGAACAGGGAACACGTTTGAGAGGGTATAAATGGGAGTCTAGCGTGTTGGAAAAATTCTATTTCTTGATATAATTGGTGGCTGCATGAGTGAGATTACTGTGATGTGTAGTTGGATTCCAGGGTATTTTTGCAGATGGGTGAGAGGCAGGAAAGCCCATATATAGCTAAAAATGAGAAGTGGAAAAATATGCTAGCACCAGGAATTGAAAAGCCTTTTTCATTTCTCACAGATCTTTTGTTTGGATAATGCAGAAGGCACTCAATAGCTATCTCTTGATTTTTTACCTGTCTTAAAAATTTTGTCAGCCTACAGAAACATAAAATTTACTCCTGGGCTAAGGATATTGGGAGAATCTATAAAAATAAAGTTAGTGACATTTCTCTAAAGTTTTTATTTCACCAATAATATTTTTATTTTTGTGTCATCTTTCCATATTATGCATCATTCATGTATTTTTTACATAAAAAAATCAAATGCCATGCTTCATATCATTCCTACAGAAAAGTTAGTGTCATTCAAAATTGTTCAGTGTCATATTTAGTTTGCTAGATTAAGAAAGATGATTGTTAACTTTTGACAGGCCAGAATTTTGGGGTAGAAATTGTCAGATTTGAAACTGCTAATTAAATTAACATCTACATCACTCTACAAACCTTTTAGGAATGTGCTTATCAACAGTTCTATTTGCACCGCATTTGCCCAATTTATTATATTTTCCAATGTAATATGAATTGCAGTTTTGGAATTGACTGACGTTTCTACCCTGTTTCTAAGCCTTTTGTGACACTGCTCACAATACTTGACCTTAAGATTTCAACCCTGTGGTTTTTATCTATACATGTACAGATTCTTCTGGCTGAGTCATTTACTAACCTTTCCTCTCTGAAAAAAAATTTTTTTGTGTGTCATTTTCCTTACACAATTAGGAGAAAACATCCTTTTTTCCCCCCAAATACAGCATATTATGAACCATATGGACTACATCGAATTGGTTAATCTAATTAATTTCTCCCAAAGTTGATTGCTATTATTTTTCAATGTACTGTTATTAATAAATTCAGACCACAGTTGTTATTAATGAATTTACATACAACATACACATTTGCATTTATCCCTGACACCTCACTACATACAAATGCACATGTATACACACACACACACACACACACACACACACACACACTCGTTATGATAGTACCAGTTTAAATCTGCATGAACATGTTTTGCGTTTCTCCATCAGAATAAAATACACCTTTCTATTTCTTTAATGGGATTGCTTTGAAGAATATAATTTGTGCTTTCTGATTCTATTTAAATAATTATGTAATTCTGAATACTCAAAGGAATATCTTACTATTTTGTATATATAATAAATAATTATAAAAGAATAGGAATTGAATTTTAAGACATAAATGCATGATTTATAGCTGATCAACATTTATGCTATATATTGTTATTTAGGATAGTGCTTCTAGAATTTGGATACCAGCAGCAGCCTGAGAGATGATAAAGTTGTTACTGGGGTGCTTCTGTATCCTGAGGAATTATTACTTAGGTTGGTGTTGCTACCAAAGCTGCATTTTTTCTCTAGTGACATCTTTCTCCTAAAAACTGGTATTTCCCAAGAAAATTTTTTCAGTGAAAGACAAAACGTCCAGTTGACCTTAAAAGCGTGAGACCCATTACATTTTCCAACCCATTCAGTGCTTGTTTTCTCATCAAATAGAGTGGATATTTGAGCTCACATCTCTGAGTACCTCATCTTCAGAACTTATCTCTAAGAAGGCGACAATGTTTTCTTTGCTGACTTTGTAAACTGTTTATGTTAAGGAAGATAATTACTATGAAAGTATCTAAACCTGATGAGTGTAATATATGAACAAATGTTAGTGAACTAACTGGTGTCTGCATTCCAAAATATCACATAATTGAGCCGTCTTTTAATATCCCTTCTAGGGATGCCTGAGTGGCTCAGTCAGTGAATCAACCAACTTCAGCTCAGGTCATGATCTCATGGTTCATGGGTTCAAGACCCACATTGGGCTCTGCTGACAGCTCAGAGCCTGGAGCCTCCTTCAGATCCTGTGTCTCCCTCTCTCTCTGCTCCTCCTCTGCTCGTGCTCTGTCTCTCTCTCTCTCTCAAAAATAATAAATAAACATAAATAAATATCCCTTTGCTAACATATTATTTCTAGAAATGGAGCTAGAGCACTGTTAGGTGTAAGTTCTCTGTTTTATATGGCATATCTAGGGGGTTAGACAGGTACTGTACTTCAAAAGACCTTCAGAATCAGTCACAAAATCTGTAGGCTAGTGGTAATATTTCTGTACCCTTCCTATTGAGTATCTTTAGCACCAACAGGCTCAAATAGATATATGGAATTTCTTAAAATCCTTGACTTCTTGAATTTCTTGTAATCCTTGTTTTTTATCTCCTACAGTACCTCAGTCTCTCCTTCATCAGAGTTTTCGTTTCATGGAGGCCAAGACCTCAAAGACCATCTTACCTGGTTATCTCTAAAATAGGTTAGTGACTTTGCCTTTCAATTCTTTAAAGACTAAGTTTGATACTACAATTCTTCAGAAGCAAGTATCTACATGAAAAACAAACCTTGCTTGTACTTATTTTATTATCTCCTCAGAATAAAGTCTATGCGTTATTAAACAGAGTCCCCTAAACAACGATAAACAAAGATAAAAAGGAACCAAAAAGGGAGTAAAGGAGAGGTGTGCAAGGCTTATTCATTAGTCAAATCTATTTATTTATTTAAGGTTGTTGGTAAACTCTAAATGTCAACAAGCATGCCCTAGGAGAGTTGCTCATCAGGAAACTTTCTGTGTCTATTTGTCAGATACTTGTTAGCCAGTTTCTTTGAATTATCAGCTCAATACATCCAAAGCCAACATTCAAGACTGAGTCATTTGTCTTTATAGTACCATGATGAGCAAACAGTTAAATAACAAAATTATTTTGACACCCTTATGTGGCAATACTTTTTGGGAGCTTATAGTTTTAGTCTCTGAAGCAGAAATTTATATGCTTTCATATTTGTCTCCCTGAGTGTTCCATTTGTCCACTCAAACATAACATTCATTCATGAGTGCATGATACAAGGGAGGATTCTGAGGAAGATGAATCCCAAATAAATATTGTATCCTAGAGAGATCTAATTCTCATACAATGTCTTTAAATGCACACTGTATTTGCTATCATTTCCCCCATAAAGAACCTCATGCACTATGTTACTATTTGCATATTAAAAAGTTCACTTTTCATGTATGTCAGCCAGCCAGTTTTTTTTTTTTTAATATTCTTAATGTTCATTTTAGAGAGAGAGAGAGAGAGAGAGTGGGGGAGGCGCAGAGAGTGGGGGAGACACAGAATCCAAAGCAGGCTCCAGGCTCTGAGCTGTCAGCACAGAGCTTGATGTGGGGCTCAGACTCAGGAGCTGTGAGATCATGACCTGAGTGGAAGTCGGATGGTTAACTGACTGAGCTACCGAGGAGCGTTCTCCGCCAGCCAGTTTTTCATGACTGTTGGCAAACCATTGCTTTTGTCTTAGAAAACTATATTTTCTGGAGAAGCTTCTTACTTGTGGCTTTTTTATAAAATCTTTGTTACAAAGAACGGGGTGAGATTGCAAAAGAAGGGTTAGAGAAGTTTAAATGTTAAGTTAAACACCCAGAAGCATAGCTTAAAGTGGTGATTTATTCACAGATCCTTGTTTGATTCCTTCAATTACTAGTTGTAACAACTTGGGAAAATTATTTATCTTCTCTGTCTCTTCGTCCTCATCTACAAAATGCTAATTCTACAAATACTCAGAGGATATTATGGAAATTACATGATTTATTATTTACAAGGTGCTTAGAAGAACATAGATAAAGGTTATATATAGTTTATTAAATATATCTGTTATTATGCAGGTCATTGCTATCCTAAATCAATTGGTTTAGGATGGCTATCTCAAAGGGGGGTATATGGTACTCAAAAATAATCATCTACTTCTGAGTTTATTAATTCATTTTTAAAATGTATTGTAACCTAGATTAATATTTTAATTTACTTAAAACTTGTTGCTGAAATGTAAATATAATAAAGGCATAGTTATTATTTCAACCTGAAAATATTTTTCAAAGTAATAATACATAAAATGGCAGAGTCCTATGTTTTTTTGTTTGTTGGTTTTTTTATTTGTTTTTTTTTTGGGGGGGAGGGGTTTTCTGGAGGAAAGAATTTTGTATTAAAGTGAGATAATCCCTTTATAAATGCTAAGTAGCTATGAGAAATTAGTAAATCATTTACTCTACCTGGATTTCCATTCCTTTTTAGATAAAATAAGTGTTTGATTAGATGATCTTTAAAGCAGTCTTTCCTTCAAAGCTCCTTAGAGTCTCAAATATAAGTGTATGCTGTTTAAAAACTAAAACATTATTATTTTTCTATAGATAATATTTTGGTAACTTAAAAATATATTTTAGTTGGAAAGTTTGTATTATAAAGTAAGTTTGATTTCATTGTCTATGGAACTCCTGAACGTTCTTTAATAAATTGAATAGAAATATATTTATAAAGCGCATATCCATATCTTGATCAATTAACTTACTGTGTTAAAATTTATCTCTGATTAAAAAACGTAAAGAAAAATATGGTAGAAAAATTAGTAAGGCTGAGAAGAGAGAGAATTCTATATTTCTCTTCCTGAGTTAAAACTGTATATTAAATACATTTTGGTCAACTGCAATAGCAAATGAATAAAGTAAAAAGTACACATGAAGCCTAGTTGCCTGGGCCTCTTGGCACCTCATACATATTCATTGAATTGAGTGGAGAAAAGCAAAAATAATCCACCACTGTATACAACTTTAATAGATAAACAGTGTTCACAGACATCCAAATATTCTTTCCCCTTTCTTTTATATTTTCAGTCAGTCCCTTCCTTTAAGTTATTCAGTACAAGTTTATTGAAACTCTACTGTATACTAGACAATGTACTTCCCTGAATAAATTTTTCCACGAACTAACCCCCAAATACATAAACCTTCCTGCTTTTGAAAAATGCTCTGTAAATGATAAAATGCACAAAGAATACACTGTTATTAGCAGTGTGAATATTTTTCCCATTATCATTCTTATTCCATTGCTATTACCTGTAGAGCCTCGCGAAGAACATACTAAATTGTGACACAGTGTATATTTTTCACATTTATTTAACATTTGATCTGCTTCTGCTGTGTTTTCTGAGCTGGAGTACAGATTGTCTCAGTGAAGAAAAGGGCCTGCTTATGACAACAGACACTCAAAAGTATTTAACATGTGCCTTGTATCCGTAATACAAACTTAGTGAATCTCTATTTTATTTGCAACATAGTTTCTGTGATTTATAACTTCATTTGAACTATGGTTTAATTATTTATTTAACATGTGCCTTGTGTCCGTAATACAAACTTAGTGAATCTCTATTTTATTTGCAACATAGTTTCTGTGATTTATAACTTCACTTGAACTATGTTTTTGCTGCCTGACATGCACACATAGACACACACTACCACATACAGTTTTCCAAATAAGGAGAAGCTAGTAGTATAGTGTCATGAGTACAATAAATTTTTAATGTATGCTTATTGAATTATTGTTGTATGAAAAGAGATCATAAAACTAAATTCGTGATGTTGTAGATTCTGACCCTCAAATTCTTATCTTCCAGTATACTTTAATGGAGATATATTATTTTATGTGAAAAAGTGATTAAAAGCATGGATTCTGAGCTAGTATCTCTGTATTAAAACCTAAGCTCTTCTACCTACTTGACTGTCTATGATTTTCTTTCCTCTTCTGTAAGTGGAGATGTAGAAGATATTTTTACATTTATTTATTTTTGAGAGACAGAGTGAGACAAAGTGAGAGTGGAGGAGGGACAGAGAGAGAGGGAGACACAGAATCCGGAGCAGGCTCCAGGCTCTGAGCTGTCAGCACAGAGCCCGACGTGGGGCTCGAGCCCACAGACCGTGAGATCATGACCTGAGCCGAAGTCGGACGCTCAACCGACTGAGACACCCAGGCTCCCTAGAAGATATTTTTATATCTTATTGTGTTGTTGGAGAGATTAAAAGAGCTAATATTTGTAAAGTATTTAGAACTGAGACTGCAACTTAGTAGGCATCTCCTAAGTGTGCTTTATATCAAAGCAAATAACAAGAGTATAAATTTTAAATTCATATATAAACGTTTTTAAATCTACTTGTCTACTTAGCTCAATTGCCTATGAATGATCAGTTAATCTTTTTGATCTTTGCTCCTTATCTGTCAAAACAGAATCATATCTGTATGTCTCAAACTTTCCAAAAATATTAATTGAGGACTTGTTTATTGTATAACTTCGAACTAGATAATTTGGGACTTACCTTGAATCGTGGGAACCGTATGAAAATATTTACTCTTGATAATGATCAAGAAAGTGAGTAAACAGGCCATAAATTGGAGGAGAAAGTAGCTTCAGAAAAATGAGGTTAAATTTTACAGTCTTTTTTTTTTTTTTTTTTTGCCTAGGGAATTTTGAGTATTTCAGAACAGATAGAGAGTGTGGGATAAAAATCATCACTTTTGGCTGCCTCACCAAGTAGAGCAACAATAATTGGATGTTCCTCCCCCTCAGACTATGAGTAAAATATCTCCTCCTCAGAGAGTGAGTATCCTGGAAGTAGAAAAGCATGGGGGGGGGGGGGGGTTGAGGGGGAAGGAAAGGAAAGAAAAATAAGATAAAAGGAAAAAGAAAGGAAAAGGAAAGAACCTGCAGAAGTTGTAAGCCAACTTCAAGTCTTTTGAGTCCCTGAAATTATGTTTCTACTTTGGAGGAAAATGACATCATTTTTGGCCTGAAATTATTTCTACACATATTAAAAATACAATGCCTGGCAAATAATAAATATATTAAGGCTCAGAGAAAAGTAAGAGACATGGGATAAAACCAGGAAAAAACAAGGTATTGAAATAGGGCCTTTGAGGAGCAATATATTAAGTAGAAGATTTAAAATATGCTTAAGATGTATAAGCTAGTGAAAACTTAAGCCAAAAATATAAACAGTGTATATAAAATGAACAGGTGAAAAAATAAATGAAATGAACAAGTGAAAACTCTAGATGTGATTATGATAAAATTTTGAAATCAAGATCAATTTAAAATAAATTCTATACAATTAAAAAAGAGAAAAATAAGAAGTCAAAACTTATCTAGAATTAAACACTAGAAGACATAGAAATAAAAATAAAAGACCATATGAGAACAGAATATAATAACAGGGTTATGAGTGTGTAAAATGAATCCCAGAAGGAAAAATGTGAGAAAATGCATGAGAAAAACATTTTTGAGCAAATAATACTGAGAACATTTCTAAACTAGTGGAAGAAGCATGAGTGCAGTTGTTGAGAGAAACAGAACTGAGAGAAAATGTGTAGATAGAGATATAGATACAAGATACATGGATAAGGAATTGGCTCAAATGATTATGGAGACTGAGAAGTCAGTAAGCTAGAGACCCAGGAGAGCAGATGTATAGTTCCAGTCTGACTATCATTCCGAAAGGCAAATTTGCGTTCCATTCTGAAAACTTGTGGCTCAAAACCCAAGAAAAGCTGATGTTTCAGTTCAAATCCATGGGCTGGAAAAGACTGAAGTCCCATCTACTGGTATTCAGTCAGGAAGAGATGTTTCTTACTCAGGCCTTTAGTTCTATTTCAGTTGTTAACTAATTGTATGGGGCCCACAAACATTAGGAGGGCAATATGCTCACCTCAGTCTGTTGATTCCAATATTCATCTCATCTGGAAACACATTAACAGACACATCCAGAATATTGTTTGGCCAAAAGTTTGGGCACTTCATGACCCATTCAAATTGACACATAAAATTAACCATTATAGACTTCAAGTCACAGACTCAAGAAGCCTGACAAACTGAGGAAAGATGCATTAAAATATATTCAGAGCTAGATACAGTTTAGAAAAACTGCTAAAAATCAGATAAATAGAACATCTTAAAAGCAGCTATGCAGAAAACAAAAACAAAAACAAAAAACAAAACAAAAACAAAAAACAAAACAAAACAAACAGATTATATTCAAGCAGATAATTCATAGCTGTGTTTTAAACAGAAACGGTAGAAGTTGGAAGACAGTGGAACCATGTCTTTGAAAGACTGCAAGGAAATAATTGCCAACTAAGAATTTTAATATTTGAAAAAATACTATTCAAGAATGACAGTGGGAACCCAGGGAAGATGGTGGAGGTGATATTACAATGTACCTAAATTTTTCTATATAACAGGTGGGTCATCATGTTAAAAAACCAAAATTGACAAGGTCTTTCTATGAGTCTAAATTTATGAACCTTCTACAAATCCAAATATATGACAAAACACCAACAGCCATGTCGTACATATGTTTTTTCTTGCTGTTGTTGTTGTTGTTGACCTTAAAACCTGCTAATCCATACATTTCCAGCAGATATGTTTGGGAATCTCTGATAAGCCATTGAAACTATCAAAGGCTGGGAGGGAATTTGCGTCATTTAATTTGAGGATGGGTAAGGGGGTACCTGAGAAATTCTGAGTGAACCGGAGGAGTCTGGGTGTCTAGAACCTGACATTAAAAAAAAAAGGGGGGGGGGCAGCATTCAAATAGAACATAAAAAGAAAATAAGGACAAAAGAAAAGAAGATCTTGATAAAAGTAAAGCGTTGAAGGCAGAAAGAGTATAAATCAGAAGGAGACATACAAGAAATACTCAGATTTGTGGTAAATAGAGGGACTGAAGATTTGAAAAAATATATAAAAGGACACAGGAGGAAAAGTATGTGTGTGTGTGTGTGTGTGTGTGTGTGTGTGTGTGTGTGTGTTACTAACTCCCATATATAAACATGCTGAGTATATATAATTTCTGAAAACAGATATAATGCATTCAGAATTCTAAATAGATGATATCTCATCTTAATCCCTTCAGCATGTTTTCCTATATAGGTCTTATTGAAAGCACACACATATACATACATATACATATGTACACACATATTCAGTAAAAAGAGAAATAAACTGGTAGGAACACAGGAGCTTATCATATCCACTTGAAAATGTTTTTTTTTAATAAAAGATATAAAATAAATTAAAAAAAATCACAGTAGTAATTAAGAGATTAAAGCTTTAAGAGTTTCCTTCTGATTATAGATACACTTACATAT
The DNA here is from genome assembly GCF_028749965.1 of Puma concolor. NCBI lineage: Eukaryota > Metazoa > Chordata > Mammalia > Carnivora > Felidae > Puma > Puma concolor. The sequence goes on from NC_141674.1 coordinate 180,663,645, forward strand.
AATAGAGGTCCATGATGAATAAAACTATAACAATAAAGTAAGATAAATGTCAAAAACCGTCATTCAAGGAAGTCTTATACCATTAAAATTCAGAAAATAAACAAAAAGGAAAGAAAAAGAGTCATAGAGAGACTTGGATCAAAACATTGAAAGGTAGTTCCAAAACCCTGAGTACACAAATCTGGAATGGATGACACTTTGGACTTTTAGGAAACATTAAAATCCTTTGAGTATCATGGAAGGAGGGAACAAATCAAATTATAAGTTTTTATTTATAAGAGGAAGCTCAATGAAATTATCAGTATACTTTGTGACAGCAATGCTTTATACCAGAAGTCAAAGGAGCAATATAGTGAATGTATAAAAAGAGAGAAAATATGAACCAAGGGTTTTATATCCATTAAAGTGATCTTCAAGTGTAAATGTCTTAAACTCATGAACATGCAAGGCCTTTTGAAACGGATTCATTGTCCTTCTGAAGAAATCTAGTAAACATATTCCATACAATCAAAATGGCTAGAATGACAGCAATGTAAGGATTAATAGTGAACATTAAATATAGACGTATGTAGAGAACTAAGGCTAGATGATAGGTATCAGTGAGAAAACACAGTATATGAAGACTATATGTACCAATTTGGTGCATTTCACACAAAAAATTTTTAAGTACACCTAAGTTTGATTTTGTTTCAAAATAAAGGTTTCAAAAATGAGAAAAGAATTTGGAGAATGCTCAGGAATACACTCAGCTTGCTCTTAACTATATATATACATATATATATATACACACACACACACACACACACATTTACATATATATGTATATATATTTTAAAAGTAAACAAAATACTATTTCAAATTAGATACTAGCAAAGAGAAACAGGAGGAAAAGTAATATCTACCTAATCTTATATTGTTTGTAGAACAAAAACTGAAAACCATACTTAAACACCATAAAAGCCATTTATGAAAAGCCCACAGCTAATATCATCCTCAATGGGGAAAAACTGAGAGCTTTCCCCCTGAGACCAGGAACACAACAGTGATGTCCACTCTCCCGCTGTTGTTTAATGTAGTGTTGGAAGTTCTAGCATCAGCAACCAGACAACAAAAGGAAATCAAAGGCATCAAAATTGGCAAAGATGAAGTCAAGCTTTCACTTTTTTCAGATGACATGATACTATACATGGAAAACCCGATAGACTCCACCAAAAGTCTGCTAGCACTGACACATGAATTCAGCAAAGTCGCAGGATACAAAATCACTGTACAGAAATCAGTTGCATTCTTATACACTAATAATGAAGCAACAGAAAGACAAATAAAGAAACTGATCCCATTCACAATTGTACCAAGAATCATAAAATATCTAGGAATAAACCTAATCAAACATGTACAAGATATGTATGCTGAACATTATAGAAAGCTTATGAAGGAAATTGAAGAAGATATAAAGAAATGGAAAAACATTCCGTGCTCATGGATTGGAAGAATAAATATTGTTAAAATGTCAATACTACCCAAAGCAATCTACACATTCAATGCAATCCCAATCAAAATTGAACCAGCATTCTTCTCGAAGCTAGAACAAGCAATCCTAAAATTTGTATGGAACCACAAAAGACCCCGAATAGCCAAAGTAATATTGAGGAAGAATACCAAAGCGGGAGGCATCACAATCCTAGACTCTAGCCTCTACTACAAAGCTGTCATCATCAAGACAGCATGGTATTGACACAAAACAGACACATAGACCAATGGAATAGAATAGAGACTCCAGAATTGGACCCACAAAAGTATGGCCAATTAATCTTTGACAAAGCAGGAAAGAATATCCAATGGAAAAAAGACAGTCTCTTTAGCAAATGGTGCTGGGAGAACTGGACAGCAACATGCAGAAGGTTGAAACTAGACCACTTCCTCACACCATTCACAAAAATAAACTCAAAATGGATAAAGGACCTGAATGTGAGACAGGAAACCATCGAAACCCTAGAGGAGAAAGTAGGAAAAGACCTCTCTGACCTCAGTCGCAGCAATTTCTTACTTGACACATCTCCAAAGGCAAGGGAATTAAAAGCAAAAATGAACTATTGGGACCTCATGAAGATAAAAAGCTTCTGCACAGCAAAGGAAACAATCAACAAAACTGAAAGGCAACCAACAGAATGGGAAAAGATATTTGCAAGTGACATATCGGACAAAGGGCTAGTATCCAAAATCTATAAAGAGCTCATCAAACTCCACACCTGAAAAACAAATAATTGAGTGAAGAAATGGACAGAGGACATGAATAGACACTTCTCTAAAGAAGACATCCAGATGGCCAACAGGCACAGGAACAGATGCTCAACATCACTCCTCATCAGGGAAACACAAATCAAAACCACACTCAGATACCACCTCACACTAGTCAGAGTGGCTAAAATGAACAAATCAGGAGACTATAGATCCTGGTGAGTATGTGGAGAAACGGGAACCCTCTTACACTATTGCTGGGAATGCAAACTGGTGCAGCCGCTCTGGAAAACAGTGTGGAGGTTCCTCAAAAAATTAAAAATAGACCTATCATATGACCCAGTAATAACACTGCTAGGAATTTACCAAGGGATACAGGAGTACTGAAGCATAGGGGCACTTGTACCCCAATGTTTATAGCAGCACTTTCAACAATAGCCAAATGATGGAAAGAGCCTAAATGTCGTTCAATTGGTGGATAAAGAAGTTTTCCATCAAATGGATAAAGAAGTTGTGGTTTATGTATACAATGGAATACTATTTGGCAATGAGAAAGAATGAAATATGGCCTTTTGTAGCAATGTGGATGGAACTGGAGAGTGTTATGCTAAGTGAAATAAGTCATACAGAGAAAGACAGGTACCATATGTTTTCACTCATACGTGGATCCTGAGAAACTTAACAGAAGACCATGGGGGTGGGGAAGGAGAAAAAAAAGTTACAGAGAGGGAAGGAGGCAAAACATAAGAGACTCTTAAATACGGAGAACAAACTGAGGGTTAGTGGAAGGGCGAGAGGGGAAAGTGGGTGATGGGCATTGAGGAGGGCATCTGTTGGGATGAGCACTGGGTGTTGTATGGAAACCAATTTGACGATAAATTTCATATTAAAAAACCCTGAAGATAACTTTTAAGTATAGAAGAAATAAGGATAATACATAGGTAATAGCATAAATCTCAGCATTAGCAGAGAAATATAAGCCCTCCAAAATATTAAAAAGCATACTGCAAAGGTAATGAATATATTTTATTACAGAGTAGAATATTTATCTAGCTAGATATATCATATGTAACTGATATTTTAAAATAGGGACAAAAACAGATTAATAAAACAAATTGCTGCTAATGGAGAACAAAAGAAAATGATGGAGTTAGAAATAAAGGTTAGATTACTATGAATAGCTTGTGTTTGCTGGATTTGACTTTTAAACTGAAAAACAAAATTTAATTAAAAAACAATCTTTAAAACTCAGCAAAAGAAATAAGACCAATGGGCCTGTGTGTCCAGTTAGTGGCATTAACACAGTGCGGAGAACTCTTCAAGGTGGCTTGAAGACACATAAATTGGACTTCACATACCTGGTGAGAATATTAAGAACAGGAAGAATTATCGAAAAAAAAAAAAAAAAAGAAACTATTTTACTAGTGATTATTTAGGATCCTGTGTGTTGTAATAGTAATTTGGAAGCAATCAATGAGTAATTATGCTGATATCATTGAAAATTGGCAATTTATCAGGATAGAATTGTTATCTGTGTCTATCTATCTATGAAACCAAACAGCCACATTAACAACTCTGCGGTTTCATACCATATTTTCTATGTTTCCCATTAAAAGAGATGAGAATGATGAGCAGTTCAGTAGCAACAAACATTAGTAACCTGATGTAGTCTCTCATACCATGCCGTTTCATCCTAAATGAATATAGAGTTTCTTAAAGAAATAGCTGCTTCAAGGTAAGTGTCATGCTAGAAAGCAAAATATTGTCAATTATTACTAAAGTTTGTCAAGCAGAGGGAACTTTGTAACACCAAACGCTAATATTAAAAAAAAGAAAAATCTGCTCAAATTGGTAATCTAAGTTTTCACTTTAAGAAAAAGAAAGGGGCGCCTCGGTGGCTCAGCCGGTTAAGCCTCCGACTTCAGCGCAGGTCATGATCTTCCCAGTTTGTGGGTTTGAGCCCCGCGTTGGGCTCTGTGCTGACAGCTCAGAGCCCGGAGCCTGCTTGGATTCTGTGTCTCCCTCTCTCTCTCTGCTCCTCCCCTGTTCACACTGTGTCTCTCTCAAAAATAAATAAGCATGAAACAACAAAAACAGAAAAGAAAGAAAAAGGAAAAGAAAGGAAAGAAAAGGAAAGAAAAGGAAAGAAAAGGAAAGAAAAAGAAAAGGAAAGAAAAGGAAAGAAAAGGAAAGGAAAAGAAAAGAAAAGAAAAACATGGGTCACCTTGGTGAAAAGAAAAGAAAAGAAAAGAAAAGAAAAGAAAAGAAAAGAAAAGAAAAGAACATGGGTCACCTCGGTGAAAAGAAAAGAAAAGAAAAGAAAAGAAAAGAAAAGAAAAGAAAAGAAAAGAAAAGAAAAACATGGGTCACCTCGGTGTCTCAGTTGGTTAAATGTTGGACTTACTTCTGGCTCAGGCCATGATCTCACGGTTCATGAGTTCCAGCCCCCCATTGGGCTCTCCATTGCCAGTGTGGAGCTGGCTTGGGATTCTGTCTCTTTCCCTCTCTCTTTCTGCTCCTCCTGTGCTTGCTCTGCTCTGTCTCTCTCTCCCTTTGTCTCTTTCTCAAAATAAATAAATAAACTTAAAAAAATAAGAAACACACAAAAAGCAAATTATACTTAAGGCAAACAGAAGGTAGACAATATTAAAGATAAAAGCAGAAGTTGATAAAATTGATACCAAAAATAAAAAAAATAATAAAAAGAAAACCACATTCTTGGGAAATATCAATAAAAATGAAAAACTTCTAATACATCTGACTCAGAACAAAATAATTAGGAGATACAAATTACCAATATCGGAATTAAAAGAACATCACTGAAGATGGGATGATGAAATTATTCTATGTAGAACTGTGTTTGTGAATACATTTCTCAAAATCTGTGGCACTTAACACCTCAGAATGTCTGTGTGTACACTTTTCAAAATAGCTAAGGTGTGGGGAAGGGGCGACACCCAAATGAAAGGTGCATTTGAAAAAATGAATCAAATTGTATTATAAGTGAAATATATAACCACACTTACGGTAAAGGGAAAACAAGTAGCTGATCCAAATTGTTTATAAAACAAGAGTTGATACAATAAAACTAAGGGACACAAATAATTGTTCACAGACAGTGTAGCCCCGCTGGTAAGTTTGTTTCACACTAACTACAGATAATATATTCCAGTGTGTATAGGGGTTAATATACACACATATTTACCAGCTCTGTCCCCTAAAAAGGTATGGAGGTTGTGAGATCCCAATAGCACTTGGTTGTTATATGTTTACAAATGTACATTTACAAAGTTGAAATGAATATTCAGACAAAAGTAAAAAAAAATTTCATAAAGAGTTTCTCAATAAAACTCATTGTAAAGATACATTTAAATGTCTCATTTCAGTATAGGGAAACATAATCCTAGATGGGAGGTCAGCGATGCAAGAAGTGACAAGCAGTAATGAAAATGGTAAACATATATATTAAATTCAAATGAGATTTGACTATATTGATCGGTTGACAAAATTAAGGGGAACTAAGGCCTTTACATCTTCTAGGAATGCAAGAGGAGATAAAATTACCAGCTAATATTGGAGTTTGATAAGTCAAGAATGCTTGTGTAATTTCTAGGGCAATCACTAAAATAATGTCAAAAATATGTAACAAACAAGCCAAAAATGAATGAAATTGAAAAGATCAAATTCAAACTCCAAATAAAGCAATCAAATAGAATTTAAAAATAACATAAGGGGTGCCCGAGTGGCTTAGTTGATTAAGTGTTTAACTCTTGATTTTGGCTCAGGTCATGATCTCACAGTTTGTGAGTTCAAGACCCACATCAGGCTCCGTACTGACAGCTTGGAGCCTGGAGCCTGCTTCAGATTCTGTCTCCCTCTCTCTCTGTTCCTCCCCTACTTGCACACTGTCTCTCTCAAAAATAAATAAACATTAAAATATTTGTTAAAAAATAATTAAAATTAAAAAAAAACAAAAACAAACCCTCTCTTTCTATACATACATTTATGTACACACACACATACACACATTATATATATATATATATATATATATATATATATACACACACATATATATAAAGAGAGAGCAACTATATTCAATCTCTCCCTCTCTTTTTATATATGTTACATATATATATATAATATATATATTGTATATATATTTTCTCTCTTTTTCTCCATACACACACACATACACACACATATACACATGGGAAATAAATAAAATAAGTATAAATATAAATATATATATGTTATATATGTATATTATATATATTTATATAAATAATGAAAAGAGATATGGAGTAATTATATTAGTATCAGACAAAATACATGTTAAGACAAAATATATTATTAGGGATAAGTGAGTAGAATTCTGAATGAGTAAATATTTGATTAATTAGGGATGTGAGATGAGTCTAAATTTGTATATATACTGAATAACAGTCTGAAATCCGTAAAGCAAAAATTTCAAAAAAGCTAAATAATAACCACAAAAATTTCAAAAAAGCTAAATAAATCCCTCAATGATTGGAAAAAAATTTTAAAAACATGTAAGATTTTTTTTTAACGTTCATTTATTTTTGAGAGAGACAGAGAGAGAGCAATCACAGGACGGACAAAGAGGGGAGACAGAGAATCCAAAGCAGGCTCTAGGCTCTTAACTGTCAGCCCAGAGCCCAAAGTGGGGCTCAAACCCATGAGCACCGAGATCATGACCTGAACCAAAGTTGGTCGCTCAACCAACTGAGCCACCAAGGTGCCCCTTAAAAAACATTTTAAATAAATTAGTAAGTTAAAATATTAATAATATTCTTAAAAAAACTAATACAGACTTCTGTATCCAAGTATGGAAGAATATATTTTTTCAAGTACACACAGGATTCACAAAAATTGACCATATGCTAGACATGAAGAAAAGACAGAATGTAAGGCATTACTATCATAACTTTATATTAAGTTGATTTATTTTGAGAAAGAGAGAGAGCATAAGTGGAGGAGGGGCAGAGAGAGAGGAAGAAAATCCTAAGCAGGCTCCACACTGTCAATGCAAAGCCTGATGTGAAGCTTGATTCCAGGGAATGTGTGATCATGAGTTGAACTGAAACCAAGAGTCTGATGCTTGATCGACTGAGCCACCCAGATGCCCCAATATCGTAGCTTTTTTCACCATTTAATAGGCATATGGCCTACAAAATAAATAATTTTATATGATTTTAAATTGAGAAATGTTTCTAAATAACCCATGGCTCAAATACTAACAATGATTTAAGTAAGAGAAATTATGGGGGGGGAGGGGGAGGGCCGGGGATGTCTTTCACAATAACAGCAAAAGCAAAACAAATAGGAACAAATTTAACAAAAATAACAATGATCTATTCATTGATAACTATAAGACCTTGTTGGGAATAATTGAAGGAGCTACAAATAAGTGGAAATATATCCCATATTCCTGAATTGGAAGACTTACTGTTGTGAAAATTTCTATACTACCCGAAGTGAACTACAGATTCAATACAATGCCTATCAAAATTCCAATGGCATTTTTTTCACAAACATAAAAACTATACTAAAATGTGTATGCAATCACCAAAGACCCTGAATAGCCAAAGCAATCTTGAGAAAGAGAAACAAAGCTAAAGGCATTACAGTTCCTGATTTCAAGCTACGTTACAAAACTGTATAATCAAAACAAAATGATCCTGGAGTAAAAATAAGCATAAATACCAGTGGATCAGTATAGAGAGCCAGATATAAACTCATGAAAATAAATCAACTTACTTTTGAAAATGGGACCAAAAACACACACTGGGGAAAAGATAGTCTCTTCAATAGCTGGGAAAATGAGATATCCACATGCAAGAGAATGAAACTCAACACCTATCTTATACCATACACAGAAAATATCTCAAAATGGATTAAAGACATATATGTAAGACCTGAAGCCATAAAATTCCTAGAAGACAACATAAGAAAATGATTCTTGATATTGGTCTTAGCAATGATTTCTTGACTTAGATACCAAAGGAACAGACAACAAAAGCTAAAAGAAACACTTTGGACTCCATTAAACTGAAAAGAGACTACACAGCAACGGGCACCTTTAACAAATGAAATGGCAAGTTATGGGATGGAATAAAATATTTGCAAACCGTATATCTGATAAGGAGCTAATATCCAAAATATATAAAGAACTCATACAACTCTATAGCGAAGAAACAAAACAAAACAATGCAGTTTAAATATAAAGTAGGCAAGGGTGCCTGGGTGGCTCAGTCAGTTGAGAATCTGACCGAGGCTCAGGTCATGATCTCATGGTTCATGGGTTCAAGCCCCACGTTGGGCTCTGTGCTGACAGCTCAGAGCCTGGAACCTGCTTTGGATTCTGTGTCTCCCTCTCTCTTCTCTGCTCCTCCCCCACTCACGCTCTGTCTCTGTCTCTGTCTCTCTCTCATAAATAACTAAACATTTAAAAATTGAAAGAAAAAATAAAGTAGGCAAAGAAGGTGAATAGACATTTTTCCAAAAGCATATATAAAATAGGTACTCAACATCACTAATCATCAAAATAATGCCAATCAAAAACACAATGAGATATCACCTTAGAACTGTTAGGATGATTATTATCGAAAAAGCAAGAGATAACAAATGTTGGCAAGGATGTAGAAAATTGTGAACTGTTGTACATGGTTGGTGGGAATGTAAATTGATATAGCTTGCTTTCTATCTCTCAAAATTAAAAAAAAATAAATAAACTTAAAAAAATAGAATTATCATATCAACTAGCAACTGCACTGCACTCCTGGGTATTTATCTGAAGGAAATAATATCAGAGACATCAAAGAGATATCTGCACCCTCATATTAGTTATAGCATTATTCACAATAGCCAAAATATGGAAACAACCTAAATGTTTTTCAACAGGTAAATGGATAAAGAAAATGTGGCATATATATGCAATGAAAAACTATTCAACCCCCAAAATGGAAGGATATCCTGTCATTTGTAACGGATAACATGGATGAATCTGGAGGGCATAATGCTAAGTGAAACAAGTCAGACAGAACAACATATCCTGTATGGTATCACTTAAACATGAAATCTAAACGCATACTTTTTAAAAAGCTCATTTCATAGAAACAGAATAAAATGTTGGCTGTTAAGGGCTAGGTGAGGATAAATAGAGAGATACAGGTCAAAGACATAGGTACAGATTTCCAGTTATAAGAAGACCAAGTTCTGAGCCTCTAATGTACAGGATGGTGACTATAGTTGATAATATGGTTAACTCATAGAGTTAACTATATGAGTTGATAGGTATGTGAATTCTCTTGACCTTGGTGATCATCCCTCATTGTGTGTGAGTGTGTGTGTGTGTGTGTGTGTGTGTGTGTTATCTCAAATCATCATACTGTACACTTTAAATATACACAATTATATTTGTCTATTAATCCTTATAAGGATGCTAAATGACATTAGGGCACTAAGATAAAAATGAATTAGAGATGTATCATAGATATAAATGAAGAAGCTAAAGGTATAAAACCTAAGAAAATATCTTTATAATTTAGGATTTATGAAATACATACAAACATAAAAGGAAATATGGATTATTTGGACTTCATCAATTGTTTTTAAAAAAACCTTCTCTTTAGAAATATGCACCATTAACAGATGAGGGAACACATCCCAGGATGAGAGAAAATTGTCACAATATATGTAATTATAAAACGTTTTGACTTTAGAATATATGAAGTACACCTACAAATGAGTATTAAAGAAAAACAATTCAATTTTTAAATGAGGGAAAATTTGGACAGCTCACAAAAGAAAATCTATAAACGGCTACTAAGCACATAGAAGGTGTTCAGCATCATTCGTTGTCAGGGGAATACAAATTAAAACTGACAAAACCAGGACTTTATGCCCTGCAGAATATCTAAGATTAAAAGTGACAATAGCAATTGTTGGAAAGAATGTAGAAAGACTGCAACTCTCATATATTATGAGGACTATAAATGATACCGCCACTTAGAAAAGTTTTTAGTTTCTTTTAGTTGTTTAGTTAAACATACATCTGCATGCATGACCCAGCATTTCTACTCATTACGTACTTCCCAAAGTGGGGGAAATATCTGTCCATAGAAACACTTGCACCTGAATGTTCATAGCAAACTTAATTACAATCATCCCCAAATGAAACATGCCAGTATCCATTAACAGATGAAAAGTTAACAAATTGTGATGTATTTATAAAATAAAATACTACTGAGCAGTAAAAAAAAAAAAAAAAAAAAAAAAAAAAAAAGAGCAAACTACTAACACACACAACATCATAATCTCAGAAACATTATGTTTAGTGAAAGAAGCCAGACACAAAAGAGAATGTATTGTAAAATTCCATCTGGCATGCAGATATAGGCTAAACTAATCTCTGGTTGTATGGTTGTCTGAAGGAGAGAGGTTTGGTGGTTGATGACCAGAGGCAGGGAATTAAAAAACTTTCTTGGGGCGCCTGGATGTTTCAGCCGGTTAGGCGGCCAACTTCGGCTCAGGTCATGATCTCATGGTTTATGGGTTCGAGCCCCGCATTGGGCTCTGTGCTGACAGCTCGGAGCCTGGGGCCTGCTTTGGAATCTGTGACTCCCCCCCTCTCTCTCTGTCCCCTCCCCAGCTCATGCTCTGTCTCTGTCTCTCAAAAAATAAATGAACGTTAAAAAAAAGTAAAAAAAAACTTTCTTATGTAATACAAATGTGCTATATGTTTATTAGGACATTAATTTCAGTGGCATATACATGTATTAAAATTTATCAAATCGTGCACTTAATAGCAATTGACTCAATGTAAATTGTTCTTTAACATTTTCTTAAATTTATTTTGAGAGAGAGAGTGTAAGCAAGGTAATGACCAAGAAAGAGAGAGAGAGAGAGAGAGTGAGAGAGAATCCCAAGCAGGCTCTGCATTATTAGTGCAGAGCCCAATGTGGGGCTCAAACCCACAAACTATGAAATCATGACCTGAGCCTAAATCAAGAATCAGATGCTTAACTGGCTGAGCCACCCAGGAGTTCCTGTTCTTCTTTAATTAAATAAATCATTGTACCTAACTAAATTAACAATCTGAAGAAGAAAATCATGTGATGATCTTAATGCTTTAAGAAAAATAATCTTGGGGCGCCTGGGTGGCTCAGTCGGTTAAGCAGCCGACTTCGGCTCAGGTCATGATCTCGCAGTCAGTGAGTTCGAGCCTCGCGTCGGGCTCTGGGCTGACAGCTCAGAGCCTGGAGTCTGTTTCAGATTCTGTGTCTCCCTCTCTCTGCCCCTCCCCCGTTCATGCTCTGTCTCTCTCTGTCTCAAAAATAAATAAACGTTAAAAAAATTAAAAAAAAAAGAAAAATAATCTTAAATATATTAATTTATGATAAACAATTATTAGTATGCTAGGACTAGAGCGACACTTCTTTGACCTAATGAAGAAGTTGACAGCAAACATAATACTTAATGGTAAAGTTTGGAAGAATTTCCCACTGAATTCAAGAATGAGAAACTATCACCTTTGTATTTTATACTGCACTATAGTGTTCTAGCAAGTATAGTCTGGTAAAGAAAACAATGAATGGGGCGCCTGGGTGGCGCAGTCGGTTAAGCGTCCGACTTCAGCCAGGTCACGATCTCGCGGTCCGTGAGTTCGAGCCCCGCGTCAGGCTCTGGGCTGATGGCTCAGAGCCTGGAGCCTGTTTCTGATTCTGTGTCTCCCTCTCTCTCTCTGCCCCTCCCCCGTTCATGCTCTGTCTCTCTCTGTCCCAAAAATAAATAAATGTTGAAAAAAAAATTTAAAAAATTAAAAAAAAGAAAAGAAAACAATGAAAAGTAAGGAATAAACTCAATTGTGGACAACATGACTATGTATATAGAAGATAGAAAAAGCTATTCCCAGTGAATGTTTTTATCAATATGTCAGTTTAGGATGCTAAATGAAATTAGGGCACGGCTGTACCAATGAGTTTTATTTTTTATATTCCAGACACAAATATTTTGAAAATAAAATAAAATGCATGAAACACCATGTAAATAGCATCAAAATATAAAATGCTAGAAATAAATACAAAAATTTATAAGCCTTTATTCATAAACTTATGAATCAGTACTAAGGGGAACTGAATGAGAGCTAGATAAATAAAGGAATACACAAAAGTCATGATTTGACACTTGATATTGTTTATAGATGCCTTTATCTCAAATTATGCTACATATTTAGTGTAATTCAAAATGTATATGTTGTATGATCTTTGATTCTAAAATGTATGTGAAATTCAACACAGCAAGAATGGCCAAGATCCTCTTGATGAAGTACGAGATGAGAGTCCTGGTTGTACTATATATCAAAAGTTATTATAAAGTGACAGTCGTTATGATATAATGGATTTGTCCAAAGTTAAAAAAAAATAAAAGGAAGAGAGTCTCCCTACTGGGGACAATTTTAATCCCCTAGGAGACATTTTGCAATATGTGGAAACACCTTGAATGTCCGGGAGAAAGGGAGAGTGAGTACTAAGGATATAGTAGGTAAAGGCCAGAGATGTTGCCAAACACCCTAAAATGCACACACAATTTCCCCTGCATACAAAGATTTGTCCAGTCTGAAATGGCAATACTCCCACTTGAGAAATGTGGAGTATTATTCAGAAGGAGAACCATGCATATTAGGATTATTAGCTAACAAAGGTGGAAATGAAGAACACTTTTAAAAAAATCTTTCCAGTAAGTGATATTGGGACAATTGGAAATTCAAATCAATGACTTGGCCCTGACTCAGACATTATGCCTAAATTAAATCATGGTGTCTTATAAAATTAAATATTAAATAATGATAGAGATTTTAGAAGGTGAATTATGAGGTAATCTTTATAAAGATTCATATACAGAATACAAATATCTTAATTGTAGATGAAGGGACTGTAAATGTGGCTACATAAGAAATTGGTGTTCATTCAAATGACATTCAAACGGAACAGTATATTGATATAACCACTCGGCGGCGGGGGGTAGGGAGCGGAAAAGCTGGGGGCTGAGGGACATCAAGTGGAGATGTTCTGGTATGAGAGCATGGTCAATGGATGCGAATAACAATTTAAACAAATGCTTGATGAAGCTGATAGATGAATAGAAGAGAAGGGAGAATAGGACATGAAATTAGAAAATTTACAATGAGCCAGATCAAGAAAGCCAATTTTGGGTTATTTTGTAAGGATCTTCTTCTGAGAGAGGAGATCTAAGATTTTGCCATTGGATTTAACACCCTGAAGTCACTGAAACATTAGAGATGTTTTAGTACAGTGGTGGTGGTGGGGGGGGTGTTTACTTGGGGAGGGTTGGGGAGGGTTGTTGCAAAAAGGAATACGAGAAATGAAGACAGTAAGTATTGATGACTCTTCTAAGAATGTTTCATATAAGAGAAGCAGATAAATAGGGCCCTAGTTTAATGTGGGAGGAGAAGGATTTTTTTTTTTTTTCATTTTTGATGGGAAAAATAGCAGTAAGTATGTCAGCATAGCTTTGGTCTGTCCACATTCAGCTGCAAGGGTAAATAAGCTGGGGAAGTAAAGTTAGAATTAATAACGATTTTCTTTTAGCCAGCTACTTAAAATAAACAAAGAAAGGTGTACGTATTTCAGGTTACATATAAAAGAAGTGTCTTTAAGAGACATGGAGGGGCGCCTGGGTGGCTCCGTCGGGTAAGCCTCTGACTTCTTGCTCAGGTCATGATCTCGCGGTTTGTGAGTTCAAGCCCCACGTCAGGCTCTGTGCCGAAGCCTGACAGCTCGGAACCTGGAGCCTGCATCGGATTCTGTGTCTCCCCCTCTCTCTGCCCCTCCCATGCTCATGCTCTGTCTCTCTCTGTCTCTCAATAATAAATAAATGTTTAAAAAAATTAATAAAAAAAGAGACATTGAAAAAGTGGTTAATGGATTACGGGTTCTGGTGAGGCCGAGATATTCTTGATGTGGAGGAAATGGATGGTACTGACTGAAATGAAAAGAGTGTTTTGCGGTGCTTGGAATTGAGATGTCAATGGTGTCACAGTTATTAGTAACGCCAAATGTTTTGTGCTGCAACAGAGAATAGACATGAGAGACATAGAGAAAGGACATAAGAGACATGTGTGAAGAAAAGATCATTGCAAGAGGGGAACAATTCCCCTCTACCATTTCCTGTTAGTACCATTTATGCAAATACTGAAAAGACTGAAATACTGATGACAAGAATAGAGTTGGTAACATTGAATCAGGAACTGAAATCTTCAAGTAACTCAAAATAGGTCACAGAGTAAAACTCAAAACTATAAAACTCCTAGAAGACAACATGGAAGAAAACTAGATGACTTTGGTTGCAGTAATGACTTTTTAGATGCACTGAAGGCACGATCCATGAAAGAAGTAACGAATGAGCTGGACTTTGTTAAAATGAAAACTCTGTAAAAAACAATGTAAAGAAAGTGAGAAGACAAGCACAGATTGCAAGAAAATATTTGCAAAAGACATCTGATAAAAGGCTGTATTTCAAGATATACAAAGAATATTTAAAATTCAGTAAACTAGGAATAGAAGAGAATCAACTTGAAAAAAACTGCTTCATATATAGTGTTGCTTTCACAATATTCAACACTCTCCAATTCTTTTTCAAAAATACAACTTCACTTGTAAAATGCTGAGATTGGCTATTATTTACTATCTCTATCTTCTGTGAATAAAACCATAAAGGAGTCATAACACAAATGGCAGTTTTACATAGAATAAATCTTGAAGCTAAAGAAAGCATGAATAAGAGATACGGAATTTACTTAGGTGGTTAATATGATTAAGGTTAACGCCCTTTGTATGCATTACAGAATTTCTAGTGACCTGTGTTTGAGTACACAGTAATGTAATGAATCAATCAGATCTTACATTTCAGCTCAGCTGGTGGAGGGATAATAATAAAATTTGTGGAACAGAATAGTTCTATTGATCTCTCCTAAATCTAATCTCTCTTGTATCAACCAATCACTAGATTTCTACCCCTGCAGGACTCTGGCCCTGAAGCAATGACAGCTGGGGTGGCTATTATGCTGAGAAAGTTCTCATTAAGCCCTGCCATCCATTATCTGAATACAGTCATCAGGAACATGACAGCAAGCACTTCTGATGAGTTTGAACCATTGTGTAAGAATAACATTGTAGGGGCCAAGGGAAGGCTGCCCCAAAATGTGCCACTTTAGTATATCGATTATTTAAAATAAAAGTTACTTAAGAGAGAGGCTAAGCATGAAGGACGCTCAGACCCTCTTCTATCCCCATGAAATCAGGAAATAAATTTCCCATGGGAAATGTACCCTCCCTGTACCGGGAGATAAAGAGACATCCTTATCACTAGAGATAGGAAATGTAGAGCCCAGAAGGCTATACAAACAACCCTTGTGACTTTTTACTCATTTACTATTCTAGCTCAAATTCTGTTTAGAATTCCTTACTAATGGAAGCTCCCAAAGTTAGTTTTGTGGGGTTTTTTTTGTCCTCTAAATTCTCCCGCACATTTATTGTCTCTTTGTCTACAAAGTATAAAAACTGCCTGCCTTAATCATTTCTTTAGGTATCAATTTCATTATTGGGCCTCCGTGTACAGAAAATAAAACTTTGTTGTTGTTTTTTTCCTCTTAATCTGTTTCATGTAAATTTAATTCTTTGTCCATTGGGAAGATCTTGAGGGTAGAGAAGAACTTTTCCTTCTCTTCAACATAAATAAATACACACACACACATATATTTCCAAGTCTAGGTTTACTAAAAGGAAAAGAGATTGGAGGCTGAGTTGGATTAAAAAAAAAATCTTAATTCTCCCTCCTTCTGTCAATCAAATTAGAATAGCAGCAGTCAGAACTTTGAAATGCAAGTGCTTTCTTACTGTCTAGTAAAAAAAAAAAAAATGCTGCATTCAAGTCATTGATTGTCATTTTTATTTTTATTTTTTTTTTAATTTTTTTTTAATTTTTTTTTTCAACGTTTATTTATTTTTGGGACAGAGAGAGACAGAGCATGAATGGGGGAGGGGCAGAGAGAGAGGGAGACACAGAATCGGAAACAGGCTCCAGGCTCTGAGCCATCAGCCCAGAGCCCGACGCAGTGCTGGAACTCACGGACCGCGAGATCGTGACCTGGCTGAAGTCGGACGCTTAACCGACTGCGCCACCCAGGCGCCCCGATTGTCATTTTTAAAAGGAAGTAGAAGCTCATTTCAGTGACAGTATGACCTTCAATAATGCCCAAACTCCTGCTGCCTCTAAAATGGCTCTCATGTTTCAAGGGGATTTTTTTTCTTTCTTTAGCCAAGATTTAAAAATGCAGAGGTGAGGTCAGGTGTCTTGTAGAAAGATAGATTCAGGGAAGACAGATCCATGGAGAAATAGTAATTTCAGATAGTAATTCTGATGAATAAAACTAAGCACATTATTTGCATGTTAAGTCAGTGTGGAAATACAATTTCTGCATTCTTTTTATTAAAAAGAGTAAGTAATCTGAACTAGCAAAAAGTAAAGCTGGTTACTTAATTATAAGTGTATATATCATTTATAATAAATATGGATAGTAAAGTTGATAATATGATACATTCCCTGTTGAAGATCACCGACCATTTTAAAGAGTCTTGGGAAAAAATTGAGTACATTGATGGGATGTGATATGAAGAATCTTAGGTAAAGATATCAGTATTCCTGAAATCTTCGAAAATTTAAAAACATTTAAAAACCTTTCTTTATCTCTGTTGCCTAGCTTTCAAATGTGCAATAAATATGTTGAAAGGGGCTAATGACATCCAGGCATTTAACATTATCATTTTCAAGACTTTTATGAACTACAGTCAGATAATTACTGCTAATTAGTCTGTTAGGATAGCAGAATTATTAGAGTATATAAGAGAGTTAACAATATGTTCAATGCATAACATTCATCCAGAGATCAGTGGGGCTGACATTTTCTTTGCACTTTTTTGTTAACACTGAATAAAGAACTTTCATTGATCCTTATTGACTACAATTGTAATTTTGCTTACACTTTTCAATGTTCCTGTTTTTACTATTTATATTTGGATCTTTTACATATGGCTCTTTCCTACAGCTTCAGGGAGTTTAACATATTATTCATGGAAAACTGAAATCTAAAATCAAAATTGTAAACTGAACAGGGAGGAGCTTTTACATTTTGAAAGTTATTCTTTACTCTTAAATATTGAATTATTTTTTAATAACTCCTTATAATAATACTTATAGTCACAAAGATTTTGTAAGGATATGACTGTTACAGTGATGCTGTGTGTCAAATGTAAAGGCAGCCTGCTTTATTTGTGCAAGGTAGAATGAAGTAAATAGTTCTATCCAGATATAGCACTGGGCGATAAAGATGAGAAAAGATATATACCAATAATATTAAACTGTTAAATAAGGAAGTTAGAATCTCAAGCAGCTTGTTATATAATCTTTTTAACATACAATGTCAGTTATATCATTTAAAAGAACTAGATTAATAATACAAATGAATAAATTCTTATGGGCCCTGACTTACACTCACATGGCTAGAATATTGCTTTAAGAACAGGAAAATAAATATGAACATGTCTATTATAAGATATTCAAAGGCATTCACTTTCTCCCAGATGGGCCATGTGAAGTTCCTAAAGGCAGTGTTAACAATTGGTAGATATTATCTGCCATCTCAGCTGTAATATTAAACATTAGAATTTCTTTGGAAAACTTCATTTAATACCAGTTCCCCCTACCCTATATTCCCTCCCCCCCCCCACACACACACACTCAAACACACTTTTCAGGACTAATAGACTAGGATTCTGGGATACAATTTTTTGCATGTCACTCAATACCCAAGAGCAATTCTTTAATCCGATGTTAAAAGACTCATTTTAGGCCAACGTTAGCATTACTATTGTATGCTCTAAAATGTCAGGCATGTTCTGCTTCAGAATTATTCTAATAGATATTCCCCAGTATTTATCCATAGTTACTGACACCAGTAGAAATGTGGTGCCTAAAAGCATGACATTAAACCTTAAGAAATTGTTGGGGCGCCTGGGTGGCTCAGTCGGTTAAGCGGCCGACTTCGGCTCAGGTCATGATCTCGCGGTCCGTGAGTTCGAGCCCCGCGTCGGGCTCTGTGCTCACAGCTCAGAGCCTGGAGCCTGTTTCAGATTCTGTGTCTCCCTCTCTCTGACCCTCCCCTGGTCATGCTCTGTCTCTCTCTGTCTCAAAAATAAATAAACGTTAAAAAAAAAATTAAAAACAAAAAAAACTTAAGAAATTGTTAACTATACCATCTTTCATTCATTCATTCATTCATTCATTCATTCCAAAAGTGATGTATATCTTTATGATTCAGTTCACCATAGGTTATTAAGGCAGCTATAATTTAAAAAATGAAAATGATTTTACTCTATGAATTCAAAACTAACCCAAATCTAATCCGAATAGATACACAGTTTTTGCAATCAAATTATTCTTTCTTTTGGGATCTTTGTCCATTTGTCTAAATGAGCAGTGGTTCTCTCTGTCTTTCCTTGGCCTCACATCACCTGTGGATCCTTTTTTTACCCCTTAAGACATGTGTTAGGAACCCACTTCACTAAATGAAGAGCTCCCTAGACCGAGGCCTAGATTTCTGTATATTTTTAAAAATCCAAAAGTGTTTGTCTTCCCTTTTAATCCAAGAAGGCTTATTTTATTCTTGCCAAAATTTTAGTTTATTTTTACTACAACAGTAAGAAACAAGGAAAAGGGAGAATTTTTAAAGTAAGGATCCCACCAGAAAATCCTCCAGTCTCCGGCTCCATAGATTACTAATCTTAATAATTTGTAATTCATCTTTCCAGGCTGGTTCTATACATTTACAGAGTAAAAGAGGGCCTTGTGGATCTTGATATACACACACATATATATAGGGGTAAACATAAAAATATGCATATATAAAATCATACATGTATATACATATGTTTATACACACAGACTTTTAAAAACAAATATTGGGGTCATATTAGTCATACATATTATTTTCCTCTCCAATGTCTGTACTTTCTTCATCTCTGTACTTTCACTAAGAGTATAAATGTATTTTTTTTTTAATTTTTTTTTCAACGTTTATTTATTTTTGGGACAGAGAAAGACAGAGCATGAACGGGCGAGGGGCAGAGAGAGAGGGAGACACAGAATCGGAAACAGGCCCAGAGCCTGACGCGGGGCTCGAACCCACGGACCGCGAGATCGTGACCTGGCTGAAGTCGGACGCTCAACCGACTGCGCCACCCAGGCGCCCCAAGAGTATAAATGTATTTAACCCCCTGTATTGAAGTGAGTAAATTAATAAATAACAATATCCCCATGTCCTTTTAGATATTATTCTGTATCTCCTCCTTGTCCATTGAGTTCCTTGAAAAAGTAGTTCAAATCCCTCGTCTTCAACTCCCCCGGTACCAGTTACTTATTTCTCATCGCCAGAAGCCTTGATAACATTGCTTCGCAGAAACTGCTCTAATAAAAAGACACTGACGGTCTCTTTATGGATAAAGCTAATAACCACTTTGTGCTTTTTTTTTAAATTTTTAAATATTTATTGATTTTTGAGAGAGAGAGACAGAGCATGAGTGGGGAGGGGGCACAGAGGAAGACACAGAATCCGAAACAGGATCCAGGCTCTGAGCTGTCAGCACAGACACGGTTTGTGGGGCTCAAACTCACAAACTGTGAGATCATGACCTAAGCCGAAGTTGGATGCTCAGCTGACTGAGCCACCCAGGTGCCCCCTTTGTGATATTGTTTTTAACTTTTTTTTAACATTTATTTATTTTTTTGAGACAGAGAGAGACAGAGCATGAGCAGGGGAGGGTCAGAGAAAGAGGGAGGCACAGAATCTGAAATGGGCTCCAGGCTCTGAGCGGTCAGCACAGAGCCCAGCACGGGGCTCGAACTCACGGACCGTGAGATCATGACCTGAGCCGAAGTCGGACGCTTAACGGACCAAGCCACCCAGGCGCCCCATGATTTTTTAAATCTGGGTATAAATATAAATGTAATTGCCTAAAGAATGGCTTATTGTGCTTAACATTTTTGTTCTTTTGTTTTGCTTTGCTTTGCTTCCTTATCTTCTTTGA
The DNA here is from genome assembly GCF_028749965.1 of Puma concolor. Lineage (NCBI taxonomy): Eukaryota > Metazoa > Chordata > Mammalia > Carnivora > Felidae > Puma > Puma concolor. The sequence continues at coordinate 180,684,068 of NC_141674.1, forward strand.
CATTTTACCTTCACTAGTATTAATTCTCAGACTCTTGAGTTTCTTGTTTTGCTCCAATGACTTTTAGTGTCTTCCATAAATCTTAATGCTTTCCACATATATATACTCCTTTTGGCTAATCTTAGCCCCTCTTGGAGATTACACTATCATTTTGCTAGTTGACCCAAACCTAACTTTCTTAGCCTGGCTTATTCTGGAGTTAAAGATGATGCATCCAACTGTCCATTACTTATGTGTCCTAAGGATTCCTCAAATACGCCAACCTGATGCTAAGCTCACCATCTCTCTCTGTGTTCCTACCCCACCCTCCTCAACCCTATTGTTTTCTTTGTATTTCATATCATTGTCAGTTAATAGCATTACTAAATCAAATAAGTTAGAAACCCAGAAGTTATCCCAAACTCTTACCTTTATTCAATAAAATGCTAGTTTCTGACAATTTTACTTCCTAAATATTTTTTTTAAATATTTTACTTCTTTTTATTACCCTCAAAACAACCTTTGAGTTTTCAAGAAAAAAAAAATGAGACTACTTCTAACTATACACAAAATGTCTGCAATATTTTAATTTGATAATGAGTTAAGGCATTGTGGGATAAAAAATAAGAAGATAATCTTAAAAGGTTGAAAGATCCAATCTAACAAGGGAACAGGTGTAAGCAGGAGAGAAGCACCAGTTACCATTGATAAAGTGGTTTGAGACCATAAGAGGTTCGGGGTACCCAGGTGGCTCAGTCAAGCGTCTGACTGGATTTTGGCTCAGGTCATGATCTCACGGTTTGTGAGATTGAACCCCATGGCAGGTTCTGTATTGACAGCATGGAACCAGCTTGAGATTCTCTCTGTCCCTCTCTCTGCCCCTCCCCAACACACACACACACACACACTCTCTCTCTCTCTCTCTCTCCCTCTCAAAATAAACATTAAAAACAAATCTTTAAAAAATCCAAAGGCTTTGCTTTGGATTCTGTTTCTCCCTCTCTCTCTGCCCCTTCCCCACTCCCACTCTCAAAAAAATAAATAAACCTTAGAAAAAAATTTTAAAAATCCAAAGACTTATGAATATCAAGGTGTGGAATTTGAATTCCATACTTATTGAAGGATTATTAATAGAAGTGTGACAGAATTAGAGCTATGTTTTAGGGTTATTAATCTGACCATACGCATTGTTTGGATCAGAGGACAAGAGGGAAACCTGGTAGGAAGTTTTGAATAAAAGTATAAAGAATAAAGTCATGAATTTGATGTTAAAGGGAACCAAAAGAAAAGTAATATATTTAAGGATTTTGTTATGCTTCTAATTTAAAGTGAAGGAGACTTTACCAAGAACAAAGTCAATTCCTTTGATTAATTATGGAGACTTTTTTTTCTCATTATGTAGGACTGTTTAAAATAAGGAGAGATTAAGTGAAGCAGTAAAATTTGTATCTTCTAAAATCACCCCTTTAGTCATTTCGCTTAATTCTTTATTTGACAAAGGTATGTGAAAGAAAGGATAGAAACTTTAGATGCATTAGGAAAACAAAAGGCGACATCAGTTAGCTGCAGGCGCCATGACATCCTCACCTAGGGTGGACAGTGAACAAGATGACCTCAATCACCTTTTTTTGTCTTGTAAGAAACACCCCCAAAGTGTCCAAGCACACTGGTTCCTTTTCCGTACGTGCTGTCTAATAAAATTGTTATTTCACTTCCCACACCTGCTACGTTCTGACAGTAAATAGCGCTATCCACTTAGTAAAGTCAATGGCATTAAAAGGCTTAGCAGACATTTTAGGGCATGGACACAAACCTTATCATGAGTGATTTCAGGAATGAATTTTAACACCAATTTGTCATTTTGCTCCTATAAGTTTTTCTTCTTGATCTTCTTGTAATTAAAGGGCCAGAGTGCAATAGCCTGAATATGGAGAGGCTTCCGAAATATGACACTTCGGTAAGGGCATTTTGTAGACTGTCTAACTCACGATCACCCTTTCTTGTACTTCAGCTTTAGAAAATTTGTAATTCAAAAAGCCTCAGGAAAGAGGTTGGGGGCTGATACATTTTGCAACAGATTATTTCCATAAAAATGTCTCCACATTAGATTTTGGAGTGTCCAGGGCAATAATTAAGCCTGGCATTCTGCACTTCTGTGACTGTTGATAGATCCTTTTATCATCCCTTACAGTGAAAAGGCTAGAATTTGTTGTTTCTCTGAGACAGAAAAAAGTCTGTAAAGTGTGATAGTTCCCTATTATATCCTTCATCATAATTCTATGACCACTATGGAGACCTAGAATTGATCATTTCACTTATGTACAGAAATGGAAAAAGAAAAACACACTGATGCTTTTAACTATTACATGAAATATATAGCAAGAAAAGCAATTGGATTCTAAATTAGATCATCAGAATTCAATCCAGGTTCTGCCATTTACTGGTTATCTCAGCAGGTGGCCTAATGTCTCTGAATCTTATTTTCCTCATGTGTACAAAATTAATAGAATGTTGTGGGAATTAAATAAATCGCGTGGAGCGCCTGGGTGGCTCAGTTGGTTAAGCGTCTGACTCTTGATTTTGTCTCAGGTCTTGATCTCAAGGTTGTAAGATTCAGTCCCATGTTGGGCTCCGTGCTGAAGGTGGAGCCTGCTTCAGGTTCTCTCTCCCTCTCTTTCCCTTCCTCTCTCTCTCTCTGTCTCTCTGAAAATAAATAAATACACATAAAAAATGGAAAAAAATAGCGCATAGCACATAGCCTGGCTTACTTCAAACGTGATTCAACAGTGTAGTGTTTAGCAAATATTGTTCATATTAACTTAATTTTATAGGTCATAAATAATTTTGTGGAATTTAGCAAAAAGTTTCTACTTTTATGCACTTTTCTAGGTACTAAGAATTAAACAGTGAATAAAGCAAATTCCTAGCTCTTGTGGACCTTCTGTGTATAAGCCAGCAGTAAGGTGGTATTAGCCAAGAGTAAGGTGGTAAATTAACAACCATATAATATTTCAGATGACGATTCACTTTATGAAGAAAGGCTAAGTAGATTTAGAAGATAGAAGGACACAAACTGGAGGTGGGTATTGTTTTACATAGAGTTCTAAGGAAAGAAACATAAATTAGGGACAATTAAAGCAAACTCCTGAGTGAAGCAAACATTGAGATTATTGGAATTCATTCCCCAACAAATAAAATAAGCATAAATATAGCCCTGAGGTGAGGAAAGCCTTAGCGGGATCATCCCCAACAGAATTCTATTAGGTACTACATGAAGGTGTTAATTAAAAAGCAAGTGTATATGAAATTGGGGTCAGAAAAACGTTAAGAATGTAATCATGTAGAAATTTTCTATATACGGGACTGAAACACAGGATGAAATGTCTATACGTGTCTCACAGTATATTTAAGTTTTGTGGTAAGTAAAGTGCATTAGAGTACACTTAAGGACTTAAATAATGAACCACTAAAGAATCTTAGATGTGATGTTAACGGAATTATTAACCTTACAAGTATAATTAATTCAATTATGGAATATGTATTTAAACACACATATTGAAGTTAAACTTTTCATCTGCTGTCTTCGTCACTGATATTTGAAATACACACATATCTCTTTTTACTGCACTTTTCTCTATTCTTTATCATAGATACTGAGTGTTTCACATAGTGAAGATCTGTAGCAACCCAACGTCAAACAAGTCTATCAGCGCCATTTTTCCAACAGTATTTGCTCACTTTGGGTCTCTGTTTCAGATTTTGGTAATTCTTGCAACGTTTTCAGCTTTATTATTATTATTGCTGTGGTGGTCTGTTATGTATCATTGTGATTGTTGTGGGCACCATGAACTGTGCCCATATAAGAAGGCAAACTTGAAAGATGCTATGTGTGTTGTGTTTGTTTCACCAAACAGTCCTTCTCCCATCTCTCTCCCCTCCTCAGGCTTACCAATTGTCTGAGACACAACAATATTGAAATTAGGCCAATAAATAACTCTACAATGGTCTCTAAGTAGTCAAGTGAAAGAAAGAGTTGTACATCTTTCACGTAGCTGGAAATGATTAAGCTTAGTGAGGAAGGCATGTTGAAAGCAGAGACAGGACGAAAGGAGGCCTCTTGTATTAGCCAACTTGTGAAGGCAAGGAGAAAAATTCTTTTTTTTTTAATTTTTTTTAACGTTTATTCATTTTTTGAGAGACAGAGAGAGACAGAGCATGAGCACGGGAGGGGCAGAGAGAGGGAGACACAGAATCCCAAGCAGGCTCCAGGCTCTGAGCTGTCAGCACAGAGCGCAACGCGGGCTCGAACTCACGAACTGAGAGATTATGACCTGAGCCGAAGTCCGACGCTCAACCGACTGAGCCACCCAGGTGCCCCAAGGAGAAAAATTCTTACAGAAAATAAAAGTGCTACTGCAGTGAATATGAGAATAAGAAAGTGAAATGGCTTCCTAGCTAATATGGAGAACGTTTTAGTGGTATAGATAAAGATCAAACCAGACATAAGGCTCCCTTAAGCCAAAGGCTAATTCAGAGCAGGGCCCTAACTCTCCTCAATTCTATGAAGGCTGAGAGAGGTGAGGAAACTGCAGAAGAAAGGTTTGAAGCTAGTGGAGTCTGGTACATGGGGTTTAAGGAAAGAGGCTCTCTCCAAAGCATTGACTCAAAGGTGCAGCGGTAAGTGCTGATGTAGAAACTGCCCCAAGTTCTCGCTAAGGTAATTAATAAAGTTGGTTACACCAAACAATACATATTCAATGTAGATGAGACAGCTTATTTTGGAAGATGCCATCTGGGACTCTCATACCTAGAGAGGAGAAGTCAATGCCTGGCTTCAAAGCTTCAGAGGAGAGGCTCACTCTCTTATTATTTAAGAAATATATTTTGTGCGAGTCTGCTGCTATGGATACGATCTCCTCTGATGGATCTGGGCAAGGTACATTAAAAACTTCCCGGAAAGTATTTCGCTATTCTAGATGCCATGGATTCATTTATGATTCATGGGAAGAAGTCAAAATAGTAAAATTAACAAGAGTTCGGAATTTATGAATGAACTTGAGGTGTTTAAGAGTTCACTGGAGGAAGTAACTACAGCTGGAAATAGCAAAAGCACTAGCATTACAAGTGAGCCTGAGGATGTGACGTGACTGAATTTCTGGAATTTCACGATGATACTTGAATGGATGAGGAGTTGCTTCTTAGGGTTGAGCAGAGAAAGTGGTTTCTTGAGATGGAATCGACTCCTGGTGAAGACGCTCTGAAGATTGTTAAAATGACAACAAAGAATTTAGAATTTTACATACAACTAGTTGATAAAGTAACGGCAGGATTTGACAGGATTGACTGTAATTTTGAAAGATATTCTATTGTGAGTAAAATGCTATCCAACAATATCATAACATACAGAGAAATCTTTTGTGAAAGGAAGAGTCATCTGATTCAGCCAACTTCATTGTTGTCTTATTTTAAGAAATTGCCACAGACACCCTAAACTACAGCGACTACCATTTCAATTTGCCAATAACTATGAACACTGAGGCAAGACCCTCCACTAGCAAAAAGATTATAGCTGCAGAAAACTTACATAAAGGTTAACATATTTTAGCCAAGAAAATTAATTAAGCTATATGCAATGGTATTTTTTGACATTACGCTATTACACATTTAATAGATTATAGTATAGTATAGACATAACTTTCCCATGCACTGGGAAAACAAAAAGTCCATTTGACTTGCTATTTTGTGATATTGCAGTGGCCTGAAATGGAACCTACAATACTCTGACATATGCCTGTATTTATTTTGTTTGTTTGTTTGTTTTCTTTCATTATTGTCAGATTTTTGTTTTGTTTTTGTTTAAAGTAGTGAAGACGTAAAGACCTAGAATATGAAATTTGAAAAGAAACCATATGTACATATATAATTTCTTACGAGTAAAGCCATATCTTCTTGGATTCCCAAAATTTTTATTTTTAATTCTTTTTTTAATTTTTTTCTTCTTTCAACGTTTATTTATTTTTGGGACAGAGAGAGACAGAGCATGAACGGGGGAGGGGCAGAGAGAGAGGGAGACACAGAATCGGAAACAGGCTCCAGGCTCTGAGCCATCAGCCCAGAGCCTGCCGCGGGGCTTGAACTCACGGACCACAAGATTGTGACCTGGCTGAAGTCGGAGGCTTAACTGACTGCGCCACCCAGGCGCCCCGGATTCCCAAATTTTAAAAACTTCTATTTCAATCTCATTCTCTCTCAATTTCTCTTTCTCTCTGTGTTTGTGTGTGTGTGTGTGTGTGTGTGTGAGAGAGAGAGAGAGAGAGAGAGAGAGAGAGGGAAACGAGAGAGAGAGAGAGAGAGAGAGAGAGAGAGAGAGAAACTTCTCTTTTAGAGAAGATACTACTTCTGATCACATTTTGCCCTAACATGTAGATTTTTGTGTGATGTGGACAAACACTTGCAATTAGGTCCAACTTGGTTAACACACAGCTGGAGTGCCTACCAGTTTTTTTCGTTCTTTCTCTTTTTTTTTTTTAACATAGAATCTCTATGTAGTTTTGAAAACAAATTAATCACAAGTTTTCACTCTGTAGGAAATAGTGCCTGCATTTTTGTAGTTCTCAAGTCTATATTGTATCCTATGTACCTTCAAAATTTGATGTGTGATTGTAGACATTCATAATCTATTTTAGGGAGAGATAGTCAAGTTTTGTGGAAGGAGGGATGGTATTAAGATCAGGAATTGATTCATAATCTCATGCTTGGTGCTAACTAACTGGTCATCTTGGGCAAGTAATGACTTTCTGGGCTTCAGTTTTCTCACCTGGAATATGAAATTGACTGAGCTGGTTTCTAGAATGTTTCAATATCCTAACCATGTTGATTGTATAATATTTAAAAATACTCATAGTTATTAAATGTTATATGGAATTCCCTTGTTTCAACCACTATTTATTTCAAATATTTTCAGGAACCCAAACATAATATTGAATATCATTTGCATCTTGACATTCTCAGTCTCATATCCATAGTATCAAAAAGTGTGAATATTTTAAACTTTTCCCGTCGATCTACTCACAAATGGAGATTTCCTGCCCTCCCCCTATTTTATAATCTATTTTATTAGTTTGAACTCTTTTTACCTCTAGTTGTTATATTTCTTAAATACATTTGTGTTTTCCTTATTAGGTTGTAAACTTTATGAATATAAGGAATATACTTTTTGTTATGTCCTGTGATTTTTAGCACAGTGTACCAAGTGGTCACATATGAATAAGCACATTGATATATGCTTCCTTAATCACGGGCAATGGATAGCAAGAATGATTCTTAAACTTAAACTAATCTTATTAGGATGTTGATTTATTATTGTCATCAAGTAAAAAGGCTGTATATAAAAATCCACCACAAAAACGTGATACATTTCCTTGGGGCATCTTACATTCAAATTCAAATGTGTGCTATTAAATTAAGGGGAAAAAAGTTATGCCATGTAAATGTCTGATCTCACCATTATTTCCATAGCAACTTGATTTAATGTAAATATCGTTGTGCAATACAACTGGATTTAATCAAATAAAAATAATATTGGAGAGAAAAAAACAGACTTTATTTAAAAGTGCTATTCTGTAAATCTGTTTCATGTTTCCTCCAGAGTAAAAGTATTATTTGAAAGAAGCTATGACATGAGAATACCTATCCTTTGTTAGAGTAAGATTAAATTTACTTATTTGTTTCTTTTTCTATTATATACCATTTAAACTCTAGAGTAAAAGTAAACAAAATTCTTTGTTTTTCTAATACACATTTTTGTTTTAGAAATTCTGTACTAACAACAGAAGCTAAATTCATATTAATTTGACATGTTTGCATTTTTAAATCCTTAATGAGCAAATTTGCAAAAGTTATTAAAACTAAGAAAGAAGTAACTGTTCTTTTTTTTTTTTTAATACCCATAACAGTTTGGCACTTAGAACTCATTTTACTTATAATTGTGTTCTGAAAAAAAAAAATTGTGTTCTGCATTGCCATTGCAGTAAATGTTTAAGACATTTTAAGATACACTTTTGACCACTTTCGCTTTATGAAAACTGGAAACAATTGTTAGTATACATTCACACTACCAGAGATAACTTAGCGTTAGCGTGAAAACAAAGGTTCAAATGTAATCATCCTTTTTATACAAATGGGATAGAAATTTCTTGCAGATTTTTGTTAGTTAGCCGGATGCCTTCACATGGTTTAAGCAGGTGCCAGAAATAAGTATTCAAATTCATTTCCTGGTACATATGATTGATCCATTCTGTGGCCTAAGGTTTAAACATATGTGAATGAATTACTCATCCTTTGAGCTGGTTGAGTGTCTGTTAATAATATTTGTTGATCTTTTTAGTACATTATTTTATTGAAAGGTTATTCATAGTCAATAACAATTAATAATACTAATACACTGGCTTAAATTGGATGGATAATAAAAAATGTTAAATTAGCATACACTGATTATATTTTATATTTGGGGTGTTATGTTGTTTAATTATTAATTTAGTTGATCATTCTATAAGTTAAATGAATACACAAGTAAGTCATACATTATGTATGATTACAAATAAAATTAAGGCCAGAATAAAATGTACTGTTAGAAATAGTAATGTGACAGTCTATTTCATTGTTTAATAGACATTTTGCAAATCTTATTATCATACATAATTTGTAATCACCTTTCAGAAGTATTTTCTCTTTATCACGTATTTGTACTATTATCATAATACAGAATAGTTTGAGAGTTAATTGAATTAGCATACCTGTCTAACTTGATAGACTATGATTTCCAATATGTTTATCCCCTGTTCTTCCCCAGTTACTCCAACATCCCACTTTTCTCTACCATAGTTTATTAATGACACAGTATAAAACAATAAACTTAGAGGAAATAATTGAGAGATATAGAATATGTGGTTCCCTGAAAAATAGTTGAATTGTTTTGGGGGTACAATAACTCATTCCATTAAGATTACATCTTCAGAGTATCCTCAAAATATAGCTTCTCTGTCTTACAACTTTCTTCATAAAAATGATTATATAAATGCTTTCTCACGGAGTAATTATAAGGATTTGATCATTCATGAGAATCTCTAAAAATGCTTTCTTCTATGAATTAGTCTTTTATTTATTAATAGTTCCTATTAAGTCTTTTGTAGTCTTCCTGCTCTCAACCTCCATATTTTTCCCGTTAATATTTTGACTTTCAGTGCATGTCTTAGTTTAGATAACAACGAGTGATAGCTATTTCCAAAGTAGCAACCATGTTGAATTCTTGTGACTTAGAGGAGTTTCCTATAGTTGCTGACATTTGTTATAATACATAACTATGTAAAACTGTGAGATGTAAACATGTCAAAGAACAGACTTCTGATGGGGTGCCTGGGAGGTTCAGTCAGTTGAGCGGCTGACTCTTGATTTCGGTTCAGGTTATGATCTCACATTTAGTGGGATTGAGCCCTGTTAGTCTCTATGCTGTGAGCACAGAACTCTCTTAGATTGGAATTCTGTCTTTCTCCCTCCAATCTCTGACCCTCCCCTGCTTGTGCTTTCCCTTTCTCTTTGAAAATAATGGATGAGCTTTAAAAAAAAGTTCTTATATGAAATAAAACTGAAACATCTAGTAAGATTTGTAAAAAAAAATACTGCATTAAAAATGTTATAGACAAGGTATAAAATCAATTTCTTTTAATAAACTAACAATGGGGGCTAATGATTTTTGTTTTGTATTTCAAAAATGTTGAGTTTAAAATCAGTATGTGATAAACATTTTTATGTTTGTATTTCCCCATATATTTTCATTGATCTATTTATTTTTAATTTTAATTCCAGTATAATTAACATACAGTACTATATTAGTTTCAGGTGTACAACATAGTGATTCAACAATTTTATACATTACACCATGCTCATCACAATGAGTGTACTCATAATTCCCTTCACATATTTCACTCATCCCCACACCCATCTCCCGTCTGGTAGCCACAAGTTTGTTCCTTATGTGAGCAGTCTTTTTTTGTTTATCTCTTTTTCCTTTGCTTCTTTGTTTTGTTTCTTAAATTCCAGATATGAGTGCAATCATATTATATTTGTCTATATCTGACTGACTTATTTCACTTAGATCCCTTCGATCACTCTAGATCCATCCATATTATTGCAAATGGCAAGATTTCATTCTTTTTTATAGCTGAGTAATATTCCAGTGTGTGTGTGTGTGTGTGTGTGTGTGTGTGTGTGTGTGTGTGTGTACACACCACACCTTCTTCATACATTCATCTATAGATGAATACTTGGGTTGCCTCCATAATTTGACTATTGTAAATAACACTGCAATCCACATACGGGTGTGCATATCTTTTAAAATCAGTGTTTTTGTATTCTTTTGGTAAATAACCCAGTAGTGGAATTACTGGATCATATGTAAATTCTGTTTTTAATTTTTTGAGAAAACTCCATAATGTTTTCCACAGTGGCTGCACTGGCTTGCATTCCCACTACAGGTGTATGAGAGTTCCTTTTGCTCCACATCTTTGTCAACACTTTTTTCCTTTTCCTTTTTCTTTTCTTTCTTTTTTTTTAAAGTTTATTTATTTCAAAGAAAGAGGGAGTGAGAGCAGGGGAGGGGCAGAGAGAAGGAACTAAAAGCAGGCTCTGCAATCTCAGTGCATAGTCTGACGGGGCTCAAACTCAGGTACCGTGAGATCATGACCTGAGCCTGAAATCAAAAGCCAGGTGCTTAACCGACTGAATCATCCAAACACCCCTCTTGTATTTTTGATTTTAGCCATTCTTACAGGTGTGAGGTGATACTGTGGTTTTGATTTGCAATTTCCTGATGATGAATGATGTTGAGTATCTTTTCATGCGTCTATTGGGCATCTGTATATCTTCTTTGGAGAAATGTCCATTCATGTCTTTCACCCATTTTTAAATTGGATTTTTTTTGGTGTGAATCTGTATAATTTATTTATATATTTTGAATATTAACTCTTTAACAATTATATCATTTGCAAATGTCTTCTTTCATTACACAGGTTTCATTTTAAGTTTTGATTGTTTCCTTTATTGTGCAGAGTTTTTTGTTGTTTGTTTATTTGTTTGTTTGTTTTGATGTCATCCCAATAGTTCATTTTTGCTTTTGTTTCCTTTGCCTAAGGAGACATATATATATATAAATGTTGCTAAAGCTCACGTCAGAGAAATTACTACATCTGCTCTTTTCTAGGATTGTTATGATTTCACGACTCACTTTTAGATCTTTAATCTGTTTTGAGTTTATTTTTGTGTATGGTGTAACAAAATAGTCCAGTTTCATTCTTTCATCTGTAGCTCTCCAGTTTTCTCAACACCATTTGTTGAGTGAGCTGTTTTTTATTTTTTGCATATTTCCTCCTCTGTCAGACATAAATTTTCTATATAATTGTGGGGTTATTTCTGGTGTTTCTATTGTGTTCCATTGGTCTTTCTGTCTGTTTTGGTGCTAGCACCATACTGTTCTGTTCCCTACAGCTTTGTAGTATATCTTCATATCTGGGATTGTGACACCTCCAGTTGTGTTCTTCTTTTTGAAGATTGTTTTGTCTATTTTGGGTCTCTTGTGGTTCCATACCAGTTATAGGATTGTTTGTTCTAGTTCTGTGAAAAATGCTGCTCATATTTTGATAAGGATTGCATTAAATCTGTGAATTGCTTTTGGTAGTATGGCTATTTTAAGTATATTTGTTCTCCCAATCCATGAGCATGGCATATTTTTCCATTTGATTGTGTTATCTTCCATTTCTTTTATCAGTGTTTTCTAGTTTTCAGACTACAGGGCTTTCACTTCCTTGGTTAAGTTTATTCCTAGATTTTTTGTTTGTTTGTTAGTTTTGGTGCAATTGTAAATGGGATTGTTTTCTTAATTTCTCTTCCTGCTACTTCATTGTTAGTGTGTAGAAATGTAATGGATTTCTGTGTACTTATTTTGTATCCAGCATGCCTACTGAATCATTTATCAGTTCTAGTAGTTTTTAGTGGAGTTTTTAGGTTTTCTATATATAGTATCATGTCATCTGGAAATAGTGAAAATTTTCCTTCTTCCTTACTAATTTAGATGCTTTTTATTTCTTTTTCTTGTCTTATTGCTCTGGCTAGGACTTCCAGTACTGTTAAATAAAAGTGGTGAGAATGGACATCCTTGTCTTGTTCTTGATCTTAGGAGAAAACCTCTCAGTTTTTCACCCTTAGGTATAAAGTTAGCTGTGGATTTTTCATATAGGGTCTTTATTATGTTTAGGTATGTTCTAGTTAAACCTACATTGTTGAGGACTTTTATGATGAATGGATATTGTCCTTTGTCAAATGCTTTTAATTCATCTATTGAAATTATCATCTGGTTTTTACTTTTTCTCTTATTGATGTGAATAATCATGTTGATTTATTTGTGAATATTGAATCCCAGGATTAAATCCCACTTGATCATGATGAGTTTTTTTTTATTGTATTGTTGGATTCAGTTTACTAATTTATTTTTTAAGGATTTTTGTTTCTATGTTCTTCAGAGATATTGGCCTGGAGTTCTGGTTTTATTGTAGTGTCTGTATCTGGTTGGAATCAGAGTAATGCTGGCCTTTTAGAATGAATTTAGAAGCTTTCCTTTCTCTACTATTTTTTGGAACAGTTTGAGAATAGGTATTAACTCTTTTTTATATGTTTGGTAGAATTCCCCTGTGAAGCATTCTGGTCCTGGGCTTTTTTCATTGGGAAGTTGTTTATTACTGAGTCAATATCATTGCTGGTAATTAGTCTGTTCAAATTTTTGCTTTCTTTGCAATTCAGGTTTGGGTGGTTATATGTTTCTAGCAGTTAATTCATTTCTTCCAGGCTGTCCAATTTATTGGAATATAATTTTTCATAGTATTCTATTATCCTTTGTATTTATGATTTTGTTTATTTTAGTTCTCTCTCTAATTCTCTCTCTCTCCTTGTCACTTTATTTTTCTTTTTCCTTTTTTTATTTTTTGATGAATCTGGCTAAATGTTTATTGATTTTGTTAATCTTTCAAGAATAGCTCCTGGTTTCATTTATCTATTCTATTGTTTTTCTATTTCTATTTTGCTTATTTCTCTCCATCCTTTATTATTTTCTTCCTTCTACTGGTTTAGGGTATTGTTTCTTATTTGTGTAGTTCCTTTAGGTGTAAGGTTAGGTTGTTAATTACAGATTTTTGTTGCTTCTTGAGGTAGATCTGTATTGCTATAAGCTTCCCTCTTAGAACTACTTTTACTTCCTCCCAAAGGTTTTGGATGGTTGTGTTTTCATTTTGATTTGTCTCCATGTATTTTTTTTTAATTTCTTCTTTGAGTTCTTGGTTGACCCATTCAGTGTTTAGTAGCATGTTATTTAACCTCCATGCGTTTGTGTTCTTTCCAGAGTTTTTCTTGTGGTTAATTTCTACTTTCATAGCCTTGTGGTTAGAAAAGCTATGTGATATGACTTCAATATTTTTTAGTTTGTTGAGATTGTTTTGTGGCCTAAAGTCATATATTCTAGTGAATGTTTCATGTGCACTAAACAAGTATATAATCTGAGGTATTAGGATGTAATGTTCTTGTTTTGAGAGGGAGAGAAAGAGAGAGCAAAAGCATGCAAGCAGGGGAGGGGCAGAAGGAGAGGGAGGGCAGAGAGAGCACAAGAGTTGGGGAGGGAGGGGGAAAAGGGGAGTATGGGGGAGAATCCCAAGCAGGCTTCATGCCCAGCACAGAGCCTAATGTGGTGCTTGATCTCATGACTGTGAGATCATGACCTGAGCTGACATCAAGAGTTGGATGCTTAACCTACTGAGCCACCCAGACACCCCTAGGATGGAATTTTCTAAATATATGATCCATCTAATTCAATGTTTCATTCAAAGCCATTGTTTCCTTGTTGATTTTCTGCTTGGATGATCTCTCCATTGAGTTAGTGGGGTGTTAAAGTCCCCTACTATTATTTTATCACTGTCCATTACTTCTTTATGTTTGTTATTAGCTGCTTTAAGTGTTTGGGAGCTTCTATATTAGATGCATAATTATTTGCAATTTTTGCATCTTTTCATTGGATTCTTCCCTTTATGATTATGTAGTATCTTTCTTGTCTCTTGTTACAGTCTTTGTTTTAAACTTTATTTTACCCATGTAAGTATTGCCACCCTGGCTTTCTTTTCACCTCTAATTGCATGATAAATGCTTTTCCATCACTTCAATTTCAATCTTTATATATCTTTATGTCTGAAATGAGTCTCTTATAGGCAGCATATATATGGGTCCTGCTTTTTTATTCATTTAGTCACTCCATATCTTTTCATTGTAGCATTTATTCCATTTACATTCAAAGTAGTTTTTGATGGGTATGTACTTATTTCCATTTTTTACATGTTTTATGGTTGTTCTTGTAGTTTTCTGTTCCTTTCTTCTCTTTCTCTCTTGTTTCATGGTTTACTGGCTTTCTTTAGTGATATCTTTGGATTCCTTTTTCCTTGTTGTTTACATATCTGTTACCATTTTTTGATTTTTGATTACCATATTATATATCACATTTTATGCATATAGCAGTTTATGTTGATTGTCACTAGTTTGAACCCATTCTAAAATCACAAAATCTGCATCCCTTCTCCCCCGCATTTTAGCTATTTGATGTCGTACTTTACATCCTTTCATTTTGTGCAACCCTTGACTGAGTTTTATGGATATGCTAAATTTAACTGCTTTTGTGTTTCCTATTTTTGTTACTTTCACTTATGACTTTCTTTTCTACTCTATACGTCCCCTTTAACATTCCTTTTAAGGCTGGTTTAGTGGTGATGAATTCCTTTAAGTTTTGTTTGTCTGGATAACTCTTAATCTGCCCTTCTAGTTTGAATGATAGCCTTGATGAAGTATCCTTGGTTGTGGATTTTTCCTTTCAGCATTTTGAATGTATCATGCCACTCTCTTCTGGCCTGCTAAGTTTCTGCTAAAAAAAAAATCAATTGATAGACTTATGGGGTTTCCCTTGTATCTGTTTTCTTTTCTCTTGCTTCTTTTAAAATGTGCTATTTATCACTGCTTTTTACCATTTTAACTATTATGTGTCTTGGTGTGGACCTCTTTGGGCTGATTTTATCAAGGCCTCTCTAGGCCTCCTGGATCTGGATTTCTGTTTCCTTCTCCAGATTATGGAAGTTTTCAGCAATTATTTCTTGAAAGAAATTTTCTGTGCCCTTTTCTCTCTTTTTCTGGGATTCCAATACTGCAAATACTATTACACTTGATGGTGTCACTGAGTTCCCTTGATATAGTCTCAGTTTTTATTAGTCTTTTTTTCTTTCTCATGTTCAACTTGATTACTTTCCATTACTCTGTCCTCCCAGTCACTGCTTCCTCTAGTTTATTATTTATTCCTTGTAGTGTATTTTTACTTTTGGTTATTTAGTTCTTCATCTCTGATTGTTTCTCTTTTATGTTTTCTGTCTTTTTTTCAAAGTGTCAGTGAGGTCTTCCACTCCTTTCTCAAATCCAGTGAGTATTTTTATGGCAATGCCTTTAAATTCTTGAACAGGCATATTACTTATCTCCACTGAGTTTTGTTCCCTTGCTGTGATTTTGTCCTGTTCTTTTATTTGGGGCATATTCCTTGGTCTCCTCATTTTGTCTAACTCTCTGTGTCTGTTTCTGTATGTTAGGAAAGTCAGTTATATGTACTGCTTTTGAAAGTAGTGGCCTTATGAAGAGGAGGTCCTGTAGTGTCCTGTAGTTCAGTGTCCCCTGTTCTCCAAACCTGGCACTTCAGGGATCTCTTCTATGTGTGGTGTGCTCCCTACTTTTGTGGCTGAGCCATATTATCTTTCAGTCCAGCTGTCTGTAATGGTTCTTTTTGTCTGTTGTGGCCAGAGTTTGTTCCCTGTGTTGTTACTGGGCCAGTCTGGGACCTGCTTGAACTTTAGTTAGGTCAGACCAGAATTTGCCAGAGTTATGGTAGCATTAAACAGCCAGGGTTGTTTCCCTGTGTCTTCCCTAGAGAAGCTTTTGCTTGTTGATGGGCCTACACTGCTGGGTCTGTATTTCACCTGTTGTGTATGATTTTCTTTCCCTTTCTTTGGGACAGGAGTCACTTTGGGGTGGTGCTGATTCTTACTGGGGCTGCTGCATACTGCCACTCTTGATGGATTCCTGCTGAAGGCATATTTGAGGAGGTAGGTCCACAGGATAATATGAGGGTTGGACATTCAGTGTTAGGAAGATTTGCACAGGTCTGCTGTGGAAATAGGACTTTGGAAAAGTCCTGCAGAGAGCATGTTGGATAGAATGAATCTGCAGAAGAGTATGGGGGTAGGGCAGGCTATTAGCAAACTAGATAGAGAGTGTTAGAGCTATCCTAGTTCTAGCATGTGTCCTTGTATCTAAGCTGTGTTGTTAGAGAGGAAAGTGGCACCTGCCAGCTCTTTTGTTCTTGAAGAAATCTCTTAAAGATTCCTGTCTCTTTGGTACATGCTCTGAGATTAGTAAACAAATCTTCCTCCCATATACCCCAGGCATATACCCCAGGAACCATTCCTTCCATTCTGTGTCTCAGCAGGGCTATTTGTTTTTCTCTCCTTAAGATTGGAGACTGAGTTTTTTATCATCCTCTGGCTCTCACAGAGCTTAGACAGCTGGTTTTTAAAGTTCTATGTGTTAAGCCCCACTGGTTGTAAGAACTGGAGAAATTAAGCCCCTCTGTTTTTCACAGTCCAGTGTTATAAGGATTCATCATTTCAGTATGGGTCCCTGGTTCCTGGGGTGCCCGTTGTGGGATCTACTCCTCTCCTCTCCTCTCCTCTCCCCTCCCCTCCCCTCACTGCACCCGTGGTGTCGCCCCCTCCTTTGTACAGTCCCATGGGTCAGTTTGGGCTCCAAACCTTGTCTCTTCCCTTCCTACCCTCTTTGATGTGCCCTCTTTACATTTAGCTGTAGAGAATCTTGCAGCCTTTGTGTTGTTTTCTGGGCTATTTACACTGATGTGGGTGTGTTCTAGGTATATCTGTGGAACCAAGTAAGCGTAGGATCTCCCCACTCTGCCACCTCTCCCAGAAGTCCAATGCTTTTTCCCATGTATTTTTAATAAGCAGTAATCTATATGTTAATGTAATTTTTCCTTGGTGTAAAAAAAAAACTTAATGAATAATAAGTTCTCTTAGATATTAGATACATTATTATCATTATAATTACTATTAATATTATTTCTGTGGTTATTATATGGTAAATTAGGGTATTTCCATGAGAATAATGATTTCACACACTCTGGATTAATGATTCAGGTAAACTGTTGGTTGGAAAGAAAAGAGATGACGAGCTATCAAGTATGTGATTTCCTGTGTTTGATAACATACACATACTGGTGTTGGTGGTGACTTTCCTATCCCATTTTAACATTGCCCTTTAGCTTTTTATGGTTTCTAAAATAATTTCTCATTCAAGAATTTCTTTGAAATTTATATTATTCTTTTTTCATATGTATAAAGAAAGAGTTATGTGGGTTGAAGAAATACATACTGTGCACCTCCTCTTTGTTCATACCTCTAGGTTCTCTTAGGTTCTCGACTGGAGCAGTTCCCTGTGAGCTCCAGTTTCTGTTCAATTATATGGCGTCTCTATACTCTGTCCTATCTCTACACTCTGTATTATCTCTACTTTGTATTATCTCTATACTCTGTATGATTTCTATACTCTGTATTATCTCTACTCTGATACTCTGTAAACTGAATATTGTTTTTTTCAGGCATAGTTCCACTATTATTATCAGCAAGTTAACATTCCCATCATTTCCCAGTGAGTTTGCTGTATACTTGCCTAGATAAATCCCGATAGTGCCTCCTGGAAAAAAAAAATCCATCACTGCAATCTACACTTATATTCACATATATTTCTTCAATACAATTGTGATGATGATGATAATGATAATTGGAGTATGTAATTCTTATTTGGTGCTTGTCAGTTCTGAGTGCTTTATACATATTAACCCATTTATACTTACAATAAGACAATAAAGTAAGTGCTATCATTATCCTCATTTTTTAAAAAGGAAAACTGAATCACAGAGTACCTAAAAGACTTTCCCGTGGTAAAGAGCAGCAAAGTTAGAGAAAAATAACATCTGAATTCATTTCTTAAAAGTCTATGATCATACAATTTCCAAAAGGCTGACTGTGGCCTCAATTAGCACGGACTTTCGTGCAGTGGACTTATTGCTATTTTGTAGAGCAAATATTTTGTGGCACCCCTTTTACTATCTTGAAATATTATTTGTGCATAGTATAAACTATCTATATGTGATTTAAATAAAATTGATATATTGTCCTTAGTTTAAAGTAAAGGAATATAAAGAAATTAATTTATAATAAAAATTCTGTATTTTAAGTTTTAAATGGTTGGGCCTGACTATACTAAAATATTTAAATTTTTTTTTTTTTCAACGTTTATTTATTTTTGGGACAGAGAGAGACAAAGCATGAACGGGGGAGGGGCAGAGAGAGAGGGAGACACAGAATCGGAAACAGGCTCCAGGCTCTGAGCCATCAGCCCAGAGCCCGACGCGGGGCTCGAACTCACGGACCGCGAGATCGTGACCTGGCTGAAGTCGGACGCTTAACCGACTGCGCCACCCAGGCGCCCCTATACTAAAATATTTAAATAAGTAAATCTGGTTCTTTGCCTATATGTCGAATCACCATGAATAAGTCAAGTATTTTGTATCACAGACTTGTACTATGACTTACACAATAATTACTTTTAATTACACTGAATTACGTTGATTTACTTCTAGTGATTTACCCAATAATTACATTGACGAAAAATGTAGCATATACTGTGTAAAGAAATGTCCTTCCTGTTTACATCAAATGTTTAGGTAGGTTCTATATCTGGATAATTATATACTTTTTTTCCCTTCCTAAATCCCTGGTTAAATATTTTATATTATATATAAGGTTATGTTAAGATTCTTTATTTATATTGAGAGAGAGCACAAGCACAAGTGGGAGATGGGCAGAGAGAGAGGGAGAGAGAGAATCCCAAGCAGGCTCCACACTGGTAGCATGAGCACAACACGGGGCTTGAACCCACAAACCGCAAGATCATGACTTGAGCCAAAATCAAGAGTCAGATGCTGAGCCAACTGAGCCACACAGGCACCCCTGTGTTTGAACATTTTTAAATGTTGTATTTTCAAATATAGTAGATATAGGATAACTCTTCTTTGGATGGCAGTGACCAACAGGTTTTAGGAAATTTAGTATTCTTGGCCCCAGTCGATAAAATGTCAACTCCAATCACCCTAATTAGTCACAGAAATTTCTGGGAACCCAGGCCCAGGACATGGTATTGAGGTCTAGGACACCTATTGAGAACATCTGATTAGGTAATTTCTGACAATACAATAACCTGATATTCTTTAACTTTATTTTAAAAAGCAAATCTCGTGTGCATTTCTCTCTCTCTCTCTCTCTCTCTCTCTCTGAACTTAGAAATAAATAATAAAGCACATACACTCTTAGGTCAAAAGTGTATCTCTTTTATATAATCCTGGGTTATTACAGCACAGATTCCTTTTGTATATTTAAAAGCAGAACACGTACTGAAGGGAGAAGCAGTGGTAAGGATTCATTGAGCATTTATTTGAAGCCAGGCTTCCAATCGCTAATGTCGAACACTATTGATTTGAAATGCTTTTTGATCTTTTGACAACCTGTCTTCACCTTTGCGGATAAGGTAAAAGATAAGCAAGAAGAAATGTACTAGTTTTCTCTGAGTTTGGAAGCAATATGATAGTAATGACGATAATCATATTAATAATAAAAGAACAATTAGCACCACAGTTCCTTTTATGGAAGAAAATTTGTCTTCATTTAGGAAAGTAAGTTGGTAACTTGTGCCACTTATTGTAGAGGGATTTAACAAAAGACAATGAAATAAAGGGAGACAAAGTGTTGCACATAATAATTACCTCGTAACTCAGTGGATATGTGTGAACAGGAAGACTAAGGTGAGGGCAGTAGGGAGGGAAAGATAGAGAAGGAACGGAAGCTAAGATATTTGGGGACATCCAGTGAGTAGTTCCTGGTGGTCAGCAGTCTGAATAAATATTAAAATCAAGGTTGGGGCACCTGGGTGGCTTGGTCGGTTAAGCATCCGACTTCGGCTCAGGTCATGATCTCAGGGTCCGTGAGTTCGAGCCCCGCGTCGGGCTCTGTGCTGACAGCTCGGAGCCTGGAGCCTGATTCAGATTCTGTGTCTCCCTCTCTCTCTGCCCCTCCCCTGTTCATGCTCTGTCTCTCTGTGTCTCAAAAATAAATAAAAGGTTAAAAAATTTTTTTTTTAAATCAAGGAAGAGGCTGGATGGTAAAACCTACATATCATAGGCTACACTTGGCTACATATCGTAGTGCACAAATAAGTATCTTGTTTAAGTAAATGTATAGGTAAATATAGAGGAAAACTAAAACAAAGACCAAAAAAAATCTGAGAATGAATGAGTAGAATGGAAAAGATGAA
This sequence comes from Puma concolor, assembly GCF_028749965.1. NCBI lineage: Eukaryota > Metazoa > Chordata > Mammalia > Carnivora > Felidae > Puma > Puma concolor. Next base: position 180,704,606 of record NC_141674.1, read on the forward strand.
AAATAAGTTAGAAGCAAGAAAAAAAAGTTTAAAATGTGACTGTGAGAGGCTAACATCCCTAGAAATAAGAAAAAGCATATATGTATCTTGAAGAAAGATTTTCTTGGCCACAGAAACTGAGAAAAAGGATCAACTTAATTATAACTAAATTCCAGAGGGCTATACATCTGCATTGGAGGATGAAATGTATAACATTATATTCCTTTTATAATTTAGTAATGACTGGCCTTGGAGACAATGAAAAATGAGATGTGCGGATATGTTTTACCTGATTTTATGCCATACTTAAGCCTTATCAAATAAAATTGAGCTTTATATTTATTTTTAACATGCATGCAGATATTACACACACATATAACATAAATATTTTTCCAGTAATACATATGGAAATCATGCTTCTGTATGTTGGGGTTTATAGTTTATAAAATAATATCAGAATTAGTAATTGGATTTATTTGTCAGTCTCTAAATTCATAATTCATGATGGGAAGACTAACAGGGCTTCAGATGGTGGTGTGAAGGATGCCACTCTAATAGCCAGTGACAGGGTATCACAGTTGGGGCCTGTGGTTCCTGTGGTGTTCAGATCAGTAAAAGTGGAAAGCATCCTGTAGTGCCCTAGTGAACTTAACTGAGTATACATCACAGGAATTCAATACCAGTCTATGATAAAGAAAACCGATTTATCCGTAGTCTGCAGTAAAGGGTACAATTATAGTACTAGGCCACTGTGTTAATCCTTTCTCAGGGGACGCCTGGGTGGTTCATTCCCTTGAACGTCCGACTCTTGATTTTGACTCAGGTTATGATCCCAGGGTCATGGGATCAAGTCCTGCGTTGGGTTCTGGGCTGAGTATGGATTCTGCTTAAGATTCTCTCTCTCTCTCTCTCTCTGTCTCTCTGTCTCTGTCTCTCTCTCTCTCTCTCCCTCTCGCAGCCTCCCACACATGCGCTCTCTCCCCCTCTAAAAACAAAAACAACTTCCTTAGTCGTGTGATTTTAGAATGATTTTTAGTACACAGTCACAAAGATATCTTAAGTTGTATTTGCCTTGTTCTTTTTAAAATAAAATAGTAATCGACATAACTAAAGGTAGTAACAACTATATTCATTTTGAGAGTTAAAATGGAGCTCTTTGAAATAATTTTCTTCATATTTTTCAAACATTTGTTTATATGAAATATTAAATAAAAGGAGATAGTCCTCTTCTCCATATATTTTCTTTTGTCTGACAGCATAACGGGTCCTATTCCATTTCTTAATTCCCATATACAGTTGTATGGATTCCTGGACTCCATTAAGTGGTTCTCAATCTTCCTTATTCCCAGCACACCCAAAGGATCAACTACATTCTCTGGAACAGTGGTTACACTGACAGGGACATTGGGTCTGGGGAGTGGCTTTAAGGAACTGATTCTCTGGCTTATAGGAGGTGGAGGTTTGAGTCTTGGCTTTGAAACTATTTTCTCACCCCCAGCAATGCATGCATTCTGGTACTAGAATGAGAGTCACTATTTTAAGTATTTGAGTAATTGATTAATTGTATTATTTATTGACACCTAAACTGTTCAAAATATCGCTGTCTTATAAATATTTTATAAGTGCTCTAGTATATTTGCATCAAATAATTTATTACGTGGTGCTTTTCCCTTTTGAGAATTTTAACAATTTATTATTAGTTACTCCAGCCTTACTCTTATTTTAAATGTACTCAGTAAATGAAGTCAGTACCCTCCTACCATGACTTCCCATTTACTTGTCTTCAACTTTCTAGCAAACATTTGAAAAACCCAAGAAATTAAAAACAAAGTAGTGTAACAAACAACCTCCTTGTATATTCTGCAACTGTTACTGTTTCATCATCTTTGTTTTATCTCACTCTTAAAACGTGGGTATTGCTGAGCCATTTGAAAATGAGTTACTGATATTATGACAATTCACCCTTAAGTACATCACCATGAATCTCACAACAGACACTCCCCCTGTATAGCCACACTAGCAGGACATCTAAAAAGATGAAAGATTGTATAATATCACCTAAGTTCTAGTCTGTAGTGAAATTACCACACTTATTCCAGTAACATAGTTTATATTTCATAACGTTTTTGAACCAGGATTGGATGGTTTCCAACACTAAATTTGATTTTTTTATGGTTCTTAATCTCTTTTATTCTAAAGAGTTCCCCATACTTAAAAAAAAAAACGACTTTTTTTTAAAGACTTTATTTTTTAGGGCGGTTTTTGGTTTATAACAAAATTGACCAGGACTACAGAGATTTTCCATATACCCCCTACCTACATAGTGTCCTCTGTTATCATCATCATTCACCCAAATAGTATTTTTTTTTAATTTTTTTTTCAACGTTTATTTATTTTTGGGACAGAGAGAGACAGAGCATGAACGGGGGAGGGGCAGAGAGAGAGGGAGACACAGAATCGGAAACAGGCTCCAGGCTCTGAGCCATCAGCCCAGAGCCTGACGCGGGCTCGAACTCACGGACCGCGAGATCGTGACCTGGCTGAAGTCGGACGCCTAACCGACTGCGCCACCCAGGCGCCCCATCACCCAAATAGTATTTTAATTTTTTTTTTTTTCAACGTTTATTTATTTTTGGGACAGAGAGAGACAGAGCATGAATGGGGGAGGGGCAGACAGAGAGGGAGACACAGAATCGGAAACAGGCTCCAGGCTCTGAGCCATCAGCCCAGAGCCCGACGCGGGGCTCGAACTCACGGACCGCGAGATCGTGACCTGGCTGAAGTCGGACGCTTAACCGACTGCGCCACCCAGGCGCCCCCCAAATAGTATTTTAAGAGAGAGAGAGGGAGAGAGAGAGAGAGAGAGAGAGAGAGAGAGAGAGAGACGTTGTGAGTAAGGGAGGGGCAGAGAGAAAGAAAGGGAGAGAGACAAGTAGAAGCAGGCTCACGTTGTCTGTGCAGAACCTGATGCAGGGCGGGGCTCAAACCCATGAACCATGAGATCATAACCTGAACAGAAATCAAGAGTTGGAGGCTTAACCAAGTGAGCCACCCAGGTGCTGCTAGTATTTTCTTTTAATAAGGATGAACCTATATGGATATATCACAATCACTCAAAATCCATAGATTACCTTAGGGTTCACTCTTGATGTATATTTTATGGGTTTGGACAAATGTATAATGACATAAATACATCATTATAATATACATAGCAGTTTTTCTGCCCTAAAAATCCAATGCTGTTTGTATATTAATCTCTCTGCAATCCCCAGTCCCTGGCAACCACTGATCTTTTTATTGTCTCCATGGTTTTGCCTTTCTCGGAATGTCATATAGGTGGCATCCTGCAGTATGTAGCCTTTTCAGATTGGCTTCTTTGACTTTAGTAATACACATTTGAGATTTCTCCATGTCTTTTATGGGCCTGATAGCTCATTTCTTTTTAGTGCTGAATAATATACCGTTGTCTGGATGTACTACAGTTGATCTGTTCACCTACTAAAGAACATCTTAAATGCTGCCAATCGTTTTGGCAATCGTGAGTAAAGCTGCTACAGAATAAACATCCAGCCTAGCTCCTAGGTTTACCAAATGTGTATTTAGTCTGGGGCTGGCAGGCCAAAGCTGCAGGGGCCAGCCCCATTCCCACCCCTGAGCCCTTGAAGCTCCTTGAGAGGCAAGGCCCAGGAGTTCTACCCCTCAGGTTCCTGAGGCCAGGGATCCACCTCAGTCCTCTCCCTCTGGGCCCCCAAAAGCAGCCTCCCTGGCCCCAGGGCCACCTACCAGACTGGCACTGCCCTCTTCATAACCCCTGGGCTGCTGTCAGCTTCCCCCCGCCCCCATTTCCTCCCTTCCTTCTGGCAGCTAGCAGGGCAATTGGTGGGGAGGAGCTGCGGACTGAGGACCAAGGTAGGGATCAGGCCCAGCCCTCCTCACCGGGAGGGGTTCCGTATGCATTCCTTGGTGCTCTCTGAGTGCAGCTGACGTCCTGCCCATTTGGAGCAGACGCCTGTGTACGTGTGTGTGCGTGCCTGTCCGATGTATATTGTGTCTTAGCTTCCATTTTAAAAATTGTTCTGTACAGAAAGATGCAGTGGGTGCGGGAGGGCAGAGCGGGTGGAGGGAAGCCACCCTGCTCCCAGCGCTGGGGGTCTGGGGTGGGAGCAAGAGGGCTGTGAAGGGTCTGGCCTGGACCAGGCTCTCCTTGGGCTCAGCACGAAAGGGCTTTCAATGAATTAAGTGAAAACTTTTTTTTTTTTTTTTTACGAAAATGCAAAAATCAACAAAGCTCTAAACCTATTGGAAATAAAATATGAACTTAAAAAAAATTTTTTTGTGTGTGGACATAATTTCCCAGCTCCTTTGGATAAATACCAAAAGTTGTATTATATGGTAAGACTATGTTCTGTTTTGTGAGAAACCACAAAACTGTCTTCCAGAGGCTATTGTGTCTCTACCATTTTGCCTTTCCACCAGCAATAGATGAAAATTCCTATATGCTCCTGCACATCCATGTCAGAATTTGCAGTTCCCGGTGTTCCCGATTTTTGACCATTGTAACAGATGTGTGGTGATACCTCATTGTTGTTTTCATTTTCATTTCCCTAATGTTTCTTATGTGTTTATTTGCCATCTGTACATCTCCTTTGGTACAATGTCTGTTAAGGTGTTTGGCCCATTTTTAAATGTGGTTGTTTGTTTCCTTAGTGTTGAATTTTAAGTGTTTTTTTTTTTTAATGTTTATTTATTTTTGAGAAAGAGAGAGAGAGAGAGAGAGCGTGCAGAAACAGGGGAGGGGCAGAGAGAGAGGGAGACACAGAATCGGAAACAGGCTCCAGGTTCTGAGCCATCAGCCCAGAGCCTGACGCGGGGCTCGAACCCACGGACCGCGAGATCGTGACCTGGATGAAGTCGGACGCTTAACCGACTGCGCCACCCAGGCGCCCCGAGCAGAAGTTTTTAATATTAATGAAAGCCAGCTTATCAATTATTTCTTTCATGAATCAGATTTTTGATGTTGTATATAAACAAGCATTACAATCCCCAAGGCCATCTAGGTGTTCTCCTATGTTAACTTCTAAGAGTTTTATAGACTTGCATTTTACGTTTAGGTTTATGATCTATTTTCAGTTATCTTTTGTAAAGGGCATAAAGTCTTTCTGAGATTCTTTTTTATATACAAACGTTCAGTTGTTCTAGCACCATTTGTTTAAGGTACTATCATTGCTTTATGTATTGCCTTCACTCCTTTGTCAAAGATCAATTGACTATGTCTATCAGGGTCTATTTCTGGGCTGTCTATTTTGTCCCATTGACCTATTTGTCTATTATTTCACCAGTGCTATGTTGTCGTCATTACTGCAGCTTTATAATAAGTAGATCTTATATTAGGTAGTGTCTATCCTCCAACTTTGTTCCTTCAATATTGTGTTGGCTATTCTGGGTCTTTTGCCTTTTCATATAAACTTTAGATTAATTTTATCAATTCCACAGAATACCTTTCTGCAATTTTGTTTGTGATTGCGTTTAATTTAAATATCAAATTGGGAAGAACTGGCACCTTGAAAATATTGAGTCTGCCTATCCGTGGAAATGGAATATCTCTATATTTATTTAGTTTTTTTATTTTTCTCATCAGAGTTTTGTTGTTTTCCACAAATAGATCTTATGTTTTGTTAGATTTATACCTAAGTAATTCTTTTTATGGATGCTAATATAAATTATATTGTGATTTTTATTTCAAATTCCACTTGTTTATTCCTAATATGTAGAAAAGCAATTGAATTCTGTGTATTAGCCTTGCATCCTGAAACCTTGCTATAATTGCTTGTTCGTTCTGGGAGGTTTTTTTGTTAATTATTTTGAATTTTCTACACAATCATGTTTTCTGTGGACAGTTATAGTTTTATGTCTTCCTTCCCAATCTTTATACCTTTCATTTTTTTTTTCTTGCCTTGTTGCATTAGCAAGGGCTTCTAGTTGATGCTGAAAAGGAATAGTGAGAGGAAATATCTTTGTCTTGTGCTTGATCTTAGTGGGAATGCTTTGAGTTTCTCATACTTAAGTATGATGTTAGCTATAGATATCCTGTAGATAGGCTTAATCAAGTTGAGAAAGTTCCCTCTCTTCTTAGGTTGCTGAGAATTTTATAATGAATGGGTGCTGGATTTTGTCAAATTCTTTTTCTGCATTTATTGATATAATCATGTCATTTGCCGTTCATTCTGTTTCAGTAAGCCCATGGTTGGGTTTGAAATTGCGCAAATCTAATAAGCTTCCAAGGGATGCTGTAGATCTGAGACCCACGTTTAAGGTTTTAGAAGATCCTGCATTGTCAATTTCCTTCATCATTCCTGTTTCCTTTGGTAGGCATTTTTTTGCTAAGATTTCTATCTTCAGTATTTCTATAAATTATAAAATAAGTGTATAAAGTTGATTGGGTTTATTTTAAACATTTTGGCATATATTTGACAGCTAAGCTAGTGTTGTATACTTCATATTGCAGCACATGAAGAGACACATATCCTGTAGCTCTACTTAAATGATGCTAATTTTATCACTTGCTTAAGGTGATGATTGCCAGTGTAAGGTGTTTTTATTTTATCTTTTGCATTTAGCCTTTTACCTGTGGATTGATACTTTAATAGCATGCATATATTTTGTTTCCCAACAGTCTTCCCTGTGTGTGTGTGTGTGTGTGCATATTTTAATGTGAATACTTTTATTTTCGTCATCGTTTCAATTTATACTAAAATACTATGTATAAACACCACCACGAATAATAGTAATCAACCCACTGCATTGTAAACTTGTATAAATTTACTGTTAATAGGTTTAAAAACAAATAATTCATTTAAGGCTTTGGAGCTGCATTCAGCTAAAAAAATTTGCAAATACCCAAACTTTATCATTCTGAAGTGAAACTTAAAATGGCTATTAAAAACAAATACAGTGTTATTTTGATTATACTTCCTCCTATAAAAAAAGAGCAAAAAAATGCAGGCACAACCACTAGGGAGTTAACATAATGGCCTAATAGAAACTGTCATAAATGTATAGCTCTCATTTTTTGTTTTTCCCTCTCAGTGGCCTCAAGCAGGAGAATGGCTGCTCCTTAGGTATGCAGCAGGGACAGGAACCGGATTGCATACCCCTCACTTGGGCACTTCCTTCACTCAGGGCACTATGGTTTGGATTTTAAAAACACTAGTAGCGAAGGACAGTTTAAACCGTCAGTTGTCATTTGACTCAGTTTGGTTGTACATGAAATAGCAAGTAGAACACAGAGAAGGCCTACTTCTTCTGCACTGGTTCTAAGCCAAGCAAAATAATGTGTGGCTTGTGGGCATCAGGCCTGAATGTGATTTGGAAATGCAAAGCTTGGGGAAAGCCACTGAGGGTCTGGACAAGGGACAGTAGACAGTGAACATCATCATGGCCCTGCAAAAAATCCATGATTTTTAAAATTGTTGTTGTTAGACCACAAACCCCAGCATTGTCTTGCTGGACGTTAGCACAGGAATGTGCCTCCTTAGCTCTGCAGGACCCAAGTAAGGGTGGCCAAGGTTACTCTGCCTGCTGTCTACCCAAAAGTTCAACCTTGGCTAGAGTCCACTGGAAAGTTTCAGGCCATTCACCCCAGACTTGTGGAAGGACCTGTGTTACTGGAACTTGAACACCTTCTGGATGAGTAAGTCCACCAAGTATCCTAAAGATCTGGGTGGCTTGGTCTGGCATCACTGTGGGGTCATTGCAGTGGAGAGGATTACCTGGCCTTTTGCTCCAGAAGTGGAGAGAGAGGTTATAGAAAGAAGGGGACCAAATGCATTGGTGATAACCATCAAATCTCTTCAGACAAATTCAAGCCATTAGCCACATTGTCTGTCTGCATCAGTGCCCTGTTGCCTTACTTTGTGACTGCTTTCCAAGGCACAATCTGATTTCCATTTACCATTGTAGGTGTTGAAAGCTCAAGTTTACTTTTTTGAAGAATCTTGAAATCTAGAAATTATCTTATCTCAAAGGGTTATTCCATGTCATCTTTATCTCTCCAGTAGAGATCTAACTTCTTGTTTTGAATATTTTTGTCAAGGAAATGCTTTTGAATTCCTTTGCCTTTATCAGCTAAGTCTATCTCCATGATTTCATTGGCCTGCTTGAGCTGTTTATTCTAAGTGTTTCAAATTTTGAAAACCAATTATGCCTCCATCCAGGACTCCCAAGTCTGATCTCACTAATAGCTGGCTCGTATGTGAGCTCCAAGGTTTCAGTTTCTGTCCCATGAACTCCGTTTCAGTTTGTTTCTCTAAATCAGATTTTACATTTCTTCGAATTGGTTTTGGTTTTCACATCTTGATCCCTTCCTACTGCCAGAGAGGGTGGGTTTAAGAAATTTACAGCATTGTTTTCATGACAAGACCTATACCTTCCAGACTGCCTTGTGATGGGCTGCAGTCAGCATTATAGAAGCCACTTGGTAGGATCTTCTTGAAGAAGGACATGACTGAGATGGATGGTAATGGGTGTTAGCTGATTCTTATGCAACACGGACAGAGGCTCATTCCTTGTGAGGACAGTGGACTCCTACCATATTTGAATTCTGTGGCTTCATTAATCTACCTATGGACTCTTCATGAGTCAGGCTAAAAAAAAAAATTATATATATATATATATATATATATTCCTTGCTTCTCATAGAACACATATGGCTTCAGGAGCTGCCTTTCCTCCTGCAGGAGCTAAAATCATACTTCCTGTTTTTTGTAGGTTCATATCCCTTGAATATATTTTTTCTAACCTTTTCATTTATTTTATCTTCAGCTTAGTGAGTGCTTTCTTTACTAGATATTCTAAACGTTGGTTTATTTCACTTCCAGTGCAAAACTGACCTCGGCAGTTTGCAGCATGAAAGCGTCTTTGTGGGAGTTATCCACCGGCCAGTAGGACAGGCCTTATAATGGAGCAGAAGTTGCTACTGTTAGATGGCCCTTGCTGATTGCCCATAGCTGTTGACCTCTGTGCACTCATTCTCAGAGAAGATTCTTGGCTGGAGTAGATGGGGCTAGGAAATCAAAGGGAATTCAACCTGAGGAAATCTGATGCTGCATTTTCTGCTCTGGTCTCCCACAGGGGCCTCATCTCTTCTTGCCACTGCTGCTGTTACTGTCCAAGAGGAAGAAACATGGTTGCATTGAGATACAACACTGAGCCCAGGAGAGGGCTTAGGGTAGAGGTGCTACTATTGCTCTCAGACCCTGAGCAGCTACCGTTGCCTGATAGCTTTCTGGCTCACACTGAGCTGATTGTAGGCCAGATATGTAAAGGCGACATCTAACGGTTTTAGCGACTATCGATGACTTTTATTGCATCAGATACTAAATTTGGAGTTGCAAAATGACAGCTTTTTTTTTTATTATTATTAGTAGATGGCATTTTTCCAGAAAGGAGAAATTTCCTATTTTGTTTGGTAGATATTACTATGAACTCTTTTTTTTTTTTTTTGTATGCTCATTGTTACATTGTTACATATTTGGCCTGCAGGAGCCCCTTCAAGCCAGCTTTTGTTTCCTGTTGACATTACTCCTTGTTTTCCAGGGTGGGGAGGCGGGTACTTTCTGTCTGGAATTACTACATCTGACACTTGTATTTCCCCTGCCCCAGATCTGTAATCAGCCATATTCCCAGCAATCCCTGCTTCTTTTTAGTGGGAAATAGTATCTAGAAGGCAAGACGTGATCACTAGGCGAGCTCTGTGCTAGTGGGATAGCATTACTTCTAGGTTGTTTTAGTGGATCATTTATTCACGTTGATAAAATCTTATTTGCATCATATGAGTCATATTTTGTTTGGCTAGATTGCAAGTACAGATGAAATTTTTGAAAAAGTGCACGTAAATAACATCCTTTTTCAGGCTGTTGCAATGGTATGAACCAAAATAATATGTATGACAGAAAGACGGAAAATGTCTGTACGTTGCTTTGGTATGTGGATAAATGTGATCAGGTATAGAGCTCAGACGCCTTGTCTTTTGCTCTAATTCAACAGATGTTTGGCCCATGTCTTCTGTTTCTATATTTGATGGGTATGAGGCCAACCCTTTCTTGTGATTGGTTGGTTGTGATTATAAACAACAACAACAAAAAAAAAAAACTAAAAAAAAAAAAAAACTCTTCATGGAAGGATTCTTTGAAATTAAATAATTTCGTATGAGATTTTTAAAATTAAATGACTTTATTTTCACAATAGTATGATTATATCTTCTTTGATTTGCCTATCTAGAAACTTGGAGAAACATTTATAATTTCATGTTAGCACTCGAGCTAGAGAGCTTCATTTTAAAGTTAGGGTGGAAAGGAATATGCTATTCTGGGGAGGCTTAGTCTGAGAATGTTTCTCTGTAATTTTAGTCTCTGTTAAGTATTCATCCCCGTGATCACCTTTGAGAGGTACCTCTTAGGTTTCTTCCTGCTACTTTTACGGGGATCAGCTACATTTTTTAAAGTGGGGTAAGAGTGCCTCCCTGAAGCATATTGACATTTTACTTTTGTATTTCACTGTGTATTTTCATCTCACTATTACCATTATTTTATTTGTGGAAAATTGACTTCCTTTCACATCTCTTTGTAGGTTACAGAGTTAGGATTCACAGACGGGGAGAGGAAAAGAGGGAACAACTTAGCCAAGTTTTTTTTTTTTTTTTTTTAATTATTTATCTCAACGTCTTCTTTCCTGCTGCGATTAAAGAAATGACATAAAGAGGTGGAAAGTTTTCAACCTGGTCCCTGCCAAGCTGAGGGATATTTTACAATAGACTTCACTCTACATTTACCCACAATAATACACTGTGCTCATTTGCAGCATTTGCTACAGGTTGATTCTTTCCGTTTTTTTTCTAAATTGTCTTTTCACCTGGCCAATATTGTTTGAACTTTGCATAATTAGCTTGAGGCTTTTCCTACCTTGGCAAAAGGACTTTTGTTTTGCGGCCCTCTGCAAACTTATTTCAGAGAGTATCATGAGGAAGGGACAGGTTGTAAATGTGTTCTTGGGATGCCACTATCTTGACAGCCGCAGAAACTTAAAAACTGAAGATTTTCCACCTCTACAAAGCAGTATTCACTTCAGAAGTAGGGCCAGGCACTTTCTGATTTTCTCATTCAGTAATTTAAAATTTTAAATCAAAGAGAAGTTGGGATGCAAAAGTTGTGCCTAGCTTTATTTTTTTTCCACCACCAATTTAAACGTCACAGTGCAAGTTATCACCTTAGAAATTCTATTTATATAGAGAGGAATCTAGTCAGGTACTAGAGATTCCAAGTTTATTTTCCAGAAAAAGAAAAGACTATTTATGAACTTCAAATGTAAGCAAATCTAAATTTATTTTAGATGAATCACATGAGTCAGACCTAAGCGAATGAAATATATATATTTTTTCACGTTGCGAAATGATATTCTCAGTCCAGAAACTGGAGACTGAGGCGCCTCTTCTGAAAAATATCAGGCCAGGTTTGAGTGATACGTTATGGTTAAGTTTCAATCTAAAATTTTATGTAACTGCAATCATACAGTTTTTACTCTTGTGCCTGGTTACTTTGATTCAGCATAATGATTTTAGATTTATCCTTTGTTGTATAAGCAGATTGTTCCTTTTTATTGCTGAGTAGAATTCCAATGTATGAATTGCCACAATTTATGCAATCCCCTATTGATGGATATCTAGGATATTCCAGTTCTTTGCTCTCATGAATAAAATAGCTGTGAACAATCTTATCTTTTTATGTCTTCATTTACCTTGACTAATTATTAAAAATAACATTGCCAGCTCACTAGATATATGTGTATTTTTATAAGAAACTGCCTATTTCTAAAGTGGTTGTGCTATTTTTACATTCCTGCAAAGAATATATGAGAACTCTAACTTACCCATATCTTTTTATATCTATTGTCAGTTTGTTTTATTAGTTTGTTTTTAGGTATTCTTGTAGGTATATAGAGATAATTATGTTTTAATGATACTTCTCAAACTTATGGCTGAATATCAAATCAGATATCAAGCATAATGTAGTTTGTAATTATACTTTAGCTATATATGTAATAAAATTTAATTGATACTTGTTAAAATATAACTTCCAAAAATAGATAAAACATCATGACCTATATATAAATATGAAATAAATATATGTCAAATGTTTTGTTGATTAATGAACCAGGAAGATGGTGCAACTAGTTCGATGGAAAATTTAAAAACCAGGGACATATATAGGCCAGAAATTTATAGATAGATGCAAAACTAGATTGTTCCATGGATGGGGTAGAGGGAATCAGAACAAATCAAATGGACAAAATACATTTCTATAACTATAAACAGGGACTACTTTCATTGCTTTAAATTATCTGGAGGGTTGAGGAGCGCCTAGGTGGGTCAGTGGGTTGAGCATCTGACCTCAGCTCAGGCCATGATCTTGCGGTTCGTGAGTTCAAGCCCCGCATCGAGCTCTGTGCTGACAGCTGGGAGTCTGGAGCCTGCTTCAGATTCTATGTCTCCCTCTCTCTCTGCCCATCCCCTGCTCGTACTCTTTCTCTCTCTCTCTCTCTCTCTCTCTCTCTCAAAAATAAATAAACATCAAAAAATTTTAAAAATTAAATGAAGGATTATAAGTAGCTTGAAAAAATGATATGAAGGCAAACCCACATAGAATCAGATAACCTTAAAGGATGTTCTCTAAACAATGCATAATTTTCCTTTGAAGACACTCAGTAATTTTTTGTTCTATTTCAGAATCTTTCACAATTTTCCTTACATCCTATACTTGGTATTCAAATAATCACTGACATAATTTTAAAAATAGCACAATATATTAAAGTGAATTAATCCTGTAAAAACATATATTGCTTCTTATAGAATATTGCTCTTATTCTGTAGTAATTAGTTATGGAAATGTTTAAGCCTCCTTTTTTTTTGAAGTTGAAATACAAATTTATAGCAATAAAAATAAAATAATGTTTGCAATTCTAAGAAATAAAAATGCTTAATAACCAATTCTGTTTGTGTGTGTGTGTGTGTGTGTGTGTGTGTGTGTGTGTGTGTGATTCTAGGAGACATTCCCACTGTCCTTTCACATATGAGATCATCCTAAAGCTTTTTAAAGTTAGGCACTAAATTCGGTAGTCCATGAACCTTATTTTTTCTGATTTTTTGGGACTAAGGAAGATGCTTATCTATTAAAAAATTATGTGTTATATACACAGAGAGACACACATAGTCCTTTAACAAAATTAGGATGGCTGTTGAAATTTTATCAATATGACTATAATTTTATCTATTTAAAAAGTGATTATAGCCATGGGAAATGTTCATCTAACCTCATCCATGAACAGTTATAGAAAGTTTCTTTAACTTCAAGTAGCTCAGCTGCTATGTACTGACTAGATCATTTTTAAGTTGGAAGTTTTTTTGGTCTGGTCTTGTTTTGTTTTCTAAACATAATATGGTCACTGTAGAGCCTATAGTCCTATCCCGAGTTATCTATATGGATTTGCTTTCCAAATAACATGAGATAAATCTTCTAAAATATACCAACTGTATAAAAAAAAAAGGAGGAATTAACTAATGAATATATTAAGCAAATAAGGATCGAATGGAGGGGAAGGGGATAGGATATTAAGTTAGATGATTGTTTTCTGTTTTTTGTTTTTGATGAATTCATCAATTTAATCTCTTAATGCTGGTTGCAGTATTGGATTGACAACCTATAATTTGTTCAGTCATTCAGTATAAGTTCATTGTGACTTTGCTAAATGTTAGTCACTGTTCTAGGTATTTGGGATACAGAATATAGTCTTACTGGAAACAGCCTGTCAGAGGAGATGGACAAGTTAAAATCTTTTTTTTGATAAAATGCAATATGTGTTAAAATAGAAATTATTTTCTCAGATAGTGGTGTCAATTTTAAATGAAGTATAAAAAATGTGCTAATTTCTCTTTGAAAAATGGGTGGTTTAACTTTGTCTGAAAGGAAACCCTAATTTTAAATTGAATTACTTAAATGTACTTAATCTAGTTAAATACCTTACTTGGTATACAAAAATAGACTGATTTTTTATTCAACACTTTTTAACGTCAAAATTTGAAAGTATATTGAGAAAATTCTGGATACAGTTTCAGCCATAAAAAGAGAGACACCATATATACCCCTTACTCCGTTCCCCCAGTGGTAACATCTTGCAAAGCTGTAGTACAATAATGTCACAAACAAGAAGCCGAAACTCATATATCTTACTATATTTTTTTTATTTTAGCCATTTTGACAGGATTGAGATGTTATCATGATTTTAGTTTGCGTTTTTCTAATAGCTATTGCTGCTAAACATCTTTCCATGTGATGATTTCTCATCTGTATATCTTCTGTATATAGTATAGTGCCCTAAACTATAAAATGTTTATCCGTGTCTCTTGCCCATTTATAGTTGGATTTTCTTTTTCATTTTACCGTTGAGTGTTAAGAATTCTTTATGTATTTTTTGATATGAGTACTTTGTCAGATATGTGATTTGCAGATATTTTCTTTCAGCCTATAAGTTGTCATTTCATCCATTAGGAAGATATTTCTCTGAACAAATTTTAAAAATTTTGAGGAGAAATAATTTATTTTATTCTTTATTTTTATGGATAATGCTTTCAATGTTATGTCTGAGAACTTGTCCAGCCTGAGATCCAGAAGATCTTCTCTAGCTTGTCTTTTAAACATAAATGATTAAAAAAAAAAATCTGTGTTTCTGGGATCTGTGTTCTGTCCTTTATAATTTTGTAAGGCTCCAGGAACGATTAGGAATATAAAATTTGCATTTAAAATAAATTTTGGGTCACCCAAAAGCTACTCTGTCCTAATTTTTTTTACTTTGTCACCTTACCTTAAATTTGGATGTATATATTGAGAGTACTTGTGAAAAATCAAACATTCTATGGCAGGTAGACATTTAAGGCATTACTAGATGTACTGAATTAGTTGTGTGCAGATTCTTGTTAGGATTCTAAGAAAATGGATCAAAAACAAATATGGTTTCTTCAATTTTTTAAATGTTTACTTATTTGAGAGAGAGAGAGAGAGAGAGAGAATGAGTGGACGAGGGACAGAGAGAGAGGGAGACACAGAATCTGAAGCAGGCTCTAGGCTCTGAGACATCAGCACAGAGCCTGATGTGGGGCTTGAACTCACAAACTATGAGATCATGACCTAAGGCGAAGTCAGACACTCAACCAACTGAGCCACCTAGGTGCCCCCAAATATGTTTTTTTAAGTTTATTTATTTTGAGAGAGAAAGAGAGAGAGAGTGGGCTTGCATGAGCAGGGAGGGTCAGAGAGAGAGGGAGAGGGAGAGAATCCCAAACAGGCTCCGCCCAATGTGGCGCCCAATGTGGAGCCCAATGCAGGGCTTGACTCATGATCATGACCTGAGCTGAATCGAAGAGTGGAATGCTTAACTAACTGAGCTACCCAGGTTCCCCCAAAACAAATATGTTTTGATGATTTGATAAGCATAAAAGCAGAGAGATGGACAATTAGTTAAGGTCCTGAGAATTAAAAAATTATATAATTTTTAAAGATAAATTATGATAATGTTCCTTTTGAAGAAGAGGATAAACTGGCACCAAAATCATACTTTTCTCATATTTTGTATTGACAAATATTTTGTAATAGATGGCTTATCCTGTCTATTTTGTATTTTTCTTTTCTCAAAAATATGTAAACAATATTCGTTGTCAATGGTAAGGAGCATTGTATTGATAATGCATGCACATTTTTATTCTTATCAAAACAGGAAGAAAAGTTAACTTTATAACATTTTATATACTGTACATCAAGTAATTCTTGAAATTTTCTTTTTTTAAGTTTATTTATTCATTTTGAGAGAGAGCGCGCACAAGGGAGGGGCAGAGAGAAAGAGGGAGAGAGAATTCCAAGCAGACTTCACACTGTTACCACGGAGCCTGACAGGGGGTTTGAACTCATGAATGGCGAGGTCATGACCTAAGCCCAAACCACCAAGAGATGGACACTTTACGGACAAAGCCACCCAGGCACACCAAATCTTGAATTTTTTTAAATTGCATTTAATAACATCAATGCACTAAATAAAATTTTTTTTGCATCATTTTACTGGTTATAATAGGAATATTTCCAATGTTTGATCACTAACCATTATGCTTATTTTTAAGAGATTTTTTTATAACGTTTATTTTTGAGAGAGAGAGTACAAGTGGGGGAGGGACAGAGAGAGAGGGAGACACAGAATCTGACGCAGGCTCCAGGCTCTGAACTGTCAGCACAAAACCTGACCGCAGGGTGGTGGGGGGTTGGGGGCTCCAACTCACAAGCTGTAAGTTTATGACCTGATCAGAAGTTGGTCACTTAACTGACTGAGCCACCCAGGTGCCCTATGCTTATTTTTTATTTGAAAAAGATAATTGTTAAATATTAATACTATCATGGTATAACTTAAAACTCAAGAATGGATATAGGATATCAAATATTTTTTTGGTATATAAAAGTCTATTTTTTCATGTATGTCCTCTTTTATTTATGATATTTCCCAAGACTATGATGACTTTCTGATTCCAAAAACAATCCTTTTGGACATGGAACTTAATTATTTTAATATTTGCTTCAGATTATTTGCTGATATTTAGTTTATGATTATTCCTTTTATAGGTCATAAATTAATAATACTCTGAAGTTTCCTTTTCCTGTGCAATTATTTTATAATTTCTGCTGAGTTTACTGCAGCTTCACAAACTTCTCACACTATTTCCTTAATTTAAATTTTGGAAAAATTTAAATAAGATACAGTTTTTCTTTCATTCTTCAGAGCCCCCAAATAACGTATTATTATGGAGGTATATTTTCTTAAGGTAATTACTTGAAGATATTCTCATTTATCTTTACAATTATTGATTTAGTCAGATATGTGACAAATTCTACACCAATATTTTTGTCCTTTTTTTTCTTTTTTGAGAACTTAAACATGTCTTAGCACAAAATGTCACATTTTATATTTATTTTATCTTGATTATTAACATAGCTTCATGAGGCTCTGAATTAATTTTATCTTCATTCTAGGTGTTTTAATTTTGCATGTGGACCTTATATTCAATATTTTATTATCAATGTATAGCTTATCACATTGCAGAAACTGTTGGCATGATCATTTATGATATATTTAGATTTTGATGTGCAAGCTCATGATTTATTTTTAATATATTTCTAATCTATAATAAATGGGATGCCCTGTTTACAATGCCCTTAATTCAATGGTTTTAATGAAATGAAGAATATCAATTATATATTTAATTATTAAATAAACTTTTAGTCTTCTATTGAGTCAAAATTGTATTAATTCTTGCCATTTTAGTAACCCATCTATTCTACTGGTCTGTGGAGATCACACATTTGTTTCTAATCCTTTCAAACTTAGTCATATTCTTCATTTTAATTAATATGTCAATAACTTCAAATATTTAAAAGAAATATTTCCTTCTAGGAATATTCCAAGTTTGGTGTGGAGTTATTACCAGTTGCTTTTCAATATCGACGCATCCTTTCTCCCATCTTAGAAGAGAGGTAGTCTTAACAGATATACATACTTTGTAATTTGCCCTTTCTCCTTCCTGTCTGGATCTTAGTTGTAATATCTGAAAGTGGAATAGTTATTTTGCAACCATGAGGACTGCAGTTGTTTCTGTGGGTCAGGAATTTGGGGCATGGCTTAGCTGGGTGCCTATGCTCAATGTCTTTCATGGGATTATAGTCAGAAATGTAGCCTGGACTTCATTCTCATCTGAAGGCTCAACTGAGAGAGGGTACACTTCTGAATTTAACTAATAGGTGATTCTTGAAAGGATTCAGCTCCTTGATTTTTGAATCAAAGCCCTCAGTTTCTCAAGGGTTTTTCTTGTCGTGTAGATCTCTCTATAGAGAAGCTGTCACCATGGCAACTGTCTTAACTCAGAGTGAGAGACTATTTCCACATAGAAGCCAGTCTTTTGCAATCTTATCTCAGAATTGATATTTCATCACCTTAGTGGCATTCTATTTGGTGTAAGTCAATAAGCCCAACCCACACTCAAGGAAGGGGAGGAGATAATACAAGGATATAAAAGCCAGGAAGCAGGGATGATTGGATCCCATCTAAGAATGGTCTACCGTAAGAATTGACACCACAAGCTTAGAATGTTAGAATTTTATTCCTCTACTCATAAGAAAAGAACATTTAAAGTTATGGATGATCTGTGTTTATGTTTTCTTATAGCTGCCATTTAAAAGTTTATAGAATCACTCTAAATATGTCTATCTATCTATCTATCTATCTATCTATCTTTGGATACTTCAAGAATGTTTGAAGGATTATTAACTTACTCCCTGACAGTATCATTGAGCAGCTACACTACTCTTGAAATTCTACTTATAGAATTCTCGTTCTGTGATCCCTACACATACATCCCTCCCCAAATTAGAGGTAAAATTAATTAGAGGTAAAAATAATTAATCGGTTTGTTAAGCGACTGTACATAGCCTGAATGTAATTCTAGAATGACACAGGGGGCATATCTGAATTTATGTCTTATGGCATGTGGTTTCCTTCTTACTATCTCCTTATATGATGTTTTCTATGTGTGCACACATTCCTAACGTCCCTCTCTACATGTCTAAATTTACTCCTTTTATAATGACACCAATCAGATTATATTGGTATCTATCCCAACAGCCTTATTTTAACTTAGTCACCTCTTCAAAGGCCTTCTTTCCAAATGCAGTCACATTCTGAGATATTGAGGGTTACCTCATGAAGCTCCTAAGAGACACTGAGCTTCAACACATGAAATGGGGGGAAGGCACAATTTAGCTCCTAATTTTGCACACATACATATCTATAATTATTTTTGTCCCTATCCATTATTGTGTATGCATATATGCAATCTGAACCATTCCAGACCTCTGCCTGATTTCTCCTTCACTTCATGCCAACCCACATATCTGAGCTGAAACTGGAAGTTGTTAGAAAGTATTAAATGTCTTAAGTTGAACTCACTAACAAAAAGTACCTTAAGTGGAGTAACTAGACCAATTAAAAACTTAGTGAATTAATGTCTTTGTTTTGTGATGCAGCTTCTAGTTTATACTTCATTCAGCAAATTTTGTATTATTTGTATATAGTTTCCTTATAAGTATTGCAGATTTAGAGTATTTAAATTAATGACCCATTAGAGTCCATAAGATCTCCATAAATATTACAGCAATTCTATAAACCTCCTGGGGGCAGCTATTAGAAATTAAAGAAACAGAGAACAAGTACTTTATACATTTTCCCAAATGACAGCTATATACAGAATCAGGACGCAAGCAAGCATTTAGTATTTCCATTCCAGCTTCTCATCCACCACCTTCCCCTCCACCCAGCTTTGCAGCCTAAATTCCTCAGATGGCCAGTGAACTCATGTTTGTTGATCTCCATTTTGTAAAGTAATTCCTAAAGAGAGATACTGATAAAAATATTCACGCTTAAGGCTAAGAATTGCATAGTAACTCTATGTTAATTGTCTACTTTTAATAGGAAACTGTGGTTTAAACCAAAAGAATATTAGACAGAGATATGCTTTTTTTTTCCTTTCTTCCTATGGTAGGAGTTGGTGACGAGGTGCAGAAATATACATATTAATTTAATATCTTCTCTGTTTAGTCACAATACTAGGTCTTTTTCATGTTATCTTAGGTGGATTGAACTATATTCTCCATAAATTCTTGTCCACCCCAAACATGTGAATATAACCTTATTTAGAAATAAGTTCTTTGCAGATGTATAATCAAGTTAAGATGGATTAGAGTGAGCCCTAAATTCAAGATGATTGTTGTCTTTATAGGAAGAGGAAATTAGAACACAGAGACACAGGCACACAGGAAAATATCATGTGAACATGGAGGCAGAAATTGGACTTATGCTGCCACAAGCCAAGAAACAGCAAAAATTGCCAACAACCGCCAAAGGCTCTAAGAGGCCTTGTTGTTATAGCAGCTATAGGAAACTGATACAATGACTAACTTAGAATCCCAAGCAAAGAAGTTTTGGAGATGGGAAACTGGCTTTTGAGAAATTAATTGGTTTGTTCTGAGTTATATAGGTTTGTAAGGACAGAAACATTGCTTCTGAACAAAGCTCAGCAACCAGTATTGCCCTGAGGCTGATAGTTTTGGAACATCTAAATTTATGATCTAGAAGAAATGGACATATTCCCAGAAAATCCCTGAATAAAACCCACTAATAGGTGTGGACATGCACATATACACACTTTTCAAACATGTCATTTCGTACCTAATAAATACGAATTGTCTCATTAACCTTATTAAAGGACTAGGTTTTATAATCACAAGACCAATCATTAGTAGAAAGACCCCAGAATCATCAGACTATAAGAATAAAATAATTGACACACATAATAGATTTTTAGATAGAGTGGATGGTTAGAGCTATGAGAAAATAAGATTGGTACCAAAACTAAGTCATAACATGAGGAAACAGTCAGAGTTAATATATCTGATTCATGTTCAGTATAATTAATCTCAGGATATGGTGGATTGGATGATATTCTGCCTTCTCTAGGTAAAAACTTTCTTAGTAAGGGGCAGAAAAGAGAGAGAGAGAGAGAAAACAAGAACACAGTTAAATTAGAATTGTGGGGGTGGCAGTTACTCTTGGTAGAATCTGATCATTATCTTAGAACAGTGTTTGGCATATGTTAGATACTCCATAAGATTTTGTTGAATAATTTATTTTTAAAATATGTTTATTTATTTATTTTGAGAAAGAGAGTGTGAGCAGAGGAGGGGCAGAGAGAGAAGGAGAGAGAGAACCAAGCAGTCTCTGCACTGTCAACACAGAGCCCCAAACCGGGTTCAAACCCACAGGCTGTGAGATCATGACCCGAGCCAAAATCAAAAGTCAGATGCTTAACCTACTGAGCTGCCCAGGTGCCCCACATATTGAATAATTTAATGAAAAGGGCTTGATTCTTTTTTTAAGTTTTTATTTAAATTCCAGTTCGTTCATTTACTCTATAATATTAGTTTCAGTTGTACAATTTAGTGATCCAACACTTCTCTACAATACCCAGTCTCATCACAACAAGTACGCTCCTTAATCCTAAAGGGCTTAGTTCTTAAGGAGTATATTACTCCAAATTAAAAGCTACAAACTCTTGTGGACTTTATTATGTTACAAGCTGAAAATTAATACCCATATAAGCTCCCCTAGCTATCTATATTTTTCTCCTGGTATGCTGTCTGTTCTTTGTTCCAATTTTCTCAGGATGTTTCTGTGAGTTCTGTAAGATTGGTGAACTGTAAGATCCACTAGGCTAATACCACTTGGGCATCAGCAGAAGGAATGGGGCCCTGGCATCCCTTGCCCATTTTCTGATTAACCCATCAGCAGTCAACAAAAACTAAGTTGTACTGTTTCCTGAATTTGTGTATATAATGGATGTGAGAAATACCAGATAAGTTACAACTGCTACATAGGCGCAAGGATTCCCAACAATTTCTTACCTGGACGGGTACCTGCCCCACTACTCTCCTTTTTTTTCACATGACCAGGGCCTGCTTACCTCTCAGTAGACCAGTTTTCCTGAGTATACCTATGTCTTATATTCCAGGACAACTACCCCTAGCCCAGGCAGGTGGGTTGTTTCTGTACTCCACACGATGCAAGAAGAAAATCATGATGTAGACTGACAACACATTTCTTAAAATGTACCATTTAAAAAAGTATCAAATCCTGCAGTGTAAAAGTCTGTATCCTATTGTGACACCAACAACTTGTTTTGGATCTGCATTAATATTAATATTAGTCCATATTTTTTGCATTAATATTAGTCCATATTTTTTTTCCTGTTTTGTTCATCAAATGTTAAAACAAATTATGTAGCGCAGGGTCTGTCTGGAAAAGTGAATTACAGTTGTTTCAGAGAACAAAATAACATAAATAAAACTTGAAGTCTATAAAAACTAAAAACTCAAGATTTACATTACTAGTAGAAGGTGGCTGAATATCTCTGAATAAGTTAAAGAGGTTGAGGAAAGCATATAAGGTGACTGGCAACACATTGATGCAAACAGAGAGAGTAAAGTTGATGCAAATAGAGGTGAGGGGGAAAAGGAAACTAATATTGACTCGGCAGCCATTATTTACATGCTGCTTTCACATACAGTACTTCATACAAAGATAAGAATGATTCTGCGGATGAGCAAATATAATTGTTCCATTGTAGAGATGAGGGAATAGGAAAGTTATACATACCAAGTAACTACTAAACAGGAATTGTGATTTAAGCACAGGTCCCTCTGACATCAAAACACAGAGAATGGCAACTGAATGGGAAAAGATATTGATGTAGATGAGGAAATAAAATAGCTCAATGCCTGAGGCTTCCAGAAAGACAAAGCTCTTCCAGAAAGATGGAATTAGGGGCTTAAGAACATGAACTATCTTGGGACACACAATTGTTTGAGACTCCCATCAATAACATCTAGAAGTAGCATGCATCAATGCAATTATTTTTTACAATAGAGATGAGCACATAAGGAGGAATATTTAAGGGCGTCTGAAGAGAGATGCAAATAAAGAAGTTAATGAATATTCTGAGTTTGTGTTTGAAGGGTGATATGGAAGTCTCAGAGGGAAAGTCACAGAACTACAAAAATTTTGGTATTATTTTAGCAGAAATTGTGAAGGAAGAAACAATGAGCCTCGGTATTTAGGCAAGGGATAGATGAGAAGAGCTTTTAAATGAACTTAATTCTAGAATAACCTTGGCTAAAAAATACAGAGTGATTATGAAACATTAGTACCATTATCTACTTAAAAAGGTAAGATTTATTCAACTAGTTTGTATTGATTGGAAGGCATTTATATTGAAACAACATATCTGAATTAGCTTTAAAATGAAGATTTGGCACTAGAAATAACACTTGGAGAAATTTGGAACTGGAAGTCAGTGTGTACCATGTGGGTAGTTTCAGAAATGATACATTGATATAAGCATTTGCTGGCCTTACTTAAGTTTTTGTCTGTGTGTTTTTTGTACTACGTATAATTGATGGGGAGTTTAGTCCATAGACCAGAGACCTCCTTGAGGTCTGGGGTTTTATTTGTTTTTATCACCTAAGAGCATATATGCCACATGGTAAATATATTTGTTTATTTTTTTACTTTCCCCATCCATTCACTTTTTTTCCTCTGGGAATTACAGCCCAACTTACCAGTGGATGTTAATGTCCTTCTTTCAAGTGTTTTTAGTGGAATTGGCTGTGTCCCTAATCTTGAGCATATGTGGGAGCAAGGATGGGTACAGTTTGGAAAATTAAAGTATATATATATATATGTGTGTGTGTGTGTGTGTGTGTGTATAAAGTGTGTGTATATATATACATATGTATACATATATATGTGTGTGTGTGTATATATATATATATATATATGTGTGTGTGTGTATATATAATCAGAGCCAATGGGATGCATAAAGATGCTGCTGTAACTTCTGGGAAAAAATAATTTCACTCTTTCCTTCTAGAATTAAAATGGATCCTAAAGGTACATAAAGTATGGAGCTACCAAACCTACCTTTTATTATAAATAGTTTGTGTAAAAATGGAGTTCTACCTGGGGGGGGGGGGGAAGAGTCTTTATAGGGAGAGAAGAAACCTCCCAAAATATTGTTAGAGGCCTTGCATCTGATTGTGCCTAATGTGTACCTTACTCTTGGACTTCTTAAGTTATATTACCTTTTTTTTTTTAAAACTTTTTTTTTAACGTTTATTTATTTATTTTTTTGAGACAGAGAGAGACAGAGCATGAACGGGGGAGGGTCAGAGAGAGGGAGACACAGAATCTGAAACAGGCTCCAGGCTCTGAGCTGTCAGCACAGAGCCCGACGCGGGGCTCGAACTCACGGACCGCGAGATCATGGCCTGAGCCGAAGTCGGCCGCTTAACCGACTGAGCCACCCGGGCACCCCTATATTACCTTTTTTAATGTAAGTAAATCTGAAATGGATTTCTAGCATGAGAACCCTAACTGATATAAAGACAAGCAATACATTTTTGCTGAGTGAACATTGAATAAACAAAAGAAAACACTGCCATGGGAGCTCAATAGCTGTACCCTGAAGTTATTCAATTCTAGGACAAGACTATTTCACCTGATGTCCATGGATCTGCCTATACTTCTAATGATTCCCAACATGTTCCCCACCCCCACTCATCAATTATATGCAAAATTTGAGAGAGCATGCTTCTTTGCATTTCTTTGTGGGGAGGGGCAAACACTTCATCATAGTTTCAAAGAAGTTTATGATCTGTAATTTTGGAAGAAAAACTAAATGCAGAAAACATCAAATTAGGGTAAATCAGCATTCGTATGTTATCTATTTATATCTACAGGATTATCTAAAGGAAATGTTCAAAAAATTATTAATTTGATTTTGAGGAGTTAAATATGATTTCCCCATTTCAAATCTACTATCAAAGTGAGACTTTTAAAAATACGTTGATTTTTATTTGGGATACAGGATATTCAGGCTTAATTGATTTCAGATCATTAGAATATAAATTACCTCCTTAGATGAAGATAACCCCATCCCTTGTAGTTGCAGTGATATACTGACTGATTTATGACATAGGCATATGTGTGTTTTGAGATAGCAACTCATTAGAGATCAAACTGAGATATTTGAGAGATGGTGTTCTTTTCAGGGACAAATTGAAGCTGACACTAAAATATTTTGTAAAAGCCTAAAATATAGTTTCAGGATGATTATTACTCTGTCTTATTTTCTACCTAAATAATTTATGCTACAACAATTTACACATCACAAGTATGCAGACTGTTCATCTGAACATTTTTGCGTTCATGGGACTTCTGTGGATGCATTTCAGTCACTGATGAGCTGACTAACTCAATGATTTTGTATTATGCAGACATCTAATGGTATGTTTACATTAGATTTCCTTTCTTCATTGCAACTTCACAATATCTATTTTTACCACAAGAAAAACATTTTTAACCAAATAATTCAGTTTTATACTTATTACAATATAAAATGCAGGTTGAAAGACAAAAATGAAAGTAACTCTAGTAACCAGTTTGTCCTTCAGTTCAAAACAGATCGTCTTGTAAATTGTACCCAAATCCAAATAACAGATACTTAAGCAGTTGTTTTTTTTGTTTGTTTGTTTGTTTAAATATGGTTTTTCATAGTACACTTTTTTAAAGAATGTAGCTACACCTGTAAGATGGTATTTTTAAAAAAAAATTTTTTTTAATGTTAATTTATTTTTGAGAGAGGAAGAGAGACAGAGCACGAGCAGGAAATGGGCTGAGAGAGAAGGAGACACAGAATCCAAAGTAGGCTCCAGGCTCCCAGCTGTCAGCACAGAGCCTGACACGGGGCTCAAACTCATGAGCCCTAGGATCATAACCTGAGCCGAAATCAGACGCTTAATGGACTGAGCCAATCAGGCACCCCTGTAAGGTGGAGTTTTTAATGCAGTATAAAAGGCCGCTATCCAAGGTTGACCATATTGTATGAGCAGTAGACTGTAGGTATATTTTCCTGTTTTCCCTATTTATCACAGGCAAAAATGACTCAAGGCTAGTGGGAGCTAAAAGGTAAGAATGACCAGAAAGCTTTTATGGTTTATTGATTAAAATTTGACTAATACAATGGACACTTCCCCGGAGTGGTGATAGATTTCAGCAGTTCATGCAAACCAAGCAAAGAAATTTATACTTATATTAAAGGAGAATACCAAAGATTCTAAGTCGTAACCATAAGTAGTGATTAGACTAACAGTACAGGTATTCCTTGCTATTTGAAAGCTTGTGTTATACCCCTTTATTTTTATGAAAGACCTACATTGGTCCCTTTGTCGATAATTGAAAGAAATCTGAAAGGATATTCACTTTTATGAGAAAATACCGAAAGCAAAAATGGAGGTCAGCATTTGTTTTGTAGTGAGCCCTTATGAATGCAGCACACCTCCAGAGCAGCAAGAATGGCCCCCCCACCAAGCTCCCTCCCCCGGGAACTGCACTCTGCATCTCCGCATCAAACTGCCGTAGTATTGAACTGAGTCTGTGAACATCTGTACTTTATCTCTAAATTTTTTGTGCATCCATTAGCAAGATGTGTCTTAAGGTATCAGAAAAGCCTAAGAGACATTATTTGTGGGGTCTCGAAATGCTCAAACATTTTCCCATATAAATGAATGGTAATTGCTTCTGTGCTTACTCCATTTCAGCTTACGAAAGCTTTCATAGGAATGCTCTACTTTTGGATAGTGGGGAAAGCTGTAATAGGTGGGTGGTTTTGACCCTTAGAAACTATGGGATCAGCTGTGGCTCTGCAAGCATGAAATTGCCTCCCACAGCATCCTGGGCCAGCTAAGGTAATGAATTCTTCATAACTTAATATGATTCTAAGGAATTTCTGGGAAGTAGATTCTTCAGTCATAAGCGTGTGCATCAAGAAGGATGCTATTTATTCACTGGTTCTCTTTTTGGGAGTTGGGATTAGATCAACACAGAACTGGAGAGCTGGTTAGACATGGGAAATGAGGCAGAGAGAAATACTGGGGACATCTGAGTTTTGCGAAAAGCAGATTACTAGAATAGGAATCGAAAATTAGGTTGCCAAGAATGGGGTCAAGGAACTAAGCCAGGTGTCAGAGCTGAAATGCCATTTCCCTAAGTTATTTTCCCGCTTCCATAAGCACTATCTGTCCTGGGTTTCCATGAAGTATGAGCTTGCACTTAAGGTATATCACTGATTTAATAGGTTTTCTGATCTTCTCCATCCCTTGAAATTAAATAAACACAAATAACATTCATGGCCAGATTCTACCACACATTATGGTAGTGGAAGGAAAACAGTGAAGTTTTACATTAAACTTTTGATCTGCTTGAGGGAAAACACTGTACTGTATTCAGGTTCAAGAACTTGGTACATAGCAGGTGCTCAACACATATCCGTACAATGAATGTTAGAAACAACCATACATATAAAATATGAAAGTGTGCAAAGAAAATAGAGAAAAATGAGGGTAAAGAATTAAAACAATAGGGCGCCTGGGTGGCGCAGTCGGTTAAGCGTCCGACTTCAGCCAGGTCACGATCTCGCGGTCCGGGAGTTCGAGCCCCGCGTCAGGCTCTGGGCTGATGGCTCAGAGCCTGGAGCCTGTTTCCGATTCTGTGTCTCCCTCTCTCTCTGCCCCTCCCCCATTCATTCTCTGTCTCTCTCTGTCCCAAAAATAAATAAACGTTGAAAAAAAAAATTTTTTTAAAAAAAAAAAAAGAATTAAAACAATAGTAATCATAGTAGTAAAATAATATAATGTTAGGCCAATTTTGGATTACAGACCCGCATTGAGGTTTTTGTTTGTTTGTTTTTAATGAACATTTGTAGATCTCTACTTACATTAAACAATAAAAGAAAATTTGGCATTGAATGAAAAATGTTTAGAAATTCCTTGAAGAATTTTATATTGAGGGCCCTAGAATTAAAGAAAGGGATAGTAAAGTTTGCATTTTTCCTCTTTTTCCATTTTTTTCCCCTCAGTTGCATTTATTGTCTAGGAATGAATAAAGAGAGATGTGTTTGAAGAATCTGATGTTACAATGCTTGTGAATATTCCATTCAACTTATGGGCATAATTTATAGTAATAAATAAAATATTATGCTAACCTTGTTGAGATTTTGAAATATGGAGATTGTTAGGGAAGTCTGGAAAAATGACACAGTTTTTTTTTAAGGATAAAGAATCAATATTCTTCCAGATGTTCTTAAAATAGTACATATATGAAGGAAATATTTATTCTTTAATTCTGAGTATTATTTTAAACTGAAAAGCTAGGTCAACAGGCACATGAAAAGATGCTCAACGTCACTCCTCATCAGGGAAATACAAATCAAAACCACACTGAGATATCACCTCACGCCAGTCAGAGTGGCTAAAATGAACAAATCAGGAGACTATAGATGCTGGTGAGGATGTGGAGAAACGGGAACCCTCTTGCACTGTTGGTGGGAATGCAAACTGGTGCAGCCGCTCTGGAAAACAGTGTGGAGGTTCCTCAGAAAATTAAAAATAGACCTACCCTATGACCCAGCAGTAGCACTACTAGGAATTTACCCAAGGGATACAGGAGTACTGATGCATAGGGGCACTTGTACCCCAATGTTTATAGCAGCACTCTCAACAATAGCCAAATGATGGAAAGAGCCTAAATGTCCATCAACTGATGAATGGATACAGAAATTGTGGTTTATATACACAATGGAGTACTACGTGGCAATGAGAAAGAATGAAATATGGCCCTTTGTAGCAACGTGGATGGAACTGGAGAGTGTTATGCAAAGTGAAATAACTCATGCAGAGAAAGACAGATACCATATGTTTTCATGATTATGTGGATCCTGAGAAACTTAATACCATGGGGGAGGGGGGAAAAGTTAGAGAGGGAGGGAGCCAAACTATAAGAGGCTCTTAAAAACCGAGAATAAACTGAGGGTTGATGGGGGGTGGGAGGGAGGGGAAAGTGGGTGATGGATATTGAGGAGGGCACCTGTTGGGATGAGCACTGGGTGTTGTATGGAAACCAATTTGACAATAAATTTCATTAAAAAAATAAAATAACCTGAAAATCTATTTCTTGCCAAGTCAGGATATGTACCACAATTTTGTAATCTCTTCATTTTTCATGGGTATTTTTGGTAATATTAGACAAACTTCTTTCTACCACCCTCCCAGCAATGATATTTTAAATACCAATAATGTTGATAACGTTTGTTTCTGTGTGTAGGCTGAGAATTTATCATCAGCCGAAAGGTGATATTCCTAGAATTTTACTTATTATTTTTTTCTTTCTCTTTTTATTTGAGACATCGGGCATAAAAATCTGTTTGGGGATTAATTCCTCTCTATGTATTTGGTTTATAATTGTTATATGCATGCAAATTGCTTGCTGTTAACATCCATTATTTTATTTCCTTTAATTTGTAAAACTAAATTAAATGTTCTTTTTTATTGAATGCATAGATCATAGACTTAATACAAATGACCTCTAAAGTTTGTACAAGTGAATTGCATGGCTTGAAGCCATTAGTACATGTTTACATAACTTTATCTTTTTTAATTTTAAAAAATAGTTTTTTTAATTTATTTTGAGAGAGAGAGGGAGGGAGAGAGGGAGAGAGAATCCCAAGCAGGCTCCACACTGTCAGCACAGAGCACAACGCAGGGCTCCATCTCATGAACTGTGAGATCCTGACCTGAGCCAAGATCAAAAGTCAGACCCTTAACCAGCTGAGCCACCCAGGCACCCTGTGTCTTTAGTTTTAGAAAATAATTGTTCTTGTATATATATAATAAACTTGTCATTTATCCCTCGTGTCATATCATGGATTAAAAACCATGTGACAGATTATAATCCAAGTAATGCCATATTTTTCACAGCTTCTAGGTATGATACCTCAGATTTCATGTCAAAATCTCTGAATATGTTTGAAAATACTTCTTTTCTGTCTTTCTATCCCACCCTGCCTCTCAGATCCTGTTGAAATAATGTAAATTATATTTAAATTACAACAAAGATTCCTGGAAAACAAGAACGGATGCCAGATATTTGGAAGATTTTCTTTGCACTAGAAAGTAAACAAAATTAAGCTGACTGAGACTTCCATAGCAAAAAAATACCAGCTGTAGAATGAATTGGTTTTTTTTCTAGACAGCTCTGAAAAGACCATTGTAGAACCAAAAAATATAAAGTATAGGAATGAATTATTAGAAAGTCATCAGGGTCATTAATCCCACACTGCAAACAGCTGGACTGTTAATACCCTATGCTATGGTCTGAATGTCTGTGTCCCCTCCCCCCAAATTCATACATTGAAATCCTAACCCCTCGTGTGATGGTATTCAGAGTGGCACCTTTGGGAGATGATTCAAGTGTGAGGACGGAGCCATAATGAATGGGATTGTCCCTTTGTAAAAGAGATCTCAGTGAGATCCCTAACCTTTTCAACCAGGTGAAGACACAAAATCCAGCAGTCTGTGACCTGGAATAGAGCCCTTACCTGACCATGTGTCTCACTGATCTTGGACATCCAGCCTTCAGAAAGAAGTGTGAGAGATAAATGTCTATATTTTATAAGCTCCCCACTTTGTCATATTTTTATAGCAGCCCAAACAGACTAAAACATCCTACCTTCTTATTATATTTAGTTCTGTTAGCAACAGCTTCCTCTCTCTGATGTAAGGCACTTAAACTTCTCTCTAAAATAAGTAGATAATCTACCCAGGTATTTTCTTTTAGAGTGGGATTTGGGAGATGATTTGAGGTAATCCTCTATCCTCACAATAGAAAGGGAATATGGAAAGGGGTAAAGGCATCTTTTTTAATATGGAAATATACTAAGCATGTCTGTTTCTAAATTAAAGATTTCTTTACTTTGGACATTAAAAGGGTTTCCAGACTGCCGACTGGTTTCCTGCTTACTCTCCTCAGAGTAAAAATTGACATTAATCTTCCATTTAAGAGAAAATGTTTGGAAAACAGGCCTGCTGAACTGTAGAGAAAAAAGATAAACTGTCTCCCTATACTGGTAAAGTTAGTCCCTCATTAAAAACCAATATTTAAGGGGCGCCTGGGTGGCGCAGTCGGTTAAGCGTCCGACTTCAGCCAGGTCACGATCTCGCGGTCCGTGAGTTCGAGCCCCGCGTCGGGCTCTGGGCTGATGGCTCAGAGCCTGGAACCTGTTTCCGATTCTGTGTCTCCCTCTCTCTCTGCCCCTCGTCCGTTCATGCTCTGTCTCTCTCTGTCCCAAAAAATAAATAAACGTTGAAAAAAAAAAAAAAACCAAACCAATATTTAAGAGAGAAACAACGTTGCTAGTACAAAAGAAGACAAGATGAACCTGCAGAAGTCTCCATAAGATAATTATAAATGATTCAGTAAAGAGGAAAAATTTTTAAATAAAACTATACTACTATTATAATTATTTGAGAGGATATTTCAAGCGAAAGTAAGAAAGTGATGCAGAGCAAAAAGAACAATAAAAGAAAACTATCTTTGGCAGTTCAAGAATATTTGCTAAATATAACTATGTTTTATAATAAAAATATTGTCAAAATGGAAGCCTAGAAGATGAAGTCAAAGGAATTCTGAGTAAAAACTAAAGATATAATATATGTAACAATATGCAGCATAAATTTTGAAGTGCCAACATGTTAATAATAATTTCAGAGTGGAAGAAGAAACAATGAAAATGGAAATAAAATGAAATTTTTGACATATTATGATATAAAGAATATCTTAAAATCATCCAAAGAAACTAACATAAAAGACAAGGATTGCATTTGAAACAACCTTTCATGAGCAACACTGAATGTTGGAGGTCATAAAGCAATGCATTCATAGTTCCATATGGCGAGTACTTATGAACATAGTATTAATATTTTATTAAGTGTGAAAGTAAATAAGTAAATGCATAGACATTCATATATTCAGGACATTTACCAATGCTCTCAGTCCCACTTTATGAAATACTACACTCTGTTAAATACTACACTCTGTGTAAATACACACACACACACACACACACACACACACATGCAAATATACACATATGCACAAATATATATGTATGCTTTAAGGTGATAGAGCAAAGGGAAGGCTTAAGTGTATTATTTAAATTTATAAAAGTAACTATTTTTTTAAAATAAATAGTTCTGGGGCGCCTGGGTGGCTAAGCCGGTTGAGAGTCCGACTTGGGCTCAGGTCATGATCTCTGTGGTCTGTGAGTTGGAGTCCCACATCGGTCTCTGTGCTGACAGCTCAGAGCCTGGAGCCTGCTTTGGATTCTGTGTCTCCCTCTCTCTCTCTGCCCCTCTCCCGCTCATGCTCTGTC
Organism: Puma concolor; assembly: GCF_028749965.1. Classification (NCBI taxonomy): domain Eukaryota; kingdom Metazoa; phylum Chordata; class Mammalia; order Carnivora; family Felidae; genus Puma; species Puma concolor. The sequence goes on from NC_141674.1 coordinate 180,736,599, forward strand.
TCTTTCTCTCTCTCCGTCAAAAATAAACATTAAAAATTTTTTTAATAAATAGTTTATAGTTGTTATTTCTGGAAAGGCATACAGACATTTAGAGGATACATTTAGCTTTTCATTTAACATTATTTCATTATATTCGATTCTTTTAAATTCATGCATATCTGTAGTGATGGTATCCATAACAAAGATTCAAAAAGATTAAACACTATATGTCTTTGGTTTATTACATTTACTCAGTTCATATTTACTGAGTGCCTCACAGACTAGGTTCGGTGCTAAGTGCAAGGTCATGACACAATATACATTTATCTCTCTTATCCACAATATTAGCATGTGGGTAAGAATGCAAACTTTACAGTCAGTTTGTTTTATTTTTTATTCTTTTTTTTTAATATGAAATTTATTGTCAAAGTTGTTTCCATACAACACCCAGTGCTCATCCCAACAGGTGCCCTCCTCAATACCCATCACCCACTGACCCCTCCCTCCCACCAAAACAAAACAAAAAAAACTTTAAAAAAAGATTTTTAAAGATAGGTATATGTAAATAGAATGTATGTAATAGAATATATGATATATATTATAGAAATATATAACATAATTATATAATTCTGTTTACATCTATCTATATATTTCTATCAGGTGTATGTATTTCTATCATATATGAGAATATATTGATAGACTATGTATTATATACAATATAATATAATATAATATAATATTATATAGTAAAAAATAAGGTCAGTTTGTATGGGTTTTATTTCTATTCTAATATATATTTATTGTGTGATTTTAAAGTTTATTAATCTCTTTGTTTCTCAGTTTCCTCCTCTGGAAGAGTAACAGTGGCACCTACTTCCTTAAGGTGGTTGCAAGGATTAAATTAGTTAATGTATTTTTTTAATGTAGAAGCGTGCTTGTCACGTGGCAAATACATAAAAATGCAAACCATTATTCCTATCATTACATTTTAATGGAAAGAACATACAATTCTACCAATCTATACAATAAAATCAGATGAGCCTATTACTTTGATATATTGTATGTCATGGGAACATATATCTGTCTAATGGAAACATATGCCTTTGTTTTTAAAGCATTGTTTTTAAGAGAGAAATAATAGCTGCTCTTTTAGAAACTAAACACTTCGGTGATGAAGAATGCTGTAAAACTACACTTATCCTGAAAGCTCAGAAACCTAGACTCCAGGCATCATGCACATTCTATGCAGTCATTTACATAAACCATCTGGAATCTGGCATCTGTATTCCAGATTTATGATTTAGAGCCTTAGGAGCTTTTTAAAAAAGCATTAAACCTTCACTTTTTTTTCCACTAACGTCAATTTATTTTAGGGTGTTATCTTCTGCAATATAATTATATATCCTCATTTTCAGATATTTTTTCCTGAGTAAATTAAATGTTTTCTTTTTTTTATGACATAATTATTTTTTAAGATTGTCTTTTGTTCTATAGCTCCTCACAAACATCAAGAATTATAGTGATTGTTTCATAATTTATATTTGAGTACTCAATAGATGGGATCTTTTTTAATGATGATTTCTGTATTAACTTGGCACCAGGGAATTGTTCTGTTTTCCCAAATCCTTCAGTGTGGACAATTCCATACATCCAGAGTAGGCTTGAATCAGATGAGTTTATCTTGAAAGGGTAGCAATGGAATAGCAGGATCTTTATTCTAGTCACAGTGGTAGAGGAAACGCATTGCTAGGGAAGGGAACTAGAATATCATGAAGAACCAAGTTCATAGTTTTAAGTAGGGTATCAAATCTAAATTATGAGATGGAGATAAAAGGGAACTAATGAACAATAAGGCCAGTAAATGAAAATGAGGAGGTAGATAAGAGTAGATGAACAAAACGTTCCAAAGCGAATGGTTCAGTTTTAAAACTAAATTCCAAACATGTAACAAACAAGTGTTGAGATAATGGGCTCCAAGACTCCATGCAGAACTAGAGATGCCATTTTTTTAATGTTTATTTATTTTTGAGAGAAAGAGAGAGAGAGAGAGAGAGAGAGAGAGAGAGAGACAGAATGCGAGTAGGGGAGGGCAGAGAGAGGGAGATAAAGAATCCGATGTAGGCTCCAGGCTTTGAACCATCCACACAGAGCCTGACGTGGGGCTTGAACTCACACACCATGAGATCATGAGCTGAGTTGAAGTTGGACACTTGACCAACTGAGCCACCCAGGTGCCCCTTAGATGCCATTAAAAAAATTTTTTTTAGTGTTTATTTATTTGAGAGAGAGAGAAGGGAAAGAGACAGAGCCCCAGTGGGGGAGGGGCAGAGAGAGAGGGAGACACAAAATCCAAAACAGGCTCCAGGCTCTGAGCTGTCAGCAGAGAGCCCGACCTGGGGCTCGAACTCATGAACCATGAGATAATGACCTGAGACGAAGTCAGACACTCAACCGACTGAGCCCCCCAGGCGCCCCCCGCCTTAGATGCCATTTTGAACCAGAAGTCTCCTTACCTTGCCCTAATACCTTGATATCAATTTCTTCCCTTTGTGTTCTTCACACCGCTGATGAATCAATATTTATTAAACATCACTTTCATGCTGAAGGACAAATAACATGAAGACTAATCTACTTTGCTCCTTAATTTTATTGTACCTAATATATGCAACTTCATTCCTATTTAGTAGCAACACTGTATACTGTTTAGTACAGAAGTCCACCTGCCTTTCTTCCCCCAGCATTGTGCTCATTTTTATTTCTGAAGCTTCACTTTTGCTCATATTCTCAGTTGGAATGCCCTCAATTATACCTGTTACATAACCAACTGTTATGCATCTCTTCAACTCTTAACTCTTCAATATTCTATGAGAACTACTCTAACTCCTCTGAACTCTATTTTTAAAATCTCTATTTATATGTAATAAAATTTTATTTCCCAACTCCATTTTTTTCCATTAAATCCAAATTCTTACCTCTCATGTGTTTCTTGATAATTTTTCAGCACAAGGTAAGATTCTCTATCCTCTGTCAGTACTTACATATAAATTAATTACATTTGCCTTTTTTCTTCCCTTTGTTGCCTCAATAATCAAGCAACATCTTTTTTAACAGCCACTTTTTTTTTTATGTTTTATTCTAACGGCTAACACCTCACCATGATATTGATCACTAATAATGATGGACTTCTTTGTCTTTTCACTTCAATGGGAATCCTCCTACATTCATTATAATATCATGTTTCTAAAAGAGATACCTGTAATGTTTGTTTATGTATCAAAACTTTCTCTGAACTGAAATGTAACACCTTCTTGTAGGAGATAATTACTTGTTAACTTTTTAAGTGTAAATTTTATAGCTTAAGGCTCTTCATTTCCATTTGAGGAAAGATAAATCTTTGTAGGAAAAAAAAAGATAGGATCTCTAATTTAAAAAAAAAAATCAAGTGCCATTGAATTTAATGAGAATTTACTTTCTAAGTGTTGACACCCCTGTCTTCTTCCACTTTGGCCTTACAGAATACTGTTAGCCAGACGTACACCCTTCAGGAAGTAGGGTGGAAGCATCTTTTCTAGGAAAACTGAATAGCTCAAGATGATACCTTAATATACTTAAATTGGTGTGTCTTCAATGGCAAAGCTCAGCCAGATCACCCTATACTGAACCCCATTGTCTACAAGTCTTACTCATGGTCATAGAATTTTCAACCAACTTTTCAGTGTCCTTTCCTTAAAATACAAGCACATAGTAAAGTGTCATCTTATATCTGTGTAGTTTTCTAATATAAAATAAGAACAAAACAAACAAACAAAAAACTAAGGAACAACCAGAAAGGCACTTGGAAGAAACAACGATTTTGTAGCTGTATGAAATCTTTAATATTTTTGAGAGAGAAAATAAGTTACTGCATTCTGGAACAAGAACAGGTTGCTATTGAAAAAGAATACAAGTAAGCTCCTCAAAATTACAATTAAAATGATATAAAGTAAAAAGTGAAAAAAAGTTTAGAGAATAAATTGAGGAACTCTCCCAGGATGAAGAATATGGAAAATAGGAAATGAAAGGTATCATAATTATTTCCCTATCAATGTCCAGATAATATGAGTTGCAGAGAGAAAACAAATAAAAATAGAAAGGAGGAAATCATCACTCACAAATATGTAGTAATCAAAACAGTATGTTACCGGCACAAAAATAGAATGGAACAGAATAGAGACTCCAGAAATAAATCCACATTTGTATGGTCAATTAATCTATGACAAAGAAGGCAAGAATAAACAATGGGGAAATATATAAATACCAAATAAATGGTGCTTGGAAAACTGTCCAGCTACATGAAAAAGAATGAAACTGGACCACTTTCTAACAACATATACAATAATACACTCAAAATTGATTGAAGACCTAAATGTGAGACCTAAAACCATAACCATCCTAGAAGACTACGCAGGCTGTAATTTTTCTGACATCAGTCACAGCAACATTTTTCTAGATATGTCTCCTCAGGCAATGGAAACAAAAGCAAAAATAAACTACTGGGACTGCACCAAAATAAAAAGCTTTTGTAAGCAAAGAAAACCATCAAGAAAACAAAAAGACAATGCCCTGAATGGGAAAATATATTTGCAAATGAAATATCTGATAAGAGGTTAATAACAAAAGTTTATAAAGAACTTATACAACTCGACAGTAAAAAAACCCCAAACAATTCAATTAAAAAATGGGAAGAGAACCTGAATAGACATTTTTCCAACAGAGATATACAGATGGCGAACAGACACATGAAAAGATGCTCAACATCACCAATCATCAGGAAAATGCAAATCAAAACCATTGTAAGATATCATCTCACACCTGTTAGAATGATTAAATCAATAAGAGAGGAAACAAGTGTTGATGAAAGCGTGGGGAAAAAGGAACTCTCATGCACTGTTAGTGGGACAGTAAATTGGTACACCAACTGTGTAAAACAGTATGGAGATTCCTCAAAAAGTTAAAAATAGAGGGGCGCCTGGGTGGCGCAGTCGGTTGAGTGTCCGACTTCAGCCAGGTCACGATCTCGCGGTCCGTGAGTTTGAGCCCCGCGTCAGGCTCTGGGCTGATGGCTCAGAGCCTGGAGCCTGTTTCCGATTCTGTGTCTCCCTCTCTCTCTGCCCCTCGTCCGTTCATGCTCTGTCTCTCTCTGTCCCAAAAATAAGTAAACATTGAAAAAAAAATTAAAAAAAAATGTCATAAAGTAAAATATAAAATAAAATAAAATAATAAAAAGCCCAGTTGACATTTTTTTCATTTATAATTATGTTTATTTGAGGCACATAAAAGAATTAAAGCACTCCAAAGGGAAAAAAAAGCAACACCCCAAAAACTAAAATTTAAAACAGTAAAAAAAAAAAAAAAAAAAAAAAAACTTAAAAAGTCTCCTTCCACACAATTTCTTAGTTCTGTTCCCGACTGAAACCATTAGCATTTTGTTATGGGTCTTTCCAAGAATCTACTAAGTCAATCCAATTATTTTTAAATATTTGTATACTGGACATTCATGCAGCTGGACTTATTTTTAAAAAGGCCTGCATTTTTCATATTCATGTATCTGTTTTCTCAATGTATCTGCAAATATACGTCGACCAAGAATTTTGGAGTTGTCTGCAAAGCATTTATGTCACTAAATAGAACCTTTTTATTTCACTCTGGATACTGGAAGCAGTCACCAAAATAGTTCACTTTTTAATTTTTGTTAAATTTTTTCAAAGTTCTGGTTAACGTGAGAACATATCTTCCCAAGGATTTAGTTCTAGAAAACCTTCATTTCTTTCTTATAACCTCAATTACCCTACACATTTACTCCACAGGAATAAAGGATCTATTCTTTTCTTAAACTGTTATGAAAAAGGCAAGTCCAAAGTAGGGATATTTTTCATTGTAGTATTTCATATATTCCTTTTTTTTTTTTTTTTTAATTTATTTTTTCAACGTTTATTTATGGGACAGAGAGAAACAGAGCATGAACGGGGGAGGGGCAGAGAGAGAGGGAGACACAGAATCGGAAACAGGCTCCAGGCTCCGAGCCATCAGCCCAGAGCCCGACGCGGGGCTCGAACTCCCGGACCGCGAGATCGTGACCTGGCTGAAGTCGGACGCTTAACCGACTGCGCCACCCAGGCGCCCCTCATATATTCCTTTTTAAATGCCCAATCAAATAAAAGTTGAATAGGACTAGATTATTCTTTCTCCAAAGAACATTAGGAAATGATACATGTTCTTCGTTCAGATGTTAACTTTGCTCAATTCTCAGGTCTCTAAGAGTGATTAATCTTGCATTTCACATTGCTAAAACTATTTTTATATCCTGTATAAATTTCAGTCTACTTAGTTCCTTCTCTTTTCCCCAAGAGGAGAGAATGTCAAATTTGATTTGTTAAATTAATAATGCTAAATATATAGGGGCACCTGGGTGGCTCAGTCGGTTAAGCGTCCAACTTGGGCTCAGGTCATGATCTCATGGACGGTGGGTTTGAGCCCCACGTTAGGCTCTGAGCTGTTAGCACAGAGCCTAGAGTCTGCTTTGGATTTTGTGTCTCCCTCTCTCTCTGTCCTTCCCCTGCTCATACTCTTTGTGTGTCTCTCTCTCTCAAAAATAAATAAACATTAAGTAATTTTTTTAAAATAATGATAAATATATAAATATCTTTAATTTTTTGCTACTGTAAGAACGACTCACATCTGACCTTGGAGTAAGATATATTTGTTAATGAAGAGAATGGGTTATGCACAGTTTCTTTCAAGCCTCTCCTATATAGATTTATTTTTATTCTAAAAAACCCACTCATGGATATATTGAAAAATACATCAACACAAATTTGTGGTTATGAGGAAGTATTCCAAATCTGTAAAAATTTTAGTAGAAAAAGTACAAGATTAAAAAATATTGTTAAAAATTTTGCCTATGTGTGTCTATATCACATAATATTATATAACTATATTATGTAATATTATAATTTAAAATATATAAATTTACATCTAAAAGCATATATAAATTATATAAAATAACAACCAACAGTTTCTTTCTTATTACTTCTTCCCGTAGGAAAACTATTACATTTGTTATTCTGGATCATGCAAAAATGAAATCATTTTTAAAAAGGATCAGGGATGCCTGGCTGGCTCACTCAGTTGGGCGTCCAACTTTGGCTCAGGTCATGATCTCATGGCACGTGGATTTAGGCCCCACATCAGGCTTTATGCTGACAGCGCAGAGCCTGGAGCCTAATTAGGATTCTTTGTCTCCCTCTCTCTCTACACCTCCCCCACTCATGCTCTGTATCTCTCTCTCAAGAATAAACATTAATTTTTTTAAATAAAAAAATAAAAAGCATTAAGCAACATTTCTAGTCCCTAACATAAATTTTAGTGGTTGCTAGGTAAACAGGTAATGAGAAGTTTAGCTCTTGGGAAATCCACAAGTAAAATAATAATAATCCACAGCACCTTTATAAAACTCAAAATGTCTTTCATTGATGTAAAACAGCATTTTGAATGCCAGCCATTATTCTAAGCAAATCAATGTCATTTTGATTAGTTCAGTGTGAAAATAGAATAAATTTTCAGGCAAGTAAATTCATTACATTATCAAAGGCCAACAAATATATTGCCTAAGCAAGCTTAATTGGTCACCCAGCATATAAAAATAAAAAAGAAATTAAGATACAGCTAGTATAAAAATAATGATAAAAATTGTTATGGTAGCTATTGCAAAACTAGTTATGTTCAAGGCCTAATACTGAATAACTTGTTAATTAAAATAGTCAAAATTGCTAACAAAGTAATTTTGGTGGTAGTATATTTTCTAAAACAGGTAATATATCTATCTATCTATCTATCTATCTATCTATCCATCTATCATCATCTATCCACCCACCTACCTCTCCCTGTCATCTATCATCTATCTCTCCATCCATCTATGTAAAATCTGCATCTCTATCCCAAACTAAATTGAAAATAATGTAGGAAATATATCTATAAATTTTATCAAAGAAACTCCATATCATAAATTTATTATTCATTCTCACTATTTTATAGTCCTATAAAATATCAAATTTTGTATAGGTAAATGATAGTAAATGGAAGAAATTGGTATTGGCAACCACAGCTATCAGGAAAACACCTGTACTAGAACAATATTGGGTGCTTGACTCCTTACAAAAAGGGAAGATGCCACATGAAGTTTCTTAGTAAGAGAATATTACAGACATTGGGATTATGCTATCAGATTTTGAGCAGGATTCAAGGAAACAGTTTTGCTTTCATTGGATGGCACCAAGAAGTAAAGGTAACTCTATTATTGAGTATATATTTTTAAAACTATTTTTAAAACAATTTTTTAAGTTTATTTATTTATTTTGAGAGAGAGGAAGAGAACACAAGTCAGGGAAGGGCAGAAAGAGAGGGGGAGAGGGAATCCCAAGCAGGCTCTACGCTTTGGGGCTTGTACCCACGAATCATGAGATCATGACCCGAGCTGAAATCAAGAGTCAAATGCTCAACCAACTGAGCCACCCAGGTGCCCTCTATTATTATTTTAATTGTTGTCTACAAAGAGGTAATAATTGAGCAAGTCTAAAGTGGCAATTTGTAAAGCAACTGTCGTTTACTTTAGCTGAGATAGGAATTGTCTAAACATTCCTGTGGTTTGTACAATGTATTGCTTATGTTTGAGTTCATATTTGGATTATAAAGTGGTCTAATTTTTGTCTTGCTACATTATAGTTAGAGAATAATCTTGTCTGACGGTGTTGTGTGAAATTGTTTATGTTCAACAGAAGAACATCCTGGTTTAGTTGGGAATTCCAGGCCAACTTGCAGCAAGAATGGAGTCATAGCTATTTGTTAGCTTTTGACTATCAAAAACTGCTCTCCTCTTTCTCACAGATTTTCTCAAATATTATTTAATCCTATCATCTCACTCTTCTACTATCTTGTGAAAACTTTCACACAATGAATGACTCACTGGTATAAAATGTATACACCTATGGATCACTAATACCTCTCAGAAACAGTACTTTTCTGGGAGGACTGTGACAATTCAACATCAGAAATGCAAAATAAGATTAAAACGTAATGATAAATCTGTCTTGTTTCAAACCACTAAGTTCATGGTAAGTTGTTAGGACAGCAAGAGATAACTAATGCAATGGACTTTGTCCAGCAATGTGAAGTTGGTTAACCTCTTCAAGTGATACGAAGAAGTATTTGTTTTTTGTTAAGGAGGAATAGTGCTATGCAAATTGTGAGGGTCATTCTCTTTTAAAACAGCTTATGCATTTTTTTTTTTTTTTAGAAAAAAAGTATAGTACACAAAGCCTAATATAATATATTCAACCTTGGAGAAACTAAATTTATATTACTTGAGTGAATGAAAACAGACAGAAATGTAATTATGTGATATAGCCTATGTCTACTATATTTAAGACAACATAAAGTAAAAGAAGTTTTGAGATCTCATTTAGGAAACAGTAGACTCTGTTTTGAGCATATCTATTCTGATCTCCTAACTGGTTCAATATAGCAAACCAGACAAAATTCATGTCACAATGTTGGTGACCCTTTTGTATATATTATAATTTTTTAGAGGTAATACACTGTTGAAAAAATATTTCTCTACTAATTTTAGCATAATCAATTAACTCTTCAAATATTGAATATGCTTATGTATTTGTATGTGTACAGCAGCAGAAATTGAGTGACATTTTAAATTCATAATGAATAACTTAGTTGATATTTAAGAGGAAGCACCCAGGTTCATTGATAGAAACTCTTTAAGATGAGAAGAAAATCAAAGTGTATGGAGAATAAAGAAGCGTAGTGTGGTCAATGCTTTTTGACTCACATTTCAAAGAAAATTAGAGGAAAATATAAGAGAATGAGCAAAAAAGGATTTACTGTTACAGAAATCCAGATGATCTGACAATCTAAAAAAAATATATACTTGATTCCAGACACCTCTGTTTTACTTTATTTTACATTCATCTCATTGCTCAGAGATTATGGGTAATAGCTATTATTTTATTCTAACAAAAGTTATTTGACTAATAAAATTAAGTTTTAGTTGAGTTAAATTTTAAAATTTTAGCTTTGTCCTATGTTAGCACTACCAAAATAAGGTTTTAAAAATGTTATTTCTCTGCAAAATATATGCTCATTTCATTTCTTTCTAACTAAAGGAATCTGACTGATCACTATCGAGATTCATTTACATTGTGAGCCTTCAAGTTGGTGTAATTATCTCATTCTTCAAATTTGTTTATGGGCGAAGCTAACTTCTCTAAAGGTCATGAAAGACCTAGCAATGTAGATGTTGCCCCGATACTTTTTTTTTTCAGTGATACTTCTGCTAGTGAACAGAAATGTTGTACAAGATGAAGGAATCACCTTGACATGCCTATTTCTCAAAGATAAAAGGAGGACAGTGCTCAAAAAGGTTGGCATTTGAAGCATATATAAATTATTGTAAAACGTATAATTTATCTTCTCTATAATGATCAAATCAATTAAAATGGCAATAGTGATTATGAAATAATTAAAATTAATTGTAGGGGCGCCTGGGTGGCGCAGTCAGTTAAGCGTCCCACTTCAGCCAGGTCACGATCTCGCGGTCCGTGAGTTCGAGCCCCGCGTCGGGCTCTGGGCTGATGGCTCAGAGCCTGGAGCCTGTTTCCGATTCTGTGTCTCCCTCTCTCTCTGCCCCTCGTCCGTTCATGCTCTGTCTCTCTCTGTCCCAAAAATAAATAAAAAAACGTTTGATAAAATTAATTGTAGCTAAATGATTTTTTTTCTTACAACTGAAGAAACGTGCATTTGCCTTCAATAAGATTTGGATTGACACCAGCAAAGTGAATTCTAGGTAAATTGTTTTCTCTGGATTACATGGGAAATACAAGTCCTCTGTTAAGCCCTGTCTTTTTTTTCCCTGTGAAAACTTAAAACTTGACAAGGAATTTTTCCATGAGACAGACTTGGTCTTGAAAAATAGCTCTGTCATTGCTAACTGTGAAACCTTGGTAAGTGTCTAAGTTTCACTCTGCTAGTTAGTAAACTGGGGAGAATTTCTGAGCCACTGGCTAGTTAAATATAAAATGAGAAACATATGTTAAGTGCTTACCAAACTGTGTGTTCTCTAGTAAGCAATTAATAAATGAAAGGGGCCATGGTTATTACAACTGTGCCAGGTTGATTCGTTGGCTCACTATCAAGATGACTGGGAATTCTCATATTAGTCCTTCTATGGTGGCATTATCCTGAATTTCAACTCATGATCAGTTCTTTGAAAAATTGTTCATGTCACTTGCATTCCATTCTTTGACAGTTTGTTCGAGTGTATGCCATGTGCCAGAATGGTATAGAAGAATTAATAAAATATCTTTCCATATAAAGTAGAAAAAAACAGGTGTACTTGACAATGTATTACATTGGACAATCAGCATTATAAGATAAAAATTCATAAAATTGAAACAATGCAGTTAGTGACTATGGCAGCCTCCTTATATGACCTCCCTTCCTTTCTGTAACTCCCCTAACTGTATGTCTGGGGCCTACAAACCTCTGTCTACTCTATCCCTTCAGGTTGTTATTTCTGAGTCCCAAACACCGAAAGTCCATCAGGATCTACTGCAAATTAATTCATGGGTTTTAAAATTTATTATAAAACTAGTATATTTCAGTTTAACCTGTTAAGTCTGTGGGTATTTCTTTCTTACAGCTAATTTTTTTTTTACTGATTTTGTTATGAGTTTTATTGAGATGAACATACCATAAAATATTCATTTAAAGTGTCCATTTGGGGAGCACCAGGCTGGCTCAGTTGGTTAAATGTCCAACTCTTGATATCAGGTCAGGTCATGATCTCATGGTTCATGGGTTTGAGCCCCACCGTGGGCTCTGTGCTGACAGTGAGGAGCCTGCTTGGGATTCTCTCTCTCCCTCTCTTCCCCTTCTCTGCTCACACATGCTTTCAATCTCTCTCTCTCTCTCTCTCTCTCACTCTCTCTCTCTCAAAAATAAATAAATAAAATATTAAAAAAATAATAAAGTGTTCATTTGGTGAATTTTTATATGTTCACAGAACTGTGCTTCCATACCAGAGTCAATTTTAGAACACTTTTATTATCCCCAAAATGGATCATACACCCCTTAGCCATCATCCTCCCAATTTTTCTAGTCCCTCTAGTTCCAGGAAACCACTAATCCTTTTCCATCTCTACTGATTTCCCTATTTTAGGCATTTCATATACAAGTGGAATCATTCAATATGTGTTCCTCTGTGACTGGCTTCTTTAAACTGAGCACGGTATTTTCAAGTCCCATTCATGTTGTAGTATGTTTCAGGCTTCCTTTCTTTTTATTGGCGAATGATATCACATTGTATGCCTATACTACATTTTTTGAATTTCTTTATCTATTTATCATTTGCTGGATTTTGCATTGTTTCTACTTTTGACCATTATGAATTAATGCTTCTATAAACATTTGTGTACAAGCTTTTTTTTGAATGTTTTTATCCTCTTGGATATAGATTCAGGAGTGGAATCAATGATAGTTATGTTTATCTGTTTAAGGAACTGCCCGATGATCTTCCAAGGCAGCTGTACTATTTTGCATTACCAGCAACAGTGTATGAGAGTTCTAATTTCTTTACATCCTTACCAACACTTAATGTCTCTCTGTTTGATTATAACTGTCCTAGTGAGTGTGAAATGGTAATTCATTTTTTTTTTATCACATTTTCCTGATGGCTAATGATGTTAAGCCATGGTCTTAATCATATATCTTCTTTGAAGAAATGTCTATTCAGATAATTGGGTTGTGTGACCACTGCGAGTTGTAATCATTCTTCATATATTGTAGATGGAACGCCCTTATCAGATATATGATATGGAAAAATGTTCCCCGACTCAGTGGATTGTCTTTTCACTTTTTTTAGCAGTGTGTTTTTAAGCACAGAAGGCGTTAATTTTGATGATGTCCGGTGTATCTATATTGTCTCCTGTCACTCACTTGGGCTTTGATGTAGTTGTTTGCTTTTTAATATCAAATTGTATGCAATCAGTGTGAAATACTTGGAAATAACAGAACATTTAAAATTAAAAAAAACACATTTTTAAAACACTATTCTTAACTACCATTCAAAGGCAACTACTGCTAATATTTTCAATCATCCTCTTACTTTTTCCATTCACTTTCCACAGTTGATACTGTTGTATATCCCCTTTTGATCATGCCTATTTTTCAAATTAATATTGTAGCCAAGGTATTCTCCAATCCTTAATTCTCTTTTACCATGTCTTTTAAAATGTTCGGTTGCACTTATTAATCATAGTTTAATCTAAACAAACATTCTCCCAATGTGGTATTGGACATTTAGATGTCTCCATTTTTATCATTTCCATACCTTCAGTCATTTCATAAGCTAAGATTCTCCAAAGCAGATTATTATATAAAAGAGTTACGGCGTAAATTGGAAAATTGCTTTCCAGTAAAGGTATACCAATTACACTACCACTGGTGATGATTGTGCCCTGTCAGTGCTTTCTCTTTATGAAAGGGTTTTGTATGTAACATGTGGACTTAGATGTTTTGACTTTTATTTCATATCATGGATTTTTATAAAAATAGTTATATATTATTTCATAAAATAAATATACGTGTTTCCAGAAGTTGAGGTTGGGCTACTTGAAAATCTGCATCTTTCCTCTATATATTTTTTTCAACGTTTATTTATTTTTGGGACAGAGAGAGACAGAGCATGAACGGGGGAGGGGCAGAGAGAGAGGGAGACACAGAATCGGAAACAGGCTCCAGGCTCTGAGCCATCAGCCCAGAGCCCGACGCGGGGCTCGAACTCACGGACCGCGAGATCGTGACCTGGCTGAAGTCGGACGCTTAACCGACTGCGCCACCCAGGCGCCCCTCCTCTATATTTTTAGTATTAGACTTTCCTTATTACTTTCTTGAATTAAGCTTTTTTCTTCATCTGTTAGTTTTTGCTTTTTATAACAGTGTATCATAGTAAAAAGTATTGACTTCCTGACGTAAAGGAAAAAATTATGTTTTGTCTTCTATAATATTTCTAATGTTCTCATTAACATTTTGTACAAAAAAGTAATGGCTTTGTACATTGAATGGGAAAAAAAAATCCAGTGGAATATATCATTATAGGATAGAAAAAAATAAGTTGAATTAGTGATCTGTAGTTCTAAAATATGAAATCTACATTAGAAGACAAAATGACAAGACTGAAAGGCAAGATGCTCGAGATAACTTGCTGGTAAAAATCACTCCCAGAATTTGCTTCATTTAATTTCTTTACCCTTACTGACAAGAATGATATATTACTTATTATTTTAAGAGATTCCTCAATAAACCGGAAAAGTGATGAAATGCTCTTTTGACCCTAGACCCAGAAATAATTATGATTATCTGCACTGGTTAGTTTGAAAAGAATCAGACAGTGTTCATGGTCTGTTACTTCTACTATGATATTTGATAATCTATATATACAAATCATTGAAGGCCTCTCAACCTTAGAATGCTTCAAATGGATTTAGTCTTAAATGAATAGTCAAGTATATGTGCTAGTTTTCTATTACCCATCTGTCTTACAGCTACTTAAGTGTGAATTTTGGAATCATGAACACATATATTTATCTGTCATTAATAAAGCTTAAAATAATTCAGTTGTTTTGGACTTGTAGACATAATTTATTAAATACAATATTAGAATAGAAAACATATAGATATTTCACACTATATGTTTGCTATCAAATGAAGCAAGGATCATAATTTATAATTAACTGCAATTTTTTCTGTTAGTTTGTTTTGGACAAACAATATGCCATGGTTGTGAAAACAATAAAAAATTCCTGTGGTTTCCATAGCATTAATGTGGATGTTTAAAAATGTGAAAATAAGCCATTTTGAAATATATAAACATATTCTTACACATGGGTTTGCAAAAGCTGTATTTTATAACTTTATTAAAGTCCTAAAATCATAATAATTTCACATATTCAACCCACAATTATCTTTAGTTCTATGGAATCTGTTTCTCTGCTATTTTCTATAATTCATCTAGTTCCTCACTACCAACAAAAGCATGAAGGTTAAAAACTGCATCTCCAGATCCTGAGGCTACTACAGGAATTTAGACTGTGTTTATTACACTTTAGTATATTAGATCTTTGTATCATTTCTCATAAAGGAAGGACTCATGGTAAATTTTCCACTGTGGGCACATTATAATTCATACAGGTGGAAAGAGGTGGTGATGAGTGTGGTATACCCATGTTGAAAATATCAGGGAAAAATGAAACAACCTGCCTGTTATCTATATATCTAGGCTCAGGTAATTGTGTCTTATAATATTCTCCAAATGAACAGAATGAAGCAAAAAATACTACACATCAGAATATTCAAACCAAGCATCAATATTATCTCCTATGATCTATTCTCATTTAGTAACACATTAGTAATGAGTTGTGTCATTTCTCAATCCTTAGTTACCAAATGGGATGTAATTTAATCAAAAGATTGTGGATAGGAAAAGCAGTTTTCAGGCAAAAGAGAGACTGTACTGTAACCTCTGGTTGGATGCAATAAATTGTCAACAAGGAGGCTTTTGACCACCATCAGATTATATATATATGTATATTATATATATATATATATATATATATATATATATACACACACACACATGGATTTGCATGGATTTGTAATCCATATATATATGGATATATATATATATCCATCCATATATATATGTGTATATATATATATATATATCCATCCATATATATATGTATATATACATCCATATATGTGTGTGTGTATATATATATATATATATATATACACACACACATATATGTATACATAAAATACATAGCAATGTATTTATGGATACAAATATGGATATATATGGAAATATATATATATATATATATATATATATATATATAAAATACATAGCAATGTGCCTGGAACATAAACTCCAACATGTTACTTATTATTCAAATATGAGTTATTTGTGGGTTTTGTGTTTTCATTGAAATAACATTGCGAGGACTAGATATAATGTAAAATTAGAGATAAGCTTATTAACAAAAGTGATGATTTTCTTAATAAGAGGCAAGGCTAGTGAGAGAAAGTATTGAGTCTATTAAGAGCCTTTTAAGACTGAGAATTTGTGTCTGTATATGATCCACTGAACTTTTCAAGGTAAGGTTTTCCAAGTAATAATGCTTTTTGATGAACTTCCAAGTTATTGCTCTATGTGCCTTTTGCAAGAAAAAGGAAATAAAATTTTATGTCCTTATTTTGAGGCCAGGTGGAAATTGAGAAGGCAGAAAATGTGATATGTTATATTTGTGATATTTCACTAAAGCACAATTGCAATTGCCAAAGAATACTATGCCAAAAATAAAACAGTTAAGGTAAACATATATGTTTGAGAGGTGACTCATAAATGAGTCAGTAGTCTTTAGGTAGGACAAGGATTTTGGACCAATCAAAACTTACATTTTTATGCAATTAGAAAACAACATGACAAATGGCATTAAAAATCTATCAAATTAAAAAATATTTTAAAATGGGAGAAACTATCTTTCATTTTTAGTTTCTTTTTAAACTCAAAATATATTAAAAATTCCACATACTCTGGGGAAAAACAAAAACTAATGTATTCATTTGAACTGAAGATTTAAGATGGCTATTTTATGTAGTTAAATCAAAATAAATCGATAAACAATTATTTTTATACAACCTCATCCTCTTTTGAATACCACTATTAATCTTGAATTAATTTTCTCTACAGTTGTTATAACAAGTAACAACATTATTGGTTTTTATATCCCAAATCCTATTTTGAAAAAAATATATAAAGGGCAAGGAGAAATATATTCTCTACAAATCAATATTAAAGAAACAGATTAAAGCTATATTTCATTTATACAACCAGGTAACAAGATTGACTATTCCCTGTTAGAGTGCAAACAAATCTTCTATAAAGGGTAACATAAAATAGTAATTTTTTTTTTTTTTATTCTTGCATCCATAGCTCCTTTTATTATATGTTTAATCACTAGCTTTCATTACCAAAAATTGCCTATGTGTACCATGAAGTCTAAATGCAAGGAGACTATTATCCTACAATGGTTTCTGGTCAATACATGCATTTTCCTAAGACTTCACTACTGCATAATATTCAGCCTTCTGTCAGCCGCTAACTATACAACTAGATCCCAGGCTCTCGAAACCAATTTCTTTTATGACTTTATCTTGACTTATTTCACCTATTTGTTTTCTGCTGCTACATCTCAACTATAGGCTACAGGTCTCTATCTTCGGGCCATTAAAAGAATTATGAGTCATCTCACTAGAAGGTCTTACTGTAAGTTCAATTTGCATGTATTCAAAAGGAAGCTCATGTTATTCTTTCTAGTGTAACATTAACCCTTACCTGAGACCACATGGAAGTCAAACTCCTTTCCATCTACATAGTACATTTCTTAGTTCCCTATCTCTGTAGAAATAAGTTAAAAACTTACTTTTAAAAATAGAGGGTTTTTTTTTCTTTGTGCTAGATTTTATTTCTTCTTTCTGATAATTTGCTACTTCCCCTTCACTGACCTTTATTTTTAGAATGAATACCTTAATATTAAGGTTAAAAAGGTCAAAATATATTCTTATCCACCAAGGCATGGGCAAAGTTTCATTAAGTAGGAATGGGCATATTTCATTTAAATATCTTTCTAATCCTATTAGTCTATGCAAACTTGTAAGGAGAAGAGTTCTCTACCTGAGGAAGAGCCTCCAGGCCCATCGTACAGTAGATCTGTGTGAAAAGAAAGAACAGTGTTGGACAATGAGGAAGAATGTTCCATGTGAGCCAAGATAATTGAGCTGTTCTATTTATAATCCCCTTAACTTGGTCACAACAAGCTACTTCTTCTAGCATGGAAACCCATTTATGTACTTGGCATTGACCCACAGTTGGGGAATCCTATAAAATATGCATTTGAACAAAGGAAATTAATCTTGAGCTCCCCCTAGAGGATAGACCATGTAACTATCTCATATTGCTGGTAACCTAATAGAAGAAATAATTCTAGGTGACTGGATGTTACTTACCTCTCTTCCATATGTCTATTCTTTGATTATATGAGAACCATCTTATATAGTTTAATAATATTTATGTTTCATACTGTTTTCATGAAGAGGGTTTAATATTTGTAGGCATGCAGGAATAACTTTTGACCTATTTTTGATCCTTTCTATTGACATAAACTATTTGATAAATATTTTTCTTCAGGAGTTTGAATTTCATTTATACTTTAATTTATATCCAAATTTATTTTTAAATAACAATAGATATTATCTAATTTTATTTGTATCAAATTAATAATCAATACTTACCAGTGAGATCTAACTAAATTCACTTTTTTAAACTTAGACCATATTACTGATTTCAAAATACTTAGCTATTTCTCTGAATTCTCAATAATCACCTTATGTTTCACATACTTTTTTGAGGTTGGAGACCCTGTGTAATTTACCTTCCTAGAAAGAGCATGGCAAATGAGAAATGAAACACGACAGTAATTAAGACAGACTTTCATTGTACTGGAATTGGCAGTTAAATGTGACAGTTACAGTGAATATTTCATAACAAACCATTCCCTAGACAGTGCGAATGACATTTGTAAACAGTTTAAAGATAGCGAGTAGAGATTTCATGATTGGATGACTGATAAAATAACAGTAAAACTTATCCGAATGATACTCTGTGTCCTCAATGTTATCCATTGTGGCACTACTCCTAATTCTGATTTAAAAAGACCAGTGAAGTTCACATGATACTTTAAATGATTCAGTGATACACTCCATAAATATACCATAGCCTACAGAACTCCTTTATTTGTTTTTACTATCTTATAACTATCTAAGGATTAAAGTCAACCCAACCACTATATGTAGCTTCTAATACTCAGAGAATAAAAGGATATTGTGGACAGTTCCTTACATACCTTCTGCTTGCACTTTCAATTTTCATTTCCTTACCCATAAGTTGGTTTTCCTCTCTTATGTTACTGTACACTAGCATGATTTAGTCATAATCCTGAAATCATAATGAAAAAGAATATTACATTGAAAAAGTAAAAAACTTCCAGCCTACTCTGTCTGGGCCAGGGGATTGTGGGAAGTAGGAAGGCTGAGACTGAAGAGGGGAGGGCTAGAAGTTGTAATCAAGAGTAGCAAGGAGTGGGAACAAAAACTCTGGAGAATTTACCATAGGAGATAGAATTACTTGAAGGGATTATTTAAATTATTAAATTGAAATGAGTTAGCATGTGGATCCATTCAACATACATATTGAGAACCTACTGTGTCAGGTACTGTTTAGGTGCTGTTTAGTTTGTTAAACAAACTCTGCCTTGATGGGGCCTACAATGTAGTATGGGAAGATAGCCAACAAACAAATTTGGAAATATAATTAGTATACTTTTCAGATAATTATAAGAACTGTATAGAATCATAAAATGGGTACAGCAATAAGGAAATGATGGTCTTTCAGGAAGAGATAGGGAATATGTTCTACATATAACCATATTATGGGAGCCAGTCCCTTTGACAGTATGTGGGGCGGGGGGTGCCTTTGATTAAGAACATGATAAAATGTGAACCTTCACTTCAGTTCTGCCTAGGGTAGATTGAGGCACTGGGGGATGTGGTCCTGTCAGAAGCTATGTCCTCAACTCTGTTTAAATACCATTGAATGTAGCTTTGATGCTATGTACACACACACACACACACACACACACACACACATCACACACACATACTTTAATTACTCTCAGGACAATTTCCAGGCTTGGGGAGAGGCACTCTCATCAGGTGCGTGGTGGGAAAATAAGTCGAGTTAGAGAGAAGGCGAATTCAGACTGTGACACAGATGTGACAGTGTCTCGGCCAACACAACGTTGAATTTTGGAGTGTATTAAACCTGTTAGAATTCTTCTGTGGTAGGCCAAAATGGGTAGATGTTTATTTCCCCCATGGAGAAGATCGTGGCTTTCTCTTGACACCTCAGCAGCGTAGACAAATCCCACAAGAGCGCATAGCTTGGACAACAGGTCCTTCCTTGAAAGGGGATCTAAGTGGCACATCTCTGTGTCCACCATATCAAAGAGTCACAAAATAAAGTTTTCTCAGAAACTTTGAGTAGCAAGCATCTAAAGACTTCCCCTTAATACATAAAATTAAAATAATTGGAGTTTTGTGTTAGGATTTAGACTGCTGTTGGAATTAATGTTGTTTCTCTTTATTTAGTGGGCTCTATTATCTACCATAGTTTGTTGTTGTTGTTGTTGTTATAGGTCTTATTATTCATTACTTTAGACTGGAAATGAAAGATATTTTCCTAATTACAAATAAAAATGCCATTTGAACATAATTTGGAGAATATAATTAAGTATGAAACAAAGTTAAAACTAATCATAGCCCATCACCTAGACATTAAATGCCATTGATATATTGATGCATTTTCTAATATTAAGAGGATATATTCACTCTTTTAAAATAAGCTCATACTTTATATATAATTGTTTTCTGTCTTATCTTTTTTTAACAGAATGTGAACTCATATGTGTTTATTTATGACCTGCTAGAATGTAAACTTTGTGAATGTAGGCATATTTATATATTTTTTCACTGATAAACATCTGTACTAGAATAGTATCTAGTACACAGCAGGTATTTTTTTTAAACATAAGATACTCTCTTTTTAATATTTATTTTATTTATTTTGTGGTGGCAGGGGCAGAGAGAGAGAGGGAAAGAGAGAATACCAAGCAGGCTCTGTACTGTGAGTGCAGAGCCCAAGGTGCAGCTCACTCTCATGAACCGTAAGATCATGACCTGAGCCAAAATTAGGAATCATACATTTAACCAACTGAGCCACCCAGGCAACCCCACAATAGTTATTTGAAACATACTTTTGAGGGGTACCTGGGTGGCTCATTCAGTTAAGCATCCAACTTCAGATAAGGTCATGATCTTGTGGTTCACAAGTTTGAGCCCAGTGTCAGTTTCTGGGCTGACGGCTCAGAGCCTGGAGCCTGCTTTGGATTCTGTGTCTCCCTCTCTGTCCCTCTCCTGCTCATGTTCTGTCTCTCTAAAAAATAAATAAACATTAAAAAAAATAATAAAACATCATTTTGAATATATGGGATATCTAAACTATTTAAAAACATGATTTTTTAAAAATTTACATAAAGTTAGTTAGCATATAGTGGAACTATGATTTCAGGAGTAGATTCCTTGACGCCCCTTACCCATTTAGCCCTTCCCCCTCCCACAACCCCTCCAGTAACCCTCTGTTTGTTCTCCATATTTAAGAGTCTCTTATGTTTTGTCCCCCTCCCTGTTTTTATATTATTTTTGCTTCCCTTCCCTTGTGTTCATCTGTTGTGTGTCTTAAAGTCCTCATATGGGTGAAGTCATAAGATATTTGTCTTTCTCTAATTTTGCTTAGCATGATACCCTCTAGTTCCATCCACGTAGTTGCAAATGGCAAGATTTCATTCTTTTTTATCGGCGAGTAATACTCCATTGTATATATGTACCACATCTTCTTTATCCATTCATCCATCGATGGACATTTGGTCTCTTTCCATACTTTGGCTATTGTTGATAGTGCTGCGAGAAACATTGGGGTGCCTGTGCCTCTTCAAAACAGCATATCTGTTTCCCTTGGATAAATACCTAGTAGTGCAATTCCTGGGTCATAGGGTAGTTCTATTTTTAATTTTTTGAGGAACCTCCATACTGTTTTCCAGAGTAGCTGCACCAGTTTGCATTCCCACCGGCAGTGCAAAAGAGATCCTCTTTCTCTGCATCCTCGCCAATATCTGTTGTTGCCTGAGCTGTTAATGTTAGCCATTCTGACAGGTGTGAGGTGGTATCTCATTGTGATTTTGATTTTTATTTCCCTGATGATGAGTGATGTTGAGCATTTTTTCATGTGTCGTTTGGCCATCTGGATGTCTTCTTTGGAGAAGTGTCTATTCATGTCTTTCACCCATTTCTTCACTGGATTATTTGTTTTTTGGGGTGTTGAGTTTGGTAAGTTCTTTATAGATTTTGGATACTAACCCTTTATCTGATATGTCGTTTGCAAATATCTTCTCCCATGCTGTCAGTTGCCTTTTAGCTTTGCTGATTGTTTCCTTCGCTGTGCAGAAACTTATTGTTTTGATGAGGTCCCAATAGTTCATTTCTGCTTTTGTTTCCCTTGCCTCTGGAGACGTGTTGAGTAAGAAGTTGCTGTGGCCAAGATCAAAGAGGTTTTTACCTGCTTTCTCCTTGAGGATTTTGATGGCTTCCTGTCTTACATTTAGGTCTTTCATCCATTTTGAGTTTATTTTTGTGTATGGTACAAGAAAGTGGTCCAGTTTCTTTTTTCTGCATGTCGCTGTCTAGTTTTCCCAGCACCACTTGCTGAAGAGACCATCTTTATTCCACTGAATATTCTTTCCTGCTTTGTCAAAGACTAGTTGGCCATATGTTTGTGGGTCCATTTCTGGTTTCTCTATTAAGTTCCACTGATCTTAGTGTCTGTTCTTGTACCACTACCATACTGTCTTAATGATTACAGCTTTGTAAATAATGCAAGATTACAGACTGAAGTCCAGGATTGATTTTAATAAGAATATTATTAGAGGTAATATCAGATCCTTACTCCCCAACAAGTCTTGTTCTTTAAATAAGAGGAGAGAATTCTCATACAAGAAGGACTTACAGGACTCCCTTGAATAGTCTAGCCCTACCAACTACAGATGTCAGGGAAGATTCACATTTCTAGCTGGCAGTTTAAACTTCCAATTCCTTGAACCATAATTGTTTCTGTTGGTGACAATAGTTTTCTGTTGGGTAACATGAGTTCTAAACAAATAAACTGTATAGTTTAGTTTTGAGGATAGGAATTTAACTAGTTAATAATAGTAAACATTGGGAAAATTCCACTTCTTAATTCCTAGACTCAGAAAATACTCCAACATAAGAAGTAATGCCATACATTACATGCTGCTTAGGAACATGTATCAGTGATGTGCCGCTCCCCAACAACTTATAGGTTTAATTACCAAAAGAGTCAGGTGAAAATTCTATCTTTCTCTAAAGCATCATTTTCCTGAATGATATGAAATATGTCAAAACTAGAAAATTCCATGAGCATCAACCTCAATGTTCTTCTTAACTGTAAATTTTCCTGTCAAAAGGAAGACACTGTGGGAAGCCAAAAGTAAAAGTCATTCAGTGAATAAGTGGAGATGCGGTGGATAAAAAGTGGAGGCATTGTGGGTAAGAAATAACTCAAATGAGGACAAATCACTACTTTCCCTATAACATAAACATTTTAGTTTAACCATCTCTTTGTTAATGATGGTGTTTAGAATTAGATGACTTACACTGATATTCTCTTAGCTTTTGCTATCATGGCCACATTCTTTTTTTTTTTTTTTTTTTTTTAATTTTTTGGGTATGGTTGACATATTATGTTACACTAATTTCAGGTGTACAATACAGTGAATCAAGTTTTCTACACATTATTCTATGTTTACCAAAAGTGTAGCTACCATCTGTCACTATAAAATGCTATTTAGATGTCGTTGACTACTTCTTCCTGTTTCAGTTTTGGTAGTTTATATGTTTCTAGGAATTTGTCCATTTCTTCTAGATTGCTCAATTTGTTGGCATCTAATTGCTCATAATATTCTCTCATTGATGTTTGTATTCCTGCAGTGTTGGTTGTGATCTCTCCTCTTTCCTTCATGATTTTATTTATTTGGGCCCTTTTTCTTTTTGATCAGTCTGGCTGGGGGTCTATCAATTTTGTTAATTCTTTCAGGGAGCAGCTCCTGGTTTTGTTGATCTGTTCTATTGTTGTTGTTTCTAAATTTTGATATCATTAATTTCTGCTCTAATCTGTATTATTTCTCTTCTTCTGCTGGGTTTGGACTGTATTTGTTGTTCTTTTTTCAGCTCCTTTACGTTTAAGGTTATGTCGTGTACTTGAGACATTTTCCCCTTCTTAAGAAAGGCTGGATTGCTATATACTTCCCTTTTATGACAGCCTTTGCTTCATCCCAGAGGATGAAACTTGATTTCAAGTTTCAAAATATTGTGGTCTGAAAATATGCAAGTTATGATCTTGATCTTTTTGTACTGATTGAGGGCTGATTTGTGACCCAGTATGTGATCTACTCTGGAGAATGTTCCATGTACACTCAAGAAGAATGTGTATTCTGCTACTTTAGGATAAAATGTTTTAAGACCATCCAGTCCAGGGGCGCCTGGGTGGCGCAGTCGGTTAAGCGTCCGACTTCAGCCAGGTCACGATCTTGCGGTCCGTGAGTTCGAGCCCCGCGTCGGGCTCTGGGCTGATGGCTCGGAGCCTGGAGCCTGTTTCCGATTCTGTGTCTCCCTCTCTCTCTGCCCCTCCCCCGTTCATGCTCTGTCTCTCTCTGTCCCAAAAATAAATAAATGTTGAAAAAAAAAAAAAAAAGACCATCCAGTCCAGTGTGTCATTCAAAGCCATTGTTTCTTTGTTAGATGATCTGTCCATTGTTGTAGTTGGGGTGTTAAAGTCCCCTATTGCTATAATATTATTATCAATGAGTTTCTTTATGCTTGTAATTAATTGGTTTATATATTTGGGTGCTCCGATTTGGGGGCATAAATATTTACAATTATTAGAACTTCTTGGTGGTTAGACCCCTTAATTATGATATAATGCCCTTCTTCATCCCTTCTTAAGTCTTTATTTTAAAATCTAATTTGTCTGATATAAATATCGCTACCCTGGCTTTCTTTTGACATCTATTAGCCTGATAGATGATTTTCAATACCCTTACTTTAAATCTACAGGTATCTTTAGGTCTAAAATGAGTCTCTTGTAGGCAACATATAGATGAGTCTTTTTTTTTTAATCCATTCTTACGCCCTATGTCTTTTGATTGGAACATTTATTCCATTTACATTTAGAGTGATTATTGAAAGATATGAATGAGTTGGTGTTTCTGGTGATGTTCTCTCATCCTTTCTAGTTTTTGTTGCTTTGGGTCTTTTTTTTTTCTTTTCTTTTCTTTTTTTCCCTCTCTCAAAGAGGCCTCTTAAAATTTCTTGCAGGGCTGGATTAGTGGTTGCAAACTCCTTTAGTTTCTGTTAATCTGGGAAACTCTTTTTCTCTCCTATTCTTAATGATAGTCTTACTGGAAAAATAATTCTTGGCTGCATATTTTTCCAATTCTGCACATTGAATATATCCTGCCACTCCTTCTGGCCTGCTAGTTTTTTGTGGATACATCTGCTGTGAACCTGATCTGTCTTCTCTTGTGGGTTAATTTGAACAGATCCATAACCAGTAAAGAAATTGAATCAATAATCAAAAATCTCCCAACAAACAAGAGTCCAGGGCTGGATAGTTTCTCAGGTGAATTCTACCAAACATTTAAAGAAGAGTTAATGCCTATTTTTGAAGCTGTTCCAGAAAATATATAAATGAAAGGAAAACCTCCAAACTCATTCGATGAGGCCAGGATTGCCTTGATTTCAAAACCAAAGATCCCACTAAAAAGAATTAAAGACCAATCTCCCTGATGTACATGGAAGCAAAAATTTTCATCAAAATACTAGCAAACTGAATCAGACAATACATTAAAAGAATTATTCATTGTGATCAAGTGGGATTTATTCCTGGGATGCATGGGTGGTTCCATATCCTCATGTCAATCATTGTGATATACCACATTATTAAAAGAAAGGATAAGAACCATATGATCTTGTCAATAGATGCAGAAAAAGAATATGACAAAATAATAGCATCCATTCTTGATAAAAAACCTTCAACAAAGTAGGGATAGATGGAACATACTTCAAGATCATAAAGGCCATATACAAAGACCCACACCTAATATCATCCTCAATGGGGAAAAAACTGAGAGCTTCCCTCCTAAGGCCAGGAACTTGAAGGGGATGTCCACTCTTACCAATGTTGTTCAACATAGTGTTGGAAATCCTAGTCTCAGCAATCATACAACAAAAAGAAATAAAAGGCAAACAAAGTGGCAAGGAAGAAGTCAAACTTTCACTCTTCACAAACGACATAATACTCTATGTCGAAAACCTGAAAGACTCCACCAAAAAATGCTAGAACTGATCCATGAATTTAGCCAAGTTGCAGGATATAAAATCAATAAACAGAAATCGGTTGCATTTCTGTAGGCCAATAATAAAGCAGCAGAAACAGTAATGAAGGAACCGATCCCATTTAAAGTTATACTGAAAACCATAAAATACCTAGAAATAAACCTAACCAAATAGGCAGAAGATCGTATACTGAAAACTATAGAAAGCCTATGAAAGAAATTGAAGAAGACACAAAGAAATGGAAAAAAAAATCCGTGCTCACAGATTGGAATAACAGATATTGTTTAAATGTAAATACTTCTCCAAGCAATCTACACTTTCAATGAAATGCCTTCAAAGAAAAAAAAAAAAAAAACACCAGTGTTCTTCACAGAGCTAGAACAAACAATTCTATAATTAGTATGGAACCAGAAAAAAAAAAAAAAAAAAAAAAAACCCGAATAGCCAAAGTAATGTTGAACAACAACAACAGCAAAAAACCTAAAGCTGGAGGCATCACAATTCCAGACTTCAAGCCATACTATAAAACTGTAATCATCAAGACAGTATGGTACTGGCACAAAAAACAGACACATAGATCATTAGAATAGAGTAGAGAACTCAGAAGTGGACCCGCAAATGTATGGCCAACTAATCTTCAACAAAGCAGGAAACAATATCAAATGGAAAAAAGACAGTCTCTTCAGCAAATGATGTTGGGAGATTTGGACAGCAGCATGGAGAAGAATGAACCTGGTCCATTTTCTTACAACATATGCAAAAATAAACTCAAAGGATGAAAGACCTAAATATAAGACAGGAAACCATCAAAATCCTAGAGGACAAAACAGGCAATAACCTCTTTGACCTCGGCCACAGCAACTTCTTACTAGGCATGTCTCTGAAGGCAAGGGAAACAAAAGCAAGAATGAATTTGGGCCCTCATCAAGATAAAAAGCTTCTGCACAGCAAAGGAAGCAATCAAGAAAACCAAAAGGCAACTGATGGAACGGGAGAGGTTATGTGCAAATAACATAACAGATAAAGGGTTAGTATTCAAAATCTATAAAGAACTTACCAAACTCAACAGTCAAAAGACAAACAATCCAGTGAAGTGGACAAAAGACATTAATAGACACTTTTCCAAAGAAGACATCCAGATGGCCAACAAAAACGTGAAAAGATGCTCAATATCACTCATCATCAGGGAAATAAAAATTAACCACAATGAGATACCACCTCACACCTGTCAGAATGGCTAAAATTAACTCAGGAAGCAACAGATGTTGGCAAGGATGAGAAGAAAGGAGAACCCTTTTGCACTGCTGGTGGGAATGCAAACTGGTGCAGCCACTCTGGAAAACAGTATGGAGATTTCTCAGAAAATTGATAATAGAGCTATTCTATAACGCAGCAATTGCACTACTAGGTATTTATCCAAAGGACACAAAAATGCTGATTCAAAGTGGCACAGGAACCTCAATGTTTATAGCAGCCTTATCAACAATAGCCAAATTGTGGAAAGAGCCCAAATGCCCATTAACTGATGAATGGATAAAGAAGAAATGGTATATATGGTATATAGTATATATATGGTATATATATGGTATATAGTATATCCATATGAATGGATAAAGAAGAAATGTGCCTGTGTGTTTTTCATATATAGCTGTTATTATTGAGATATGTTTTCTCTTAAACCCACTTTGTTAAAAGCTTTTATCATGAATGGATGTTTAATTTTGTTAATTTTTTTTCTGAATCTATTGAGGTGATCATATGATTTTGACCCTTTGTTTCATTGATATGGTGTATCATGCTCATTGATTTGCAAATATTGAACCATTCTTGCACTCCCACAATATATCTCACTTGTTTGTGGAGAATAACCTTTTAAATTTATCATTAAATATGGTCTGAATGTGGTTTGCTAATATTTTGGGGGGATGTTTTGCATCTGTATTCATCAGGGGTATTGGTTTATATTTTTTATTTTTTGTGGTGCCTTTGACTGGTTTTAGTATTGGGCCTTGTAGAATGTATTTGGGAGCTTTCCTTCCTCCTTCTATTTTTTATAAGAATTTAAGAAAAATAGGTATTAACTCTTCTTTATATGCTTGGTAGAATTCTTCTCTGAATGTGTCTGGACCTGGACTTTTATTTTTTGTAATTTTTTTAATTATTGTTTCAATTTCATTACTAGTTATTGGTCTGTTCCATTTTTCTGTTTCTTCCTGATTCAATTGTGGAACATTGCATCTAAGAATTTATCTGTTTCTGTTATATTGTCCAAATAATTGACATATAACTTTTGTAGTATTCTTTTAATTCCTTGCATCTCTGTGGTATCAGTTTTTGTGTCTCCTCTTTTATTTCTGATTTTATAAGTGTATATACATTCCCTTTTTGATGAGTCTGGCTGAAGATTTATCTATTTTGTTTATCTTTTTAATGAACAAGCGTTGATTTCATTAATTTTTTCTACTATTTTTTTAGTCTTTATGTCACTTATTTCTGTTGTGATTTTATTACTCCCTTCCATTACTCACCCTAGGCTTTGTTCTTCTTTTTCTAGTTCTTTTACATATAAAGTTAGATTGATTATGTGAGCTTTTTCCTCTTTCTTGAAGTAGACCTGTATTGCTCTATATTTCCCTCTTAGAATGGTTTTTGTCACATCCCCAAGATTTTGGACCATTGTATTTTATCTTCATTTGTCTCCATATATTTTTCTTAATTTCTTCTCTGATTTTTCATGAACCCCTTGGTTGTTTAGTCTCATGTTGTTTATCCTCAACATGTTAGAGTTTCTACCATTTTTTTTTCTTATGTCTGATTTCTAGGTTCATTCTCTTGTGGTCAGAAAATATGCATGATATGAATTCAATCCACTTCAGTTTACTGGGACTTATTTTATGGCCTACTATGTGATCTACTCTGGAGAATGCTACAAGTCCACTTGAAAGAATGTGTATTCTGTTTTGAATGTTTATTTTGTTTTGAATGAAATCTTCTGTATATGTCTATTAAGTCCATCTGGTTTAATATGTTGTTCAAAGATATTACCTCCTTATTGTTTTCTTGTCTGGATGATCTATGTACCAATGTAAGTTGTATGTTAAAATCCCCTACTATTATAATACTATCAAATTCTCTGTTTATGTACCTCAATCTTTGTTTTATGTATTTTGTTGCTCCAATGTTAGGTACATGGATATTTACAATTGTTAATATCCTCTTGGATTGATTTCATTATCATTCTGTAATGTCTTCTTTGTCTCTTGTTACAGTCTCTTTTTTTAAAGTCTATTTAAGGTCTACATAAGTTTGCTATCTTGGCTTTTCTTTCCCACTTCCTTTTGTATGGTTAATGTTTTTTTATCCCTTCATTTTCAGCCTGTATGTGTGTTTAGGTCTAAGGTGAGTCTCTTGTAGGCAACATATAGATGGGTCTTCTTTTTTTGTTTGTTTTTTTTTTTTTGTTTTTTTTTGTTTTATCCATTCTGCCATGCTTTATCTTTATTAGGGCATTTACACAATTTACATTTAAAGTAATTACTTTAGTATGTACTTATTGCCTTTTCATTGCTTGTTTTCTCATTTTTTTATTGTAGTTCTTTCCTTTTTTTTTTTTCTTCTTTTTTTCTGCTTTTTTTATGATGGACTAATTTCTGTAGTGTTATGTTTGGGTTCCTTTCTCTTTATTGTTTGCACAGATTTTGGGTTTGTTGCTACCATGAAGTTAATATATAACATCAAAAGTACCAGTATTTATTAGGTTAATGGTAATTTAAATTCAAATACATTCTAAAAACAAAACAAAACAAATTTATTTTGTTTTTTACACTCTCTTCCATGTTTTATGTATATGCTGTCATATTTTACATCTTTTTATTCATTACTTTAAAAGTTTTTTTAATGTTTATTTATTTTTGAGAGAGAGATACAGAGTGGGAGCAGGGAAGAGGCAGAGAAAGAGGGAGACACAGAATCCGAAGCAGGCTCCAGGCTCTGAGCTGTCAGCACAGAGCCTGACACAGGCCTCAAACCCATGAACCAGGATATCATGACCTAAGCTGAAGTCAGACACTCAACCGACTGGGCCACCCAAGTGCCCCTATTCATTACTTTATTACATATAATTTTGACCATTTCTTTTTCATTTAAAGAAGACCTTTTAACATTTCTTATAATTTTGGTTTATTGGTGATAAACTCCTTTAAGTTTTGTTTTTCTGGAAAACTTTTTATCTTTCCTTCAATTCTAAATAATAACTTTTTTTGAGTAGAGTATTCTTGTAGAGGTGTGTGGTTCCCCCCACCCGTTTCAGTACTTCAAATATATCAAGTCATTTCCTTATGTCCTGCAAAGTTTCTGATGAAAAGTCACCTGATAGTCTTATAGAGTTTCCCTTGTATATAACATTTTGTTTCTCTATTGCTGTTTTTAAAATTCTCTTTTTGTCTTTAAACTTTGACATTTTAACAACGATGCGTCATGATGTGGACCTTCTTAGGTTCACCTTGTTTGGAACTTTTTGTGGTTCTTGAACTTGAATATCTACTTCTTCTCTAGGTTAAGGAAGATTTCAGTTATTATTTCTTCAAATAAGTTTTCTGCCCACCCTCCACCCCCGCACTTTTTCTGAGACTTCTTAATATGAATGTTCATTCATTTGATGTTTTTTCAAGAGATCCCTTAACCTATGTTGTGTATGTGTATGATTTTTTTTAAATTCTTTTCCCTTTTTAATATTCAGCTTTGGTGTTTTCCACTACCTTGTCTTCCAGATCTCTGATACATTCTTCAGCATGTGCTAATCACTATTTATTCTCCCTAGGTGTTATTTTTTATTTTTTTAAATTTAGGTATTGTGCTCAACTCTGATAGTGTTTATATATATTATATATATATATTATATATGTATATATTATATATAATATATATATATTTTAATATATATAATATATATATATTTTTTCTATCACTATTGAAGGTCTCACTGAGTTCTCTCACTCCTCTCCCAGACCCGTGAGCATCTTCACGCATATATTGCTTATATACAATTTCATTTAATTTTTTTTCACCTGAGGTTATGCCTTCTTCTTTCTTTGTGAGCATATTCCTCTGTCTCCTTATTTTATTTGAATTTGTGTGTTTGTTTCTATAAATTAGGCAGAACACCTACTTCTAAAGTTGAAGGAATGGTCTTGTGTATGGTCATCCTTATGTAGATTGTGTTTGGTGACTTTTCTGGCTGACTGAAGCTGTGACTGGTGTGGGCTGGGGGTCCTAGGACTCTCCTAGCAGTGAGTGCCCAGTCAGGACATCTAAAGCTGAGGTGGACACACATCAATGTGTCTCTGGGATCTCTACACAGCAGGTGCCATGGCCTAACAGCTAAAGCTAAAGTGGGTCCCAGCCAGTAGCCTGGGGCTCTACACAAGGAGGGTCTGTTGGCAGGATAGCCGAGGCTGAAATGAGTGTTATCTGGAGTGTTCCAGAGCCTTCTGCACAGAGGGTGCCCTGGCAACACAGTTAAAGGTAAAGTAGGTAGATACAGGCTGAGGAGTCCTGGAGTTCTACATGCTAAGGGTACCCTAGCAGGATTGCTGAAGCTGAAGTGGTTACAAGCCAAGGGATCCTGGGGAACTCCATGCTGGGGATGCCCTGGTAAGGTGGCTGGAGCTGAGACAGTATGCAGGCCAGAAGATCACAGGGTTTTTCACACAGAAGGCACCCTGGCAGGACAACTGAAGCTGAAGTGGGTGTAATCCAGGGTGTCCCACAATGCTCAGTACAAGGGTGCCCTGGCCAGGCAACTAGAGCTGAAGCTGGCATGAGCGGAGGTGTTCTAGGGGATTCCATGTTGGGGGCACTCTGTCAGGCTGGCTTTATCTGAGACAGACTCCATCTGGGAGGTACCAGAATTCTCTGCACGAGAGACGCCCTAGCACACTGTCTGAAAGCAAAGTGGCATGGGTCTGGACTATTCTGAGCTGCATTATGCCTGTGTCACCTTGGCATAAAGGCTGAAACTGTAGTGAATGCTAACCAGAGGTGTCCCAGTAAGTAACTCTATGTGGTCACTTTGGTGAGATATCTGTGGCTGGTGTGGGGTAGGGACCTAGGCTTGCATACGTGTCAAGCTGGCTATGGCATGCAGATCCTGCTGTGTCTGTGCTCAGGGTAGAAGGGGAGCATAAACCATATCCCTCTCCAGTCTCTCTGACCCAGAAAGAGTTCCAGTAGCTCCTCTGCCATTTGGTAGGGTCCTTGGGCTAGATCTTTTATTAACTAGTGGCTCTTTTAAACTGCTCCTTTAAACCCTCTTGCACTGTTGGTGGGAATGCAAATTGGTGCAGCCACTCTGGGAAACAGTGTGGAGGTTCCTCAAAAAATTAAAAATAGACCTACCCTATGACCCAGCAATAGCACTGCTAGGAATTTACCCAAGGGATACAGGAGTGCTGATGCATAGGGGCACTTGTACCCCAATGTTTATAGCAGCACTCTCAACAATAGCCAAATGATGGAAAGAGCCTAAATGTCCATCAACTGATGAATGGATAAAGAAATTGTGGTTTATATACACAATGGAGTACTACGTGGCAATGAAAAGAATGAAATATGGCCCTTTGTAGCAACATGGATGGAACTGGAGAGTGTGATGCTAAGTGAAATAAGCCATACAGAGAAAGACAGATACCATATGTTTTCACGCTTATGTGGATCCTGAGAAAATTAACAGAAACCCATGGGGGAGGGGAAGGGAAAAAAATAAATAAACTGCTCCTTTATTTCTGTGCCCAAGGACAGATGAATCTGCTCCCTGTCCCTCAGTACTATCACAATATCAGAAGTGGTGGCCCCTTTCATTACTATGTGTCTATCTCTCTTGCTATTCTCTTTATGTTTTTTGGGGCAGAAGCTATTTAGTTGGCCCTCATTTCTTCTTCAGGAAGAATTTCTCTAAAAAATAGGTATAATTTAATGTATCTGTGGATGATGTGAGTTCAAGCTCTTCCTATCATGCCATCATGGACTGGAACATCCCATAACCACATT
Source organism: Puma concolor (assembly GCF_028749965.1). Lineage (NCBI taxonomy): Eukaryota > Metazoa > Chordata > Mammalia > Carnivora > Felidae > Puma > Puma concolor. The sequence goes on from NC_141674.1 coordinate 180,769,878, forward strand.
GTTGAGGGCCCTTTGAGCAAACACTGGCCAGTTGGTGAAGGAGGATGACTCCCTCCATACAGCAGGTTCTCTTGACTATATGTCTTAAAACTCTTAAATTCTTTGCACATTCTAAGAATGTCTACTCTAAGACTTCATAAATCTTATTCTTGTTTATTTCCCAAGACTGACTGTCTTAGACTATGAGTCTCTACCAGAGAATCAATGTAAACCTTGGTATCAAGTCAGCCCTCTCTCCATACAAAGTGAATAAAGTTCCCTGCTCTAAGTTCTGCCTTCTTGGGGGTGGGGGGTTCTGTCGTTTACTCTCCTTTACAATTAAACCTGACACAGATTATAAGGCTAGAACTCTACACCCATGATGACCCCGTACTTCACAATAGCATCAAAAACCATTTCTGAGTTTTTCAGCTTCTGTCAAGTGATCATAGAAAATTCTTTTTGAGGTCATACTATGAGTTGAAGAAAGATCAGCAATTTGGCAGAAACAGGCACATTGCTAGCGTGAGCAACTTATTCATGCGACATAGCTGTGCGTTTGAGACCTGATCAGGCTGAAAGCAAAATTTAACGCTGGAGGTTGAGCTCTTGGGAAAATGTAATTATATGATTAAGTGGATGAAATGGGCTGTTTATGGAGGTGAAATACATTGTGTGGTCACTTGCTAACTAACCGTTTGTCATTTTGTCTTCACTAGAGCCTAGTGGTAAACTGATACCAATTTCTTTAAGGGAGACTAATTATTCGCTGGGCTGAGATGTCCGCCAGCTCTGCACCAAAAATCCAGAGGCCTCTTATCCTATTAAAATGTGCCACGGAGACTTCAAATTTCGTTGGCTTCTCTTGGTCATAATGGCCATTGTCAGGGGTACTTGCTCCATGAATTGAACCAGCTAGACTCTCTTGCTATTTTATATCTCACTAAAATATTGCAGCTTTGGGATTACCTGCTAAATAGAACAGATCAAAATAGTCAAGTATAGAAAGTGTGATTTCCCAATATAAAGTGGCCTATCTGATAGTTTTCCTTAATGGCAGGGGATACAGGCTGCAGCAAAGGGTCTACTATTATGAGGTCATATTCAGGCATCTGAAGTATTACTTATCTTAATGAATTTTACTTTGTCTATCCTCTGTCACACATCTGTCTTATTAAAACATTTAAGGTAATTGCTACTATCTCTTTTGCAGGGGTTTTGCACTAAAGGCCATGAATCTAGTAGACTACTATGATGTCCTTTTTAACAATGAGGCAATCAAGGTTCATGTAACACGGAGACAGAGGATGAGCTATCCCCAACACGGGATGGCAAGGGTATTGGTGCTTTCACCAGTAAAAAACAACTGCTTCTTGTAGTCCTTATGTTTCAGATAGTAGAAAAATGCCTTTGGAAGATAAAGTGCATTACAAATATTAGAACTTACAAATTTTCTCCAGCAAGGAGAGAAAAATGGAACAAAAAGCCCCTATGAGATTCTCCACCTGATTAAATTCAAGGAAGCACTTCTAATATCTAGAAGTCTTTGTTATTTGTTAACATGGAAAATTCAACATGATGAAAGATATCATATTTGCATATGTTCAGTGTTCAATGCTAGCATTAATCTCTGTAGTTTCTTCAAGAAGGTAATGCATTTTATTTTCTAAATTGGTAGTAATTGAGATTTAGAGCATTTTTAACTTATTTTAATAGCCCTAATTTCTTAAATATAGAATGAAATAGGATTAAGGAAAGACAGTATTCAGGGAAACTCAAGGGAGATAATGAACATTCTGTCTGCATTTCTCTTGTGAAATAATTCACTTCCAACAAATACATCTTTCTCTGTGCATCTCCTTTTTAATTTTAAAATTCCCAAAGTAGATAATCCCATTGATCCAAGTTTGGTCAGTTTTCTCTACTTGGATCGATTAGCCATGGCCACGGGGCAAGAAGAATAAGAATGAGAAATGCCAGATAAGAGTCATTGTTAGTCTGGCAGCCAAATAAATTTAAATCCAAATTTGTGGTTAACTCACTACAATAAGGAAAAGAAAATATATGCTTTGGAATTCTAGGTGCATTTTAACTAACAAAGTTAAAGTTCCTTCTGAAGCAGAGCATCTCTTTGTATATAAATGGGAAAATCGGTAAACACAAATAAAACAATTATCTTCTTTATTAAAATTTGTCAAATTTTATACAGCAGAGCAGAGTATTTAGGAATTGGGACTCCAGACTCAGATCGCTCTTTTGAATTCTTCCCTTGTGCCACATTGTTTAACCCTCTGTTCCTCAGGTTCCTCAGATGAAAATGAAAATAATAGTAGAATCTACTTTATAGGATTGTTTTGAGGGAGAAATGAGTTAATGTTGGAGTGTGTTTACATATTATGTCTGACATTGTAAGAACTGCATAAGGTTTGTTAAATAAATACATGAAGCTGCATTTATCATTAAAAAAAGTGAAAAGTTCAGCTAAATGATTTGAAGGAATCTTGTTAAGTCCTGAATTCAGCAAGACCATGTGTATATGTGGAGATACTCTTTCAAAGTAATATAATGCAAAACATAAATAAGTGGAAAAGTTCAAAAGAAGTTATGAACAACATGGCTAAATAATTTGGTGATTCTTTTTTTTAAAATTTTTTTAAAACATTTATTTATTTTTGAGACAGAGAGAGAGAGAGCATGAACAGGGGAGGGTCAGAGAAAGAGGGAGACACAGAATCTGAAACAGGCTCCAGGCTCTGAGCTGTCAGCACAGAGCCCGACGCGGGTCTCGAACCCACAGACCGTGAGATCATGACCTGAGCCGAAGTCATACGCTCAACCGACTGAGCCACCCAGGCGCCCCAATAATTTGGTGATTCTATTAAGGAAAGAATATTGAATGTTACAAAGACATGCAAAAATTATAACTGAGAAAAGATTTAGGAGGTCTAAAATAAATGATGGGTATTTTGCTAAACATAATATGTACTTTAGCCCCTTCCTCAATCTCCCTTTATGAATTTTCTACTTGCAAAAAGCACACATGTTTTTTTCATGCCACCGTGTTGTAACAGGCGGCTCTGCTCTTTCATAGGTGAGCAAATATGTCTGATTCTAGAATGAAGCATTTCAAACCCCATTGTCACCCCACAGTTAAACCATGATTACCAAGATTTAAACAACATCTGCTCAAACATTTTGTCTGTCTTTATATTGGCTCTGAAACCAGGCCGAGAAAGGAGGTGTTATTTATTCCTACCAAATGAAAGCAAAAGGGAAAACATCTCCCCTTTCACCACAAGCTAGATTTCAAAGCAAAATCACTCTGCCTATGCTCAGGCGATCATATGTTCACACCTGAGACTTGCTCTTAAGCCAGTGATGCAGCAATGCAGGCAGAGGGAGAGTGATAACGTGGTAGTGGTAATGACCATCTCACGTGGTTGTGTGTTTGACCTCTGGAGGCGTCTAGTGGTTGCAGGGATGCACAGTTTTCATGGTGCATGTTTCATGGTGCAGTTTCATGGATCGCTGCCTAGCCCTTCTGTGTGGATGGCCTTTTTCTGGGTTTGGATCTTGAGCTTGGCCAATATTCTTATTCTTTGTTTTCAATCTCTCCTGGTAATGACGTTACTTGAAACAATCCCATGCTAACACAATAGGACCAAATGCTAGTGATTCATGAAGAAGACATAATCTTTGAACAATACAAATATAGTGTCTGTGAGGCAATTTAATAGAGAATATTCACATATTAGTAATTGTTTGTGAAATTTCAGTGAAAGCAGTTAATCACAGACAACAAAGGAAATTTAAAAATTGGTGGAAATTTTGACCTAATTATCTCTGCACTGAAATTTTTTTTAAATTTTTTTTTTTTCAACGTTTATTTTTGGGACAGAGAGAGACAGAGCATGAACAGGGGAGGGGCAGATAGAGGGAGACATAGAATCGGAAACAGGCTCCAGGCTCTGAGCCATCAGCCCAGAGCCTGACGCGGGGCTCGAACTCACGGACCGCGAGATCGTGACCTGGCTGAAGCCGGACGCTTAACCGACTGCGCCACCCAGGCGCCCCTATGATCTCGCAGTTTGTGATATTGAGCCTCACGTCGGGCTGTGATGACAGCTCGGAGTCTGCAGCCTGATTCGGATTCTGTATCCTCTCTCTGACCCTCCCCACGTGTGCTCTCTCTCAAAAATAAATAAATGAAAAAAAAAATTAAACTATTATAATAATTTAATAGGATAAAACATAAGTGGAAACATATCAGGAAACTATCATTTCACATGGTTTGCATACACAGCACCTTGAAAATTAGAAAGAATATGCTCTAATGTCAGGGATCAATCATGCGGTTCTGTTCAATGTCACCTTCAGTATGTGTCAACAAATACCTTATAATGTACATAAAACTTATTATTTTCACTTATTTACTACCTTATTCGACATCTACCACCCTCAAAGAATGCAACAGCATATCAGGAAGAGGCATTTCCAAACTCATAATAAATTTTTCAAAAGAAATTGAAGCAGTCCCTTGTTTAATTCATAACTATGAAATATGAGGTGAAGTTTCAAAGGCAGTGGCAAACTTAAGGCAGGGAAAATATGAAGAATACTCCAAGTGTTGACTTTGAAAATGTTCGGGTAACATGAAATATAAGATTCATAAATGGTACCTTAGCTTTATGGTGCCACATACCTTTTAATGCATACATAACACACATCATGAAGTGAGTGCATGCTGTATTTATCAAAGCATTTTTAATTCTAACCTGAAGCTGAGCATTTCATTATTTTCCTATACACTGAATATATACCAATTTAAATACCCACCTATACTTGGAATTCTTAAAACAGTGGATAATAAAGAAATGACCACTTATTAATATGGATAAAACACATCACTTTTGTATATGTAAAACATTCATATGTGAAAAATGTCAACATTTTAATCAGAGATAAAGGCAAAAAGCATATTAAGGACTCACTTTCAAAATGAAAAAACCAAAAAAAAAAAAAAAACAAAACAAAAAAACAGAAAAACTGAAGAAGTAAGGCAACCACAACATTAAATAGTTTCTCACCATGTGAGCTCTTGAACAAATAAGCACCTCTTAATAATTTACCCATTTGGAGATGTCCCAGGCAAATAATACTCCATGTATGCTGTCCTCCAGATTATCACTCCTAAGGAATCAATCTAATCAGTGGTGCTGATATGCACATTTGAGCAGTCTGTGCTGTGCATAAAAGTACAGCAGGGGATTGAAATCTAACCTGTGGTCCATTCACCAAATTACGAACCTTAACACGGGGCTGTGCCAATCTTTAAAGGTTGTCTTTCTAGAATCACATCCAGTCACATTAGGAGCCAGCAGTGGCTCTAGTATAGCTTTTCAAGGTCTGTCTGACCAGCAGTTTTGACATTGGTCTTCGGATCACTATGAAGAAAAGAATGGATATCCAACTCAGTAATTCCTTCCAGGGTAAGTCATCAATTAAGGATGCACCTTATGAGCAAATGAGTCACTTACACATAGAGATTCTACTGTGCATAGACAAAAAGAAAACATTGGTACTTTGATGGGTTCAAATACACCATAGATCTATTTTTGGTTTTGCAATTACTCTTGTAATGTAGAATGGACTTGAGGTTTACCATGAATTGTTTGCATGCCTCTGCCTCCTGAAGCCATATACTCTAGGTTCTGTACAATACAATCTCTTAAGTTGGGAGATTAGACTCACCTTTCCAACTAATTACTGTGTAGATAATTTTAGGGACATCTTTCTTTCTTTCTTTCTTTCTTTCTTTCTTTCTTTCTTTCTTTTTTAGTGGAGAGAAAGTGGTTCTATGTTAATCTTTTCAGGGGACAGAAATCTTTGAACATTCTTTCAACCTTTTCATCACTACCATGCTGAACATTATTTGATGCATAAAAATTTAGGTTTTTTTTTAGCAAGAGGACATTATATCCATATCTTGCACTAGTAATTATTTGTGTATCTTTATATGAACATTTATAACTGTATATATGTCTGTATCAATATATCACCAAAACATTATTATTGATGGTTCCCAAAACGTGTCAAGATAGAAATCACCAGAAATAGAAAACGGAATAAGTTGTTTTTCTCTAATATCCACCATGCTAATAGAAAGGGTATTTCTTAAGCAAAGATACAAATATCAACTCCGCCTTACGAATTGTTTCCTAAAAATATTTCTCTCTCCCACTTTAGAATGCCAGTATCTGGGGTCTGCTGTTATTTCTTCCTAGTTGTGTGTAGCTGGTCACATCTTCCTTGCATTTGGACATTTCTCAGTGCATATATTCATTTGTAATATAAAGTTAAAGTTTGGAGGAAGAAGTTGGCAACTCCTTTCTTCTAACTGTATCTGTGTAATAATGAAGATCCAGGAAGTTTAACAAAGACTAAAACTATCAGCTAGGTACTCCTTGGGGCAATTGCAGCTCACACATACAATTGTGGAAGATAGGCAGTAGGAGCTAGCTATTAGGAATAGAGGCTCTGTTTTGTGATTTCTTTAGTTGAAATTATATGATCTTTAAGAATGGGCAAGCTTGAAAAAAGGGCCTGTATATTCCTGCTGAAATTAATCAATACCTAATTATTTAGAAGCTGTAAATGCTATCTTTGGCTGACTTGTTCACAGAATGTGGTTTCTTCTGTCAATAAAGGCCAACAAATCAGAAATCTAGCATAAAGGAGGTTATTACAGAGGACAAAAGACTCACCCTCATTTTTGTACTTAGCTATTTCATCAATTTAATGGTATTTATGCCACTTTAATAAGAAAAAGAAAGAGCTTGGGCCTTACAAATATAATTGGAAAATAGTCACAAACTGATAATACCTGAAACCATAGAAAACACCACACTTTCAAGAGAACTTCAGAGCTCAGGACGTTAGCAAGGCAACTCTTGAGGTAAAGAAATAGAAATATCACCATGTTCACCCCAGAATATTTTCTACATGTCATGCATTGATCTGCTTTGTTTATTTAAGTGTTTATTTTTGAATATGAAAAGCAAGTTTCATTGATTGTAGTGGATGCTGGGAATCTGTTAGATCCAAGGCATAGTCCCTCAGTTGCTGGGAAGTTTGGCTGTTGACGGCTCAGAGCTAAATCCCTTAGACTAAGATACCCATTTTAGGGGCGCCTGGGTGGCGCAGTCGGTTAAGCGTCCGACTTCAGCCAGGTCACGATCTCGCGGTCCGTGAGTTCGAGCCCCGCATCGGGCTCTGGGCTGATGGCTCAGAGCCTGGAGCCTGTTTCCGATTCTGTGTCTCCCTCTCTCTCTGCCCCTCCCCCGTTCATGCTCTGTCTCTCTCTGTCCCAAAAATAAATAAACATTGAAAAAAAAAATTAAAAAAAAAAAGATACCCATTTTATTCTACTCTGTCCTGTCTGCCGCCCCAGAGCAGCACTTCCAGTGCTGTTCAGTGCTGAGAAATATAGGTTCTCTTTGCCTCTTTGACTCCAGGGACAATTCTGAAGGACCATTCTGGCTCCAGATCTCCCTGTGGAATCACCTGCTGTGGAATCCTTTGTTGTGACTATATCTAAAATTCACAGGTTAACTCCTCCCTGTGCCCAATCCTCTTATCTTTATTTCCTTACTGGCTTTGATTTTAGGTTACTCACCAATTAATGTTTTACATAAAAAATCTCCTTTTCAGTTTGTTTCCACAGCACAAGACCTATGATAGTGATCAAGCAAAATCTATGTACTAAGGTTTTAAATTGCATCATATAAACACACATTTTAAGTGGTAAAACTACGTGACAAAATAGTACCCTTCCCTATACCTACATTTTTTAATATTTTTTTTTAACATTTAATCATTTTTGAGACAGAGAGAGAGCATGAACAGGGGAGGGTCAGAGAAAAAGAGAGACACAGAATCTAAAACAGGCTCCAGGCTCTGAGCTGTCAGCACAGAGCCCGACGCGGGGCTCAAACCCACGGACCGCAAGATCATGACCTGAGCCGAAGTCGGACGCTCAACCGACCGAGCCACCCAGGCACCCCTATACCTACATTTTCTACCAGTTCCTTCTGTCATGCCTTATACACAATTTTATACCTTACTGTAGACTCAGAAACTCTACCTTAGATTTAGATTTCTTCATGTCAGTAAGAACTCTTGTAATTAGTTCGTCATCAATATTTTCTGTTTCAAATATCACTGAGTTTGTATTGTTGGCATTACTAGGACTTAATATTTAGAGAGTTAGTTAAATTCAATCTACCCTTGGGAAGAATCACCAGTAAATATAGGCTCACTTTTTATCTATCTATCATCTATCTATCTATCTATCTGTCTATCATCTATCTACCTATCAATCATCATCTTTACGTATCTGGACATTAAATACTATTTGCATTGGATTGCTTTTATACTAAATCTGTTCATTGTAAACCCATCATTATACAATATCTTTCTTCAAATCTTTCTTTTTGTATATCTATCATAGTATTTTCTGGATTGCATTAGTTTTTATACTTCAAACAAGCAAAATCCCATTTATAACACGAGAAGTTATATATAAAGACATATACTTACAAATGAACATCAATGTATAAATTTACATATCTTAGGTGAAACCAGGCTTTTTAAACTCCTGAACTCCTAAAGGCCACCAGCCCATAACTCACCAGCAAATAATATAATTTTAACATCATTTTTAACTTTTCATCATGGCAAATATAATGAATAAACTAAACAATGTATGAATATAAATATAAAGTGCAATAAACATCTATAAAGAAAATACCTGTGTAATCTATAATGTTAAGCAAGAAATAGAACAATGTTGGAGACTCAGAAACATTTGTTGGTATCCTTGCCTGATGCTGCACCCTTCCCTCTATCCTAAAAGTGACTACTATCTTTACTCTGCTTTATAATTTTACCTCTACAAACATGTAATGATTTAGTACTTTAAAGTACTTTAGTACTTTAGTCATATCTTATATACCCTAAAACTAACATGTTACCTAAGTTAATCTCCTTGAATATCCTGGACTTATATAACTGTCCACTGGATGTTGGATTTTTTATGCCCTCATGAACTTAAAACTCAATATACTCCAATATATACTTAGTAAATCCTACCCAGTCCAGACTATTTTGTATTCCATTGATATGTCTTGTATTTTTATTGAAAGCATCAACTCTCACCCTTCAAATCCTAAAAACTGAAGTTTATCCTTCACATCTCTCTTTCCCTTACCTACTTCTGAATAAGCTAACTCATGTTCTTTTTTCTTTCAAAGTATTTCCATAGTTATGTATTTATTTATTTATTTTTTTTATTTCTAGCACTGCCTGGTAAAGCCCTTCCCTTTATGTCTTCTGGGATATTGCAGTAGCTATCTACTTCCTCCCTCTGCTCTAGGCTCAGGACTTTGGTCCCTGGCCTATCCTCCAAACTAGTTTTACAAACTACAAGTCTAGTTGTAGGTTTTCTCTTTTTATGTTTCTATTGTTTCCCTTTCATCTACGAGACAAAGTTCCAGACTTTCATATGTAATACAGATAAATTCACAGGCCGGCCCCATCCAGTCTCTCCCTCCTAATCTGCCATTTCCTCTCCCTCACGTTATACTACAACAATTACAACAGTATAATATTTCCCTGGACAAACCATTGTGTTAGCGGACAATACTTACTCTTTCTCTTCGCTAGCTCATATTTCCTTCTCATAGACAATTACATTTTTAGAAAAAAAATCAGACATTTACCAGGAAAAAAATTATCTCATCCTGGCACAGCCTTCATCCTAGAAGAGTCAGTGTTCTCTCCACACTATCTCTATACCTTGGATACATACTTCTATTTTATCACAAGGTCACAACATGTTGCAATACATTCCAGGGATATGTTTGTCATTTTGACCAGTTGTGAACTTGAAATTAAGATAAAATGTGATGTATATCTCTATATTCTCAGAAGTAAGTATAGTTCCTGTTGCACAGATTATTACTCAACAAGTGTTCAGTTGCATTTTTTCTTTAAACTCTTTTTTTTTTTGCGTCATATTAATTCCTATTTCTTGTGACAGCATGTGAGTATTTTGCTGAGCTTAATTTCTGGATGTTCATTGTTTGCTTAAAAAACTTGCTACTGATTCATGGGGCGCCTGGGTGGCGCAGTCGGTTGAGCGTCCGACTTCAGCCAGGTCACGATCTCGCAGTCCGTGAGTTCGAGCCCCGCGTCAGGCTCTGGGCTGATGGCTCGGAGCCTGGAGCCTGTTTCCGATTCTGTGTCTCACTCTCTCTCTGCCCCTCCCCCGTTCATGCTCTGTCTCTCTCTGTCCCAAAAATAAATAAACGTTGAAAAAAAAAATTAAAAAAAAAACTTGCTACTGATTCAAGGGACACTTGCAAGGTTACAAGTTCCCAGGTCTACCAGCATAACCAACCACTGAATAACCAAAGTCAAACCCCATGCTTCTACATGACTAAAGGGGTTTAAGCCTATATTTATGAATACATCTGATTTTCATATTGTTTATTACACTATAAATCATTATGGAAACAACAGTCCATTTTATCTGCTTTAAAATGTGCCTAGGGCCTATTAACCAGTGACTTCATCCAAGAAGTAAATATATATAGTATATGCAGGTCATTAACATTTGCAAAATTGAGATGACGAAGTCATATTTCCTCTGAACTTTCGTCATTTTTGTCTAGTTTATTTTCTGAAATGACTCTTTGAAATGAGCTACTATAAATAAAAAGTTTGGGAAACTAAGTTCTTTGTATCCAATTGCTACTGTTTTTCTATCTTAATGGAAAAGAACAAACCTTATTTTTGAAGAAAGAGAAATGAGTGTTTATTTGTATTTCGGGACTAAATTACTTTTGCACAGAAATCTGTCTTCTAGATAAATACTTTTTTCTGATTTATAAACTACCATGTATACTGCTGCTGTTTCTTAATTCTTTTTATTAAATTTGATTTTATAAAACTGCTATTTTATTGTGAAAATTATGATCAAGCCTTGCTAATTTGTAAATTGTTTTGACTAGTTTGGTGTGATTATGAAAATAATAAAACTCATAGAAACAGAAGAAAATAGCCTCTCAAAGTCTTTCCTTGGTGTTCTTTTCTCCCTATTAGATGCATTGTTAAGATTTTGTGGAAGTAGCTATTCTAGTGTTGGGCTACTGCTGCAGAACTGGTAAATACCTGGGAATTGCGTATTCAATAGTGTTAAAAGATTGCAACTTGTAGCTCGAGAATGGTATATATTTAGTGATACTTGTGTGATAAGGGGAAGAGATATAGAGCATTCATTTTGTGAATTCATATTCACGAAGGGAAAACTTTAGACAAATGTGAAAGACAAACAGCCATGCCTTTGTTAGAGTTTAAACAGTGCCTGAAGGTTATAGAAGCTGGCATTGTGAGAAAACATAGTAACCTTTATTTCACTTTTCTGTGTTTTATATTTTTATATAGCACTTTGTATATTTTAGATTGTAGTGTCAGGATATATTCAGCTGTTCTCTCCATGGTAATTACGTATTCTTTCCTTCCCTTCCTTCCTGCCTTCCTTCCTTCTGTCCTTCCTTCCTCCCTTCCTTCCTTCCTTCCTTTCTTCCTTCCTTCCTTCCTTCCTTCTCTCCTTCCTTCCTTCCTTCCTTCCTTCCTCCCCTCCACTTTGTTCCATCCCTCCCTCTGACTTGTCTTTATTTATATTATTTGCCTACAAATTAGAGCTAAATACTTGTAAACTTGGACGTTGGTTAATAGATGCTTATGGCTTGATATATGATCAAATATAAAAAAAAATGATGCTTAACAAATATGTAGATAACTAGCATGCTCTTCTTTTAACTGTACTTCAATGAACATAGGACATCTACTAAATTATTTGTTGTGGCATACTTTATTAATAAAGTCAACCTTTAAGATAAGCTTTATAACATGGTCAGATTAATCTTCCAAATGCACAATCCAACTCATATCCTGTCAGTGCAAATAAATGTTCATCGGTGTTCTACCTGCTATGAACAGCGTACTACTCCATCTGACATTCAAAGCTTTGAAACGATGGATTGACACCTTCCAGCCTTATTCTCTCCCATTTACTATTCCTGTCTCCAGGCTTCAGTCAAATAAGAGCACACACTTCCAGATAAGCCTATATATTTTTTAATTGTGGCAAAATAGACATAACTTAAAATTTACCATTTTAACTATGTTTAAGTGTACAATTCAGTGGCACTAAGTACATTCACGGTGTTGTATAATCATCATGACTATCCATTTCTGGAAATTTTCATCATCCGAATGGAAACTCCTTACTTTTTCTTTTGTTTCTAAAGACACACTTTTTTTTTCTTTAATGTTTTATTTGAGAGAGAGAGAGAGAGAGAGGAGGAGACACAGAATCCGAAGCAGACTCTAGGCTCTGAGCTGTCAGCACAGAGCCCAATGTGGGACTCATACCCACAGCTGTGCAATCATGACATGAGCTGAAGTTGCACCTTTAACCAACTGAGCCACCCAAGTTCCCGGGGGAAACTCCTTACTTATTAAACAACAATCCCATATGCCCCGCCCCACTCAGCCTCTGGCAACTACCATTCTACTCTTTGTCTCTATGAATCTGACCACTCTAGGTACCTTATATAAGCAGAATCATATAAGATTTGTCCTTTTAAGTGTGGCTGATTTCACTTAGCATGGTATCTTCAGGGTTGATCATGATCTAACATGTGTCAGAAATTTTTTGTTTTTGTTTTTTCCCCTTTTAACTCTGGATAATATCCCATTGTGTGTGTGTGTGTGTGTGTGTGTGTGTGTGTGTGTGTATCTGTCTATGTTGTTGTTATTTAACCATTCATCTATTGATGGGCATTTGAGTTGTTTCCACCTTTCCCCAAGAGTCTCATCCAAGATTCTTTTCCATACCTCAGATGGTCTACTGAAGGCCTCCACCTGGAATCTCTTGCACAGGAGTCTGGATTTATAAACTTCTTATAGTATTTATAAGCAGTCCTCATCAGATTTCCCATCTGCATTAGAATTTGTGAGCTAGAGGTGAGAAAGTCTGTCCTGCAGGTTTTCTTCAGGCAGTCTAGAACGAATATATACAATAATTTACAAATAGTCTTTTCTCTTGCCTTCTATTGGAGGGAGGAAACTGGGGACCCTAGGCTGCCTCCATTCAGGACCAAAAACAACATTGACACTGCAATGAGGAGGGAGGAAAAAGATAAATAAAATGCCACAAATATTTTCTACTACTTTGAATATATATATACATATATATATATATATATATATATGCATTTTTTTCCTTGATTAGGTGTTCTCTTACTGCTATAATCTTTCCTTTTCTCCAAAACTTCAACAAAGTCGATTCAGACAGGCTCTGGTGGTTTTCTCTAATGTTTCTTGTTTCTTCCGGTCAGCAAACAAGATCCAATTTGCTCTGTGTTTCATATTTTTCCATCATTCTAATTTATCTGGAAACTACTTTCTTATTTTACAGACTCTCCAAAGTCTCACATAAATATCAGGCCATTTCTTCCTGAACATGTAACATGTTCTCTTTCCACTGACTTTTTTTACTCAATTCCTTTAATTGGAAGTGACACTTAGTGATACTTAGCCTCCTGGAATAATGTTTTTCAAGCTTGAATTATGTATTTTTAAATAAAAGTAAATCCTCGAAGATTCTCAGCTTGCATGTTTATACGTTAATCTCATATTTTCATTTTAAATAGACTTAATATGTATAAACAGAAAGTATATTTCTTTAGTAGAATACTCCTATAATTATTATACCTGAAACATGAATAAAACAGAAAAGAGCTATAAAAATTACTGTGGTTCAGATTAAAGTTACTGCTATATTATGAATAGGATTGTTTTGCTTGAAAGCCTGGGTTTAATAAGAGAAAGAAATATTTGTATTTTCGTTGATCTACAGGTTCAATCTAATTCCTATCAAAATTCCAGCTTTTTTTTTTTTTTTTGGTAGGAATTGGCAAATAAATTCTAAAATTCATATGGAAATGAAAGGGACCCAGAGTATCTAAATATCTCAAAAAAGAAGAACAAACTGGAAGTAAGTTTCAAAACTTACTGCAGAACTACAATAATAAATATAGTACGGTAGTGGCATTCAAATTCCAGAAATACAGGGGCGCCTGGGTGGCGCAGTCGGATAAGCGTCCGACTTCAGCCGGGTCACGATCTCACGGTCCGTGAGTTCGAGCCCCGCGTCAGGCTCTGGGCTGATGGCTCAGAGCCTGAAGCCTGTTTCCGATTCTGTGTCTCCCTCTCTCTCTGCCCCTCCCCCGTTCATGCTCTGTCTCTCTCTGTCCCAAAAATAAATAAACGTTGAAAAAAAAAATTTAAAAAAAAAAAAAAAAAAACAAAACAAATTCCAGAAATACAGCTCTATATCTGTGATTGATTGATTGATTGATATTTCAGAGAGAGAGAGAGAGCATGTGAGCAGGGGCAGGGGTCAGAGGGAGAGAGAGAGAATCTTAAGCAGGCTCCACACTCAGTGCAGAGCCCGATATGGGGCTTGATCCCATGATCCTGGGATTGTGACCTGAGCTGAAATCAAGCATCAGATGCTCAACTGACTGAGCCACCCAGGCACCCCATAATTTATTTTTTATAAGATTGCTAAGGAAATTTGATGGGACAGCAGCAAACATTTCAACAAGTGATGCTAGGACCACCAGATATCTGCATGAAAACAAATGAAGGTGGGATTCTCTGTGATACCACCTATAAACATGTTCTCAAAATGGATTATAAGCATAAATTTAAGAGGTAAAACTGAATCTTAGAAAAATTGTGGGAGCAAATTTTTGTGGCCTTAGGTGAGGCAATGTGTTCTTAGATATGAGAGTGCAGCAATGGCAATAACACAAAGGAAGGAAGGAAGGAAGGAAGGAAAGAAGGGAGAGAGAGAAAGAAAGAAAGAAAGAAGAAAGAGGACACATCAAGATGAAAGACTTCTATGCTGCAAATTATACCATTAAGAGAGTGAAAAGACAATCAACAAAACTATTTGCAGATCATAAATAGGATAAAAATATCCAGAACACAGCAAAAACTCTTGAAATTCAATAATAAAAAGACAAATAACCCATCTAAATTTTTTGAATAGACACTTCTATGAAGTAGTTAAACCAATGACCTGTAAGAGTAAGAAAATATGTTCAACATCATTATTCATAAGGAAGTGTACATGAAAGTCACAGTGAAATACTTCTTCACATGAATTGCTTTAGTAAAAAAGAAAAAAAAATAGAGAATAACAACCGCTGATGAGATAGTGGTGAAATTAGAACTGCCAATGTTAATGGGACTGTAAAATGGTGCAGCTCTTTTGGAAAACAGAGTGGCACTTCCTAAAATTGTGAAACTTCAAGTTACCATATGACTCAGTAATTTCACACACACACACACACACACACACACACACACACACACACACACCAAAACCCACAATGTTGGTTAAGGCCAGCTGCTTTACACAGGATGGCTAAAGAGATTTTAAGGAGCTAATATTGAGCTAATGACAGAATAAGGTGAGAAAAGTCAGCCCCTCGGGTTCTGAGGCTAGAATGTTGCAGACGAAGTTTAGTAAAATTGTATAACTCATGATTGTATGGCTTCTGAAAGTTATTTATTTGAGAAGCAGATGTATAGTACTGTGCTAATATGGAATAATTTAGTCCATATAGCAAACCAATAAGTAAATACTATTCATCCAAACCGATGGATATAATCTATTATTTCCCATTTTCCTATATTCATTTGAGGATACTGTAGTGCACGGGGGTTAATTAACTTTTCCCAAATTACATAGTTTTCACGTTAATTATTCCCAAAGTACATCAAAGCAAAAGGGACTATGCTGCTGCGGTGGAACTGAACACTGCCATCCTTTGAAAATTTACCAACCGCCTAAGTAAATAAGATAGAAAGAAAAGAGGGGTCTCAGCACTTCTAACACCTCCAACTATGACATTTTAAAGGGATATTATTAATATGTATAAGGTAGCAAAGTTTTGCAAGCCTTGTATTTACCAGCACATTACCATAGCAATGTGCTGATTTTGCAAAAATGTCTAATAAAAACAATATAGGAGTATTTAAAGAGTGAATTACGAAGCACTTGTATAATAACATCCCTTCAAAGAAACAAGTCCCACTGCATATACCACCAGATGCCTTAAGCATGAACTCTGCTACAAAAGACATTTACTCTCAAGAGTCGGGTGGAAAACATTACCCTGTCATTTTCCAGGTTGCTATAAAGGTAACCAGTCCTTGAAAATGAATCAGGGAGCAGAATGTTTACAAGAGGTGGAAATGCACAAAAGGACAATTCCAGTTTCCAAAGAACAAGTTTATTTCCTTGAAAAAGTTGCAAGTACACATGAAATGCAAATTATAATCTTGTAAATGGCGATATCATCATCTAGTATTATTTTTCTGACAGCTCACCCCATGTAAATAAAGGGTATGAAAAGGGTAGTAAAGATCAAGGATTAAAGGTTGAAAAGTAATTGAGTTTACTTGGAATAATGGGAGATTTAACAAAAATCCAGTGACAGAAGAGGGACAAGGGGGAATGAAAATTTGCTGTCCATAAAAAAAAAGTGGTGAAATATTTGAAAAGTTTCGTCTTAACGAATAGAAGAATATCGAAACTGGAAGATATGGTTACTATAAACATCAGAGCAATGATAAAGGTTTATTTTTATATGATATATTACTTTTAAATCCAATAAGATAAAACAAAATAAAATTAGATTAAGTTAAATATTCTATAAAGAAGTGTGGTATTGGAAATATTTCAAGAACATTTTAGATATTAGTGACTAAATGGATACAAAAATATGAATGAGACTTAAGTTCAGTTTGTAAAACAAAATAAATAAATCTATTGCATGCATACATACCCTATATAATAAAAGCTGAAGTACTAGAATATAGAAAAGTTAAGTACAAGAAACATGTATTTGCCATTTGAGAATAAGGTATTATTTTGTTTTATTTTCAGAAAATAAGTTGGTTTTATAATAAAGGAAGATCAGTAAAATGATTTAACGAACTCTCCTCAAAAAGTTTAGACATGTGCCCCTATTTAATTTACATTTTAAATAAGAGAAAATATCCTGATATTTACAAATATATATAAAAATCAAGAATGATTTCAAATTAAGTTTTTAATAATGATATATCAAAGGTACTCCTACATATTTTTGATATAGACTCAATTAAAAGATGATTTTAAATAGAATCCAATACACATGAATACTAATGACAACAGTATTATAAAAATTCCTTGATTCTTTATATTTTTTGTATTGAAATAGTAGAGGAAAAACAAAATTTAAGAAAGTAATGAAAAAATGCAATGTAACTAATTTTAAAGGAAATGTACAGGCTAATTATTATATTTTAATTAGACAAAGCAATTTTAGAGAAATTTAAAAGAAGTCATAAAGATAATAAATAATAATGACATTTTAAAGGAAAACATTTCATGAAAACTTTTTTAATTTTTTTTTTTTTTTTTTTTTTTTTTTTTTTTTTTGAGACAGAGAGAGACAGAGCATGAACGGGGGAGGAGCAGACAGAGAGGGAGACACAGAACCGGAAGCAGGCTCCAGGCTCTGAGCCATCAGCCCAGAGCCCGACGCGGGGCTTGAACTCACAGTCTGTGAGATCATGACCTGAGCTGAAGTCGGACACTTAACCGACCGAGCCACCCAAGCACCCCTAAAACTTTTTTTTTTTAAATCAGGAAATAATACCTATACTAATATCTTACTGCAAAATTCCTCCATGTTCATTTTGCTCTTCTTTTTCTATTTTCTTAAAGTAGGAGATTGCAATTTAGAATTTAGAATTTGAGATCTTTATTCTTAATATAATCATTTAATGCTACACATTGTTAAAAGCTTTTATAACTTAAAATTATAAAAGCACTGTTTTCATTCTGCAAATCTCATTTTTTCTCACCTCATTTTCAAAAACCCTATTTACTATCTCATTTCTTATTTTTGTACATGTAATTTCTTTTACAAAGATAAGTCTAAATTTGTTTTTCCTTTAAATGTGGTTTCTTCTTACATGAAAGGTAACATACTATAGATTCTCTATTGCCCTTATATCTCACCCCTCTTTTTGTTCATTGGCATATCCTATTAATAACTCTATGTCAGGTAATAGAGATATCATTGTCTTTTACACTTCACAGCATAGTATTTTGTGAATATTTCATAGTTAATTACTTTTCCATCCACGGACATTTAGCATGTTTCCAATATTTTGCAATTATGTTTCCAACATTTTGCAAGTGTGAACAATACTGTAACACTGCTTAATTTCTGCTTATAATATTGTTTATTGTTGGAGGTGTATGGTCAGGGTAGATTCCTGTTGTAGACTCTGGGTCTGGAGTTCTCTCTTGTCCAGTAACAGAGTGGACGCAAGATTGAAATGCAAGAGAGGCTAATGTCCGGGAGGAGACAAGAGCGCTTGAGTAAGGGTCCTTGCTCTGCTTTTATTAGGATTTACAAGCCTAATGGACTTGCACAAAAAGACAATGAAACTGTGAACATTAACTCATGTGTGAGGGAAAGGGGGTTTCAAAGATATGCGGTGTTAGGAGTCTGGGTCAACACAAAACACTGGGCAGATGGATGTTTCCAGTGGACATGAGGCACCATGTCTGTTTATCTTAGATGGCCTAGGGGATAAGACAGATAGAGCATGCTACCTGAGGGTCAACAAGGCACCTTACTTTTGCTAATAACCTGCCCTGCTGTGATCTAGAGCCCTGTTTACCTGTTTACCTATACTGGTCCTTCCCTGTTGTGAAAACAGTTTTCTGCTATTGTCCTAAATTGGAGGGTAGTTCCGCCCTGAATACCTAATCTTGTTTACCTAATCTTGTATGCTTTCATCCTGAAGCTTCCTATTCCTATATGCCTTTTTAACCCCTGGGTGCAAACTCAGGGAATTGCTAAACTGATTCCCCACCAATTCCTATAAATGGGATTTCTGGGTCAAAGGAAAGCTCATAGGAAGTTTGTTTAGTATTGCCAAATTCTCCTCCAAATGGTTTGCCACCTTGTATTTCTACCAGTGATGTATGAAAGTTATTTTTTTCCTAGTTGCATGAATTTCTCTAATACAATGTTAAACAGTAGCAGAGATAGTAGTCAGCCTTTCTTGCTTTTAGTGAAAATGTCTGCTGTTTTGTATGCATGTGCAACATGGACTAGCACTAAAGCATCCCTCAAATATTTTTTATCTTTGAACTTTAAAAATTATGAATGTTTGTTAAAATACTATTGGAATAATTTTAGCATCTATGGCAATAAGTATATTTTTTTCTTAGATCTATTAATATGTTACATGAAATTAATGAGATTCCCAATGTTAAATCAACCTTAAATACTGTCCTTGGATTTATAACCTCATGGTTTATAACCTCATGGTTATTCTGAATTATTTAATGTGATGGATTTTTGTGATATTCCACTTAATATTTTTGCATAAATATTTATTCTCCAGCTTGGTTTATAATTTTCATCTTTTTAATTTTTTTTTTAACATTTATTCATTTTTTGAGAGACAGAGAGAGACAGAGCATGAGTGGGGGAGGGGCAGAGAGAGAGGGAAACAGAAAACAAAGCAGGCTCCAGGCTCTGAGTTGTCAGCACAGAACCGGACATGGGGCTCAAACTCACAAACCATGAGATCATGACCTGAGCTGAAGTTGGACACTCAACCGACTGAGCCACCGAGGTGCCCTTATAATTTTCTTTTTTTGTATTACCTTTGTTAGATATAAGGGTAAACGTTGTCCTTGTTTTTATAACAAAATAAGGATGTTTTTACATTTAAAAATATTTTAGAACAATTTGTAGAGTATTAGTGCTATACGCCCTTGAAAGTTTGTTGAATCATCTTTACCTGGTGCTTTTTTGTGTGATAAACTTAATTTTTATCCCATTATTGCACCATATGAAGAGGCTTGCAATTGCTTAACTTTTTTTTAATGTTAATTTATTTATTTAGTTTTGTGAGAGAGAGACACAGATTATGAGCTGGGGAGGGGCAGAGAGAAGGAATCCCAAGCCAACCCTGCACTGTCCACACAGAGCCTGAAGTGAGGCTCCATCTCACGAACCTTGAGATCATGACCTGAACCAAAATCAAGACTCGGACACTCAACCCACTGAGCCACCCAAGTGCCCTGCAGTTGCTTAACTTTGAATTTCCTCCTATGTTTCCTTGCCTTGCCACAAGCTGCTCCATTTACCTGAAATGATGCGCTTGGCTTGACTAATGCTTGCTTGTTACCTGATACTTCACACCAATATTTCTTGCTTTGTAAGTATCCTCTGACGGTCCCTTTTCTTCCTCTGAGCTGATCCTCCTCTTTATGCTATGTTAGCATATTAGATTACCTCCATATTATTATCCTAATGTATTTAAGCTTTTGCTATCTTTCACCTTTACTGAATAGATTGTTAGCTCTATAATGTATTATGTCTTGTTTTTGTTTTCTTACAGCTAATGTAGTGCCTGGTATAAAGTTGGTTCTAAGGAGCTGTTATTTGACTAAGACTGACCCAAATATTTTTAGAAAACAATTTCTAAATATGTATGCCTATACAAATATGTATATAACAAGCAATACAGATTTATAAAATGATCATTTAGGCATATTCTATATTCTATCCAAATAAAGTGTGTGTTTGTGTTTACCAATAAATGGAAAAAATCAAGTTTACCTATTTGGTTAAATTTCAGTCAAACTTATAGGGTCTTTGAGGATCTTTAAATATTGCTTTCGGAGCACAAATGAAGTTTACTTGATGGAGAAGCATCCTAAATATGTGCTTATAACTGCTACAGTGGAGAAAAATCCCATGTGTATTGAAGTGCCTTGCAGAAAAAATAAATAAAATTTTGAATGAGTACAAAATCAAAAGTTACATATATGGCAATTTGATATTATAAGCACAGATTTGTATAAGAGCTGTTACTAATGGGCCATACCATGTACTGGCCATAGAGATTCGTAGCAAGCATTTCTTTTTAAATAATTTTAATGATTCTTGAGGCAGGCTGAACAGACCCACCAAAGATGTCCATGTCTAGATTTGAATCCTCAGAATCTGTGAGAATATCTTATGTGGCAAAAGGACCTTGCAGATAAGATTCAGTGAAGGAATTGAGATACGGCAATTATATCAGGTAGGCTTGATGAAATTACAGGGGTCCTTTACAAAGGGAAGCAGGAGGTCAGAGAGTAGAAAAAAAATGCTATCTTGTTGGTTTTCAAGATTCGGGGGGGTGCCTGTGTGGCTCAGTCAGTTAAGCATCCGACAATTGGTTTTGGATCAGGCCATGCTCTTAGGGTTCATGAGTTCGAGCCCTGCATCCAGCTCTGCGCTGATGATATGGCGCCTGCTTGGGATTCTCTTTCTCCCTCTCTCTCTCTGCCCCTCCCGCTCTCTCTCTCTCTCTCAAAATAAATAAATAAACTTAAAAAAAAGATTGAGAAAGGGGCATGAGCAAAGGAATGTAGGTGATCCCTGGATTCTGAAAAAGGCAAGGAAAAAAAAAAATCTCTAAAGTCTCCAGAAGGAATATATGCCTGTCGAACACATGTTGACTTCTGACTTTCAAAACTCTATCGTAATAAATTTCTGCTGTTTTAAGTCATTAAACTTGGTAATTTGTTATAACAATAGTAGGAAATTAATGCAATTCTCCTGAGTAGAGACCACCTAGTTTATCAATATATTTCCATTCATCTTTAAAAACTTTGCTGTGTAGTTAGGAGAACCAAAGACTTGGTTTACAGTGAGTGAATGTATGCTACAAATAAAAGGTTAGAATTATTTTTTATGTTAACCAGAACCATAAGAAGTACTCACCTGGGATTTTATTTAACCAATAAAGATTATGAAAATGATAGCTTCTATCATTTCCTGAATCACGTCTTAAAATCCTTCATATGTTCATCTTGTTTTTTTTTTTTTAATGTCATGTTTACAACTGTATCTATATTTTTTAACATCCAGGCTCTTACAACTTCGGTTTTTATATTTTTGATCTTCAAATAATTCCCAAAAGGCTAACTTATATAGTAGAACAACACGGTTCACAAAGCATAGCTCTTTAGCAATATTTCTTTAATAAAGTTGATTTAGATTATTTTTCTGAATCTTAAAGACTCCTAAATAACTGTCAAAACTTAACAGTTATGTAATTTTTGTATTTTTTAATATATTAAATTTATTGTCAAATTGGTTTCCATACAACACCCAGTGCTCATCCCAAAAGATGCCCTCCTCAATACCCATCACCCACCCTCCCCTCCCTCCCACCCCCCATCAACCTTCAGTTTGTTCTCAGTAATAGTTATTACTGTATATAAAACTTATATACACAGTTTACAATAAAAGAATGGAATTAAATTAACAAATTAGATTTCTAGGAGCCATGGGATGAAGTTTAGATGGAATCATAGCAGTGCTGCTTCTGTTATAAGGTTAATTCAAAACTGTGATAACACTTATATATCTAGGTATCACGGATACAAATATTTTCTTCCTCCCTTCCTTTGACAAAACTTCAAAGCAATAGCAGAAACCACTTTAAAGAATCCCTAGCAGCACAATTAGCACTTTCAAATTTTCTTCTAATTAATCACTGGGGACATGAGTAATTTGGATTTAACTCCTAATTCAAAAAAGTTTTCTTTAAGCGCTGGAACAAGTTTAATTTTTCAATAGTCACTTAGATGCACATAGTTCAATACTACTGAAGTTATCTTTGAAAAGTTGAATTCGTATGGATATTTTACCAGGAAAAAATTCAACACCTATTAGAGTTGTGGTTACATCAGTATCCACTTTCTCCAGAGTCATTTTAAAACTTAGAGTTATAATTAATATTAATCACACGTTTTTTAAGGATATAAAAGTACATATCAATTGATACTTGATTATTTTTCTTTCAGAAATATTTTGGGAAACGTCTAAAATGAGGCTATATTTGTGAAAGAGTGCCATTTAAAACATGCTAAAGCACTTGTGTTAATTTATTTAAAAAGTAAAAAAAAAACAATAGAAACATATCCTGAAAATATAATCTATATCATTACAAAATATGATTTGATATATACTTTTCATCATCACACATAGCTAAGTATAATTAGACCAACGTACTTTTGTAGCGCAGGACTTCTTAAAAATTATTATTAAAATAGAGTTGATGTACAATATTGCATTAGATTCAGATGTGCAACATAATGATTCAAGAATTCTGGGGATGCCTGGGTGGCTCAGTTAATTGAGCAACTGACTTTGGCTCAGGTCATGATCTCACAGTTCGTGGGTTCGAGCCCCTTGTTGGACTCTGTGCTGGCAGCTCTGAGCCTGGAACCTGCGTCAGATTCTGTGTCTCCCTCTCTCTGCCCCTCCCCTGCTCTCACTCTGTCTCTCTCTGTCTCTCAAAAATTAATAAACATTTAAAAAATTTTTTAAAAATTCTGTATATTACTCAGTGCTCACCGCAGTAAGTGTAGTCATACTTTATGTAAACATACCTTATTGTATTCTAGTAACCATATAATACCATTGACTATACTGCCTATGCCGTACTTTTCATTTCTGTGGCTTATTTATTTTATAACTCGAAGTTTGTAGCTCTTAATTTCCTTTACATATTTTACCCATGCCCCATCCCTCCCCCGCATCTTCCTTCTGGCAACCACCATTTTGTGCTATTTAAAAGGATATTTATTTGTTCATCCATTTTGTGGTTTTTATTTTATTTATTTATTTTTTAGGTTCTGTATATAAGTGAAATCATATGGCATTTGGCTCTCTCTGTCTGACTTATTTCACTTAGCATAATACCCTCTACATCCATCCTTGTTGTCACAAATGGCAAGTCTCATCCTTTTTCATGGCTGAGTCTTATTTTCTTGTAAATATACACCACTTTATTCATTCCTTCCTCTATTTCTGGACACTTATGTTGCTTCCATATTTTGGGTATTGTAAATAATGCTGTAATAAACCTAGGGGTACATATATTTTTTCAC
Organism: Puma concolor; assembly: GCF_028749965.1. Taxonomy (NCBI): domain Eukaryota; kingdom Metazoa; phylum Chordata; class Mammalia; order Carnivora; family Felidae; genus Puma; species Puma concolor. The sequence goes on from NC_141674.1 coordinate 180,794,029, forward strand.
ATTAGTGTTTTTTTTTTCTTTGGATAAATACCTAATAGTAGAATTACTGGACCATATGGTAACTGTATTGTCAACTTTTTGAGGAACCTCCATACTGGTTTCCACAGTGGTTATACCTATTTACATTCCTACCAATAATGCACCAGGGTTTACTTTTCTCCACATCCTTGCCAATACTCGTTATTTCTTGTCTTTTTGATTCTGACCATTCTGACAGGTGTGAGGTGATATCTCATTGTGGTTTTGATTTGCATTTCTCTGATGATGAGTGATTTTTGAGCATCTTTTCACGTGTCTATTGGCCATCTGTATGTCTTCCTTGGAAAAATATCTATTCAGGACCTCTGCCCATTTTTTCATCAGATTATTTGTGTTGTTATTTTTAAGTGTTAGGGTGTATGAGTTCATTATATATTTTGGAAAATTACCCCTTATTGTATATATCATTTGAAAATATCTTCTCCCATTCAGTAGAATCTTTTCATTTTGTTGACGGTTTCCTTCATTGTGCAAAAGCTTTTCATTTTAATGTCATCCAAATAACTTGTTTTTGCTTTTGTTTCTCTAACCTTTGAAGGCATACCTAGAAAAATGTTGCTAAACCTGATGTCCACGAGATTACTGCCTATGTTTTTCTTTTAGGAGGTTTGTGGTTTCACGTCTCACATTTAAATTTTGAATTCATTTTTCGTTTGGTTTTGTGTATGGTATAAGAAAGTAGTCCAGTTTGATTCTTTTGCATTAGCTGTCCAGTTTTCCCAGCACCATTTATTGACAAGACTGACTTTTCTCCATTGCATATCCTTGCCTCTTTTGTTATAGATTAACTGATAACATAAGTGTGGGTATATTTCTGGGATCTCCATCTGTTCCGTTGATCTATGTGTATTTTTATGCCACTATAATACGGCTGGGATTGTGATACGCCGGCTTTGTTCTTTTTCAAGATTGCTTTGGCTATTTCAGGCCTTTTGTGGTTCCATATAAATTTTAAGATTATTTGTTCTAGTTCTGTGCAAATTGCTACTGGTATTTTGATAGGGATTCCATTGAATCCGTAGATTCCTTTGGGTAGTATAGACATTTTAACAATATTAATGTCTCCAGTCCATAGCATGGATCTGTTTCCATTTGTTTATGTCATCTCAATTTCTTTTGTCGATGTCTTATAGTATTCAAAGTATAGGTTTTTCACCTCCTTGGTTAAATTTATTCCTACGTATTTTCTTTTAGGATTGTTTTCTTAATTTCTTTTTGTACTATTTCATTATTAGTGTATACAAATGCAACAGATTTCTGTATTTTAAATTTACATCATGCAAATACCCTAAATCCATTTATTCGTCTAAAAAGAAATAAAAGGTATTCAAATTGGTAAATAATAAGTAAAACTGTCACTATTTGCAGATAGCATGACAACATGTGTAGAAAACCCTAAAGGTTCCACCAATAACACTGAGAACTAATAAATGGATATAAGGATTTTTAATCTATGATTTAAATAAGTTTATATAAGCAATTAGGAGATTGACCCTTTATATAAAGAAATTTTATGTCTTTGAACAATCTAAGGGCATTGACTGATCATATTTAGATTTTTATTTCAATAGTGTCCTTTCAAGTATATATACTAAGTCTTAGGATTTAAAAACTAGGAGTAAGTAGAAACAGATATAAGTTTGCAGCAACAAGATTTCTGTGACTGGAGAACAGATCATGAATCCACACTCACAACAAAATCTTATGGAGCATCTACTATGTGATAAGCAAGTCTTCTAAAGTTTGGGAAACAGTAGTAAGAAAGTCATATAGATCCTTTGTGGACCTTATATTTTAGGAATTAGCAAGAGGAATCTGTCAGTGATGTTTGGAGAGAACTGTTGACTTCTCGATGTATTATTTGTTTTGTCTGTTGTTTCTCTTTTTTTCGTGGAACAGGGCATATTTGGACAAATCTTGCTCAGACTGCACATAGTCCATGGATTATATAAAGCTGTAGTATTAATAGCATTCATTTATATTTCAAAGTAAGTTGTAAGGTAATTTGTAGAAAACAAAACCGCAGGAACAATCACCTGTATAAAGTACTTCAAAAATAGCACAGTAAAGCAATGTAATTACTGTAAATTAAAACAATAACAGCTATAGTACTTAAACATACCTGTAAATATAAATACCAAGGAGAAAACTGTTATTTGTGTTTGGAAACTGTATTGTTCATTGAACCTTATGTTGCTATACTATTTTATAGAGGTTCAGAAGTAGTCAAAGAAATTAGTACTATTTTGTGTATGAGGAATGGAATGTTTCAAGCTGGTTGCATAAAACAATTACTGAACAATAGACATTTATTTTCTTTCTCATTCATAGCCCTATGTTATAAGTAAGTAATATTGTAGAGTATAAGAATATGATCTTCAGAATCATTCAGGTCCTTAATTTTGCCACTTATTATTTCTGTTACCTTGAACATAGTGTTTATTCTCTCTGGGTGTTGAGGTCTTTATATATGAAATGAAGCTCATTTTACTTATTCTTCAGGATAAAATACAATATATATTACATATGAAAGCATCCATGACTTATGGTATATGATATTTACTCAATAGATATTAACTTATTTTTTTTCTTATGTTTAAACCATATTTTCATTAGGAAGATGCACTATTGTAGATAAAGTAAATAGAGTGCCATTATTACAAAATAGCATCAATATTGTAGGAACAAAGGAATATTGTAGGAATAGGTAAAGTAAATAGAGTGTTATTATTACAAAATAGCATCAATATTGTAGGAACAAAGGGCAGGCCACCCGAAGATGGGCCACTTTGGCATGAACATAATTTTGAGTTAAAAGCAAGCAAAACCCAGCAGATTCGGGAAAAGCTCTTTACCTCCCCTTCCACTGGCTGCTCTTACCTGGAAGAGAGCTATTAACAGAGATTCCTCTTTACCTAAGAAAGGTATCTACATAATAGGGAAACCTTTTGTCCACTGAGACCATCCCTTAGCTTCCTGTTAATGGTTTTTCTTCCCTTTATATCCTCAGACCCCTACCCCTCTCCTTAGCTCACATAAGCATTATGTTGCCTCCTTGTGTTTGGAATTGCATGTTTATGAGGATTCCCCATACACATACTAGTAAATTTGATTTTCTCCTGTTAATCTGTCTCATGTCAATTTGATTATCAGTCCAGCTAGAAGGAACCTGAAGGGCAGAGGAAATTATTCCTCTCCTAAAATTCCTAAAGTGAACTTAAGAGTAATTATTATTATTCTCCCAGGAACACAGTTACATTTTTAAAAATACTTCAAATGTATATTGACAATAACATAAATTATCTGGAAAAATCCTAATTGAGGTCCAATTTATTCATGAAAAGTCCCTTATCAGTTGTTCTTCTATGAACAATTAGTGAGACAGTACAGCTATAAATAAAATACTTGATGAAAACTTGGATCATAATGTGAAGGGATAATCCAGACAATTATGTTTAGTATCTTCTTCTATTAGTTGTTTTTGATTTTTTTTCTTGCAGTGACTCAATTAAGAAACCTCTGTGCTTGTTGTCTATAAAAAAAGTGACACAGCAGAAATTTGAGTCAAAGGGAGAGTGCATTATGAGTAGAAGTAAACCTGAGATACATGATATTGAAAAAAAGAATTCTTGAGTATTGGGATTGAGATGGAAATAAGAGAACACAATGAAAGGGAAAGGCTTGTAAGGTGTGAAAAGGGACAACTAACCCCAGTAGGCTCCTGCCATACATGATGAAGGGAGCATTTAGATACTACCAGTCACCACTTTTGCAAAAGCATTGATCTCCCCCGCCTGTGAATTGCATGGGTATCAAGTCAGTGAATGTAAACTATCTATTTTCCTTTTGATGAGCATCATGCTATGCTTTTGCCTGTGTTCCTTGAGTTATTGGCTTTTCTTTCAGCATCCATGTCTTCATGAGCACTGAGCAAACTGCCCATTTAAAAGGGGTGGTACTTGGGCATTTCTTGACGCTTTGCTCCATCCATATTCAAATTATCCTATGTGGACAACCTTCATTTAGGCCACACTGCCGCTAATACTTTCATTACAGCAAATACTCAGTGCCCAGGAAGAGACAAGCCACATGCACACAAGGAATCAGGAAAAGACTGTTTATTGCACACCGGTGCTGGCCCAGTGGAGTCACCTCCTAAGGCTAAGCCTTGGCATCAGCCTCCTTTTACGGCTGGGATGGTAGGACCAAAGAAAAAGGAGAGGGGACACTTATCAGTAGTGCTATCCTAGCAGTTGGTGGACACAGGAGACAAGCAAGGTTACAAAAGCCAAAAGTATGCAACGGGAGTGTCCAGCCTCAGACATCTGGCTGGCCCCTTTTATCTTGTTTTTACTAGCTTTTCTTCTCACTTTTAAAGTCTCTGAATGTTGGTAAGTATATAATATAAAAGAGTGGCCTGTTTACCACGTGAAGTGGTGATGGCATGGAAGGATGGCTCATGAACCTGTCCACATGTGGAGATAAATGGAACCAACTAGGCATCACTCTTGCCCCCAACCTGCTATGCCAGAGCCGTAATGAAAGACTTCTATTTCAGAGGAGAGGGGAGGGAAAATAATATTTCCTCTCTACCCCTCTAGGCTTTCGGCTGAGACCCCTTGTGGTAAAAGACAGATTAAGAGAAGAAAAACAAAGTTTAATAACATGTATACCTCCTGTATACATGGGGGATACCCAGGAAAACTGAGCAATTCTCTAAAATGGCCCATGTCACCACCTTAAATACCAACTTGAGCTGAAGACAAAAGAAGATGCCAAGGGGGAGAGAAGCCACTTTGGGAGGTTATCAAGCAAGACACAGTAAGTTGGTGTATGGTTGGTGTGCAGATTTAAGTCGGTTTCTTTCTCCATTGATAAGAATTTCTAGAGATTTAGTCACCCTCCTCTTCCTGGTACAGACCAGGAGACACATTTACAAATGGAGATTTCACTCCGCATAAATGTAAATATCTCTTACAAAAGAGTAACTTGTCATATGTTTTTAAGCTTCTCTTGTGTGGATTCTTTCTTAAGAATAACAAGCTGAGGGGCGCCTGGGTGGCGCAGTCGGTTAAGCGTCCGACTTCAGCCAGGTCACGATCTCGCGGTCCGGGAGTTCGAGCCCCGCGTCGGGCTCTGGGCTGATGGCTCGGAGCCTGGAGCCTGTTTCCGATTCTGTGTCTCCTTCTCTCTCTGCCCCTCCCCCGTTCATGCTCTGTCTCTCTCTGTCCCAAAAATAAATAAACGTTGAAAAAAAAATTAAAAAAAAAAAAAAAGAATAACAGCTGAGGATAATCTTTATGCCAAAGAGGCATGTTTTGGGATGGCCAGTTCTGTTCCTCTTCAAGATTCATATCCAGTATTAATTAAAAGACTATTTTTATGAGATCACTATAGCACCGAACCAATTTGAAGTTGTTTAGAAAAGTCTCTGTGGTATCAGATTCCCTTCTTATGTACTACCATTTCTCAAAAAAAGATGATCACTGCAAAGTGATAGGAGCACTGGAAAAGTTAATAATCTCGATTTTAATTCTAATTAGATGTGTGACATGGGCAAGTGATTCTGTGCATTTATTTCTCCTTCAGCAATATGGAAATTAACCCACTTCGGAGTATATTAGTGAGACCAGAATGAGAAATATACACAAGCTTGTTTCTCTGTGTTATAAAATATTTAAAAATACAAGAGTTATTCTAATGCATAGTTTTAATGTTCTTCTTTTTCGTCATCATCAGGATCCTCACCGTTATCATATCAACATGCTGCCTATGAATCCATCATCTACTATCCATGAAATAACTAGAATATTAACGTTTGAAGTTCCTTATTGCCACATCTTTCCAAAATTCCGCATTTCATATTTTTCTTTTTAAAAATTTTGTTTTATCATGTGTCTTCATAAGAATATAAAGCCTTACTTGTTTTAAACTTTTAAAATAATGGATTTTAGTTGTAGTGTTCTATGCTTTGTTTTTTTTGTTTGTTTTTTTGTTTTTTGTTTTTTGTTTTTTTCTTGCAGGGCCAAGGGCAGGCTGCCCCAAGATGGTCCCTTTGGCATGGACATTATTTTGAGTTAAAAGTAATCAAAACTCAGCAGATGTAGGAAAAGCTCTCTCCTCAGTCCTCTACTGCCTAGATTTGCATTGGAAAGGAGAACCTATGCCAGGAAGGGAACTATTAACAGAGACTTCCCTTTACCTAACCTTTGTTTTTCAAAACATTCTCTTTCACTTTACTGCTAATGGCCTTCTCTCCCTCTGTCTTCACAGATCCTACCTGTCTTAGCTCTTATAAGGTTCATGTTGCCTTATCATCTTTGGAATTTCCATGTCTGTATGGATTCCTAGCTTTAGAGCTATTAAATTTGATTCTCTCCTGCTAATCTGTCTTATGTCACTTTGATTCTAAATCCTCCTTGGAGGACCTTGAAGGTCAAAGGAAGGTATTCCTCCCCAATACACTTAACATTATAGTCCTGATATCCAGTCACGTATTTGGCATTTAATTTGCTTATTTTCACTCTGTATGACATTCCATTATATAACATTTCAATTTCTTTATTGGGATTCTCCAGTTTGTAGCAATTTTGCTTTTCTAGTTTTTGCTACTACAAAAATAAAGCTATATACATTTTATTTTTCATGTTTTTTGAAACGTGTGTGAATGAATATCTGTAAAGTATAAACCAGGGAAAAATTACTCGGTCACAGGATTATCACATGTTCAAATTTATAAGATAATGCCCAATTTCCAAAGTAATTGAACCTAGGGGCACTTGAGTTAGTCAGTTAAGCGTCCCACTCTTGATCTCAGCTCGGGTCATGATTTCACAGTTTGTGAGTTCAAGCCCTATGTCATACTCGGCACTGACAGCACGGAGCCTGCTTGGGATTCTCTCTCACCCTCTCTCTCTCTCTCTGCCCCTCCCCTGCTCTAAATACATACATACATACATACGTAGATAAAACAAAAAAATGATTGTACCTATTTAGATTACCACTATCAATGTTTTGTTGACTATGTAGCTTCTCATCCCACACACATTTGCTATGATCAGACAATGATTTTTGCCAAACTACTATAAAGTAGAATCTCACTGTTTTTAATTTGCGTTTTTTATGTTTGAGAATTGTTTTTATATTTCACCATTCATATTTCTGCTTTTGTTGCAATGTTTGCTTATTCTTTGCCCAATTTTTCATGGGTTGTTTTTCTTATTAATTATCACAATTTTTATATGCTCTGGATACTAATTATTATATTATTGAAAATATATTCTCTAGTTTGTGGCTTTCCACTTTATGTCTTTATCTTTATATCTTTATACTAAATATTTCAGTTTTACATCTTATGATGAACAGAAGTTTATGATTTTACTGTGTTGAATTTACCATCATTTTTCAGTGTGCATCTCTTGTGGACTTTTTAAATAAAATTCTTCTTTACACAGATGTTATAAAGACATTTCCCTAATTTTCTTCCAGTTTTTTGAATACATATCTTAATTCATGTCATCATTATGTTGTTTGGAATTTTCCCACTGTGTTTATGAGATTAGATTGTCCTGTATTTTCATTTCTTGCACTATCCTTGTTTGCTCAAGCTTCAGTATTAGTCTAGACTTGTAGGATTACTTGGGAAATATTCCTTTTCTTCTGGAAATGTTTGAATAACACTTGAACATTATTTAAATAATGTTTAAATTTGATGTTTGAACTTGACCTTAGTGTGTGTGTGTGTGTGTGTGTGTGTGTGTGCAAATCTTTATTGAAGTATAACTGATATATGATAAACAATTTAGCAAGTTTTGACATACATATATATCTATGAAATTGCCACCACAGTGAAGATAAGACAAAACTGCCCTCAAGAAGTTTCCTCCTTCTTCTTTGCAATTTATTCCCTTCCCTGCCTTCAGACAACCAGTGTTCTGCTTTCTGTTAAAATAGATCTGTAGAATTTTGCATAAACAGAAAAATACAGTAGAATTGTATGCAATCTTTTTTGGTTTGACTTCTTTTAGTTAATATAATTATTTTGAGATGCAGTCATGATATTGAATATACAGTTTATGTGTTCTTGCCGAGTAGTATTCCACTGTGTATATTTACCACAGTTTGTATATCTACTTATCAGTTAAGTGGTAAGGAAGACCTTCCTCTGCCTTTCAAGGACCTTCTAGCTGGACTTGAATCAAATTGATATAAGACAGATTAATAGGAGAAAATAAAAATATATACAGGGAAGCCACACAGACATGAAATTCCAAAGACAAGGAGGCAACATGAAGGTTATATGAGCTAAGAAGAGAGGTAGTGTATGAGGATACAAAAGGGAAGAATACCATTAGCAGGAAGGTGAATGGAGATGTTTTGAAAAACAAAGGTTGCCCTGTTATGAGATAAGTCTCTTAGGTAATGGGGAGTCTCTGTTAATAATTCTGTTCCTGGTATAGGTTCTCCTTTCCACTGAAAATTTAGGCAGTTGAAGACTGGAAAGGGAGATTTTGCTCTATCTGCTAGGTTGTGATTAATTTTAACTCAAAATAATGTTTATGCCAAAGTGGCCCATCATGGGGCAGAGTGCCTGTGCCTTGCAGTGGCATTTGGACTATCTCCACGTTTTGGCAAATACAATTAAAGATCCTATAAACATTTATATACAAATCTTTGTATAGGATATAGGGTCGCATTTCTTTCAGGTAAAAATGGAATTTCCAGGACATATCTAAGGTCGATATTTAAAGGTGTAAGAAACTGATAAACTATTTTCTGAAGTGGCTGTAGGATTATATATTTCTACTAGCAATGTATAATCCACTGTAAGGGGCTTTACACTGACCACATGTATTTATATTGTATTTTTAATGCAGTCTCACGATTTTATCCATTTTACTGGGTGAATGATTTAATTCATATTATAGTTGATTTTAAATCTATAACCTTTTGCTATTTTTTAATCATATCAATGTGTGTGTGTTTTTTTTCCCTCTATGGGCATTTTTCCTTTGAATTAATTATTTTCTATTATTTCATTTTGCCATCTTTGTTGGCTCATTAGTTACACTTCTCTTGTTATGTTTGAAATGTCACCTAGTGACATTAGAAAATAATCACAATTTTCTTTTAAATAATATCATGCCACTTCCCATTTAATGTAACAAACTTACAACAGTCATTTCCAGTTTTCAATCCCTGCTTCTGTAATTGCTGTCATTATTTTATGTTTACCTGTGTTATAAACTATAATACTTTTTTTAAACAGTTAACTTCTCCTACAAAGCTACTATAAAGAAGAAAAAATGTCTCTTATTTAATTTAAAGTTTTTACTTTTTTGGCAGATTTTATTTCTTTCTATAGATACAAATACCCATCTGATATCATCCTTTTCCTACCCGAAGACACCACCCTTAAAAATAATGGTAAAATATGCGTAGCATAGAGTTTACCATTTTAATCATTTTTATGTGTACAATGCTGTGGCATTAACTACCATCACATTATTGAACAACCAGTACCACCATCCATCTCCAGACTTTTCTCTATGTTTTCAAACTAGGGGCTGTACCCATTAAACATTTCCTCCTCCTTCCTCCTTCCCCTCAGCCCTTAGCAACCATCTTTCTACTTTTTGTCCCTAAGGATTTGACTATCATCTAGGCACCTCATATAAATGGAATAGTACGATATCTATCCTTTTGTGCTTGGCTCATATCATTTTCTGTAACTTTCTGTAATGTCTTCAATGTTTCATCAATGTTGTAGCATTGTGCCAGAATTCTTCCTTTGTAAGGCTGAATAATACTGCATTCTTTGCATATACCACATTTTGTTTATCCATTCATCCATCAGTGGACACTTATATTGTTCCCATATTTTGGCTGCTTCAAATAATGTTGCTGTGAGCATAAGCACACAAATATCTCTTCCAGTCAATCTTTCAATTATTTTTTGTATACTTAGAAGTGGGATCGCTAGATCTGATAATCATATTTTAATTTTTTTAGGAACTGCCATATTGTTTTCTATAGCGCTACACTATATTCCAACCTGCAAGGCACAAGGGTTCTAATTTCTCCAAATCTTTGCTAGTACTTATTATTCCCCCCCCCCTTTTTTTTTTAAATTATAGCCATTTTAGTAGTTGTGAAGTGGTATTTTATTGTGTTTATGATCTTCATTTCCCTAATACTTAGTGACACTCAGCATCTTTGCTCATTGACTATTTGTTTCTCTTCTTTTGAAAAATGTCTATTTGCATGCTTTGCTCATTTTATAATTGGGTTATTTTTACTTTTGTACAATTCTAAAAGTTCTTTATAAATTTTGAATATTACCGTCTTATCGGATAAAAATTTGCAAATTCTTTCTCCCATTCTGTAAGTTATTTTTCCCTCTCCTGATAATTTCCTTTGAGGCAAAACAGCTTTAATTTAAAGGAAATCCAGTTACCTATTTTTGTTGTTGTTCCTTATGATTTTGGTGTCATATTTAAGAAACAGTTGTCAAATCTGAGGTCATAAAACTCCCCTCTTAGGTTTTCTTCAGAGTTTATATTTTTAGTTTTTCCTTTTATGTCTTTGGTCTATTTAGGTCTCATTTTTGTATATAGTGTAAGGTAATGGGCCAACTTATTTTTTTTCCCATGTGCATATTCTGTTTTCCAAGAGACTGCCATTTCTCTACTGAATGGCTTTGGCACCTCTGGGGATGAACAATTCACCATAGATGTGTGGGTTTATTTTTAGGCCTTCTATTCTATCTTGTCTACTTTTTTGCTAGTATACCACTACTTTAATTGCTGTAGCTATATGGTAGGTTTTAAAAGTTAGAATCAATTTAGACCTCCAACTTTGTTAGTCCTTTTTAATATTATTTTGGCTACTTGGTAGATATCTGGGTATTTCATATGAATTTTCAGGTGAGTTTTCCTTTTCTTCAAAAGAAAATGAAATTTTTGATTAAGGATTGCATTGGATCTGTAGATTACTTTGTGTAGTATAGATATCTTAACAATACTGTCTTCCAATCCACGAACATGGGATGTCTTTCCATTTATATTTGTCTTCTCTAATTTCTATTGTGTTGTTTTTTAATTTCCAATATATAAGTTTTGTGCCTTCCTGGTTAAATTTATTATTTAGTAATCTATATTTTTTATTGCTATTGTAAAGAGAATTGTTTCCTTAAATTTCTTTTTGGATTGCCCCTTGCTTTTGAAGAATGGTTTTAACCACAAATATATGTGAATATATAAAATAGTTTTTCTTCATGTGTTGAGGTGATCAATTATTTGTTCCTTGGTCTATTAATGTGATGACTTACCTTGATCAATTTTTGAATTGGGGAACAATCTTTTAAGCATGGCATAAATCCAAATTTTTCATAATGTATTATCTTTTTAATGAATCACTGGATTTAATTTGAAAATATTTTTTTAGGAGTTTTATATCTATATCTGTCTGGATTTTTTTATCTGCGATGGTCTGTCATTCATATATTACATTTATGAAGTCATAAATTACATGTATGAGGTTATATTGGCCTAATAAAACAGTCAAAATTTCTTATTTTTTTTCTCATCTTGGATAATTTGTATATATCGGCAGTAATTCTTTAATTATACTGTAGAATTCATTTGTGAAAGTATCTGGGCATGAAATAATTTTTTTGTGGGTATGAGAACAAGTAGATTTAAATAATGATTGAAATTCTTTAATGGTGTAGAAATATTTAAAAATTCTATTTGTGTGTCAATGTCATTGTTTTTATTTCTAGGATTTTGCACTTTTAAATAAATTTTCAAATTTGCTATTATAAAATTATTCACAATAACCTCATGACATTTTTACTTCTGCATATCACATAAGGACATTTTTGTAAGGTACTTTTAATCAACGTATACTGTGACAAAATCAAGGTGACGTTTATATAATAAAAAAAAAATCTTAATGTTTTCATATGATTTTTGAAAGTGCCTAATTTTATGGCAGTCAGAGTACTTGTCCTGAATGCTGAACATAACAGGATTCTAGAGTGGTAATAAAAAAGTTTAGAAGGTTACAAAATATCAATTATAGTATGCCATTTTAATTAGTATAAAATAAGAATATTATTTCTTTTGTCAATAAATGTTATTTGAGAATCAATCTAAAGTTCTCAAATATGAGAGTAAAACAGAAAAAATGCAGGAAACAAACTTCACAAATTATTTGTTGAGGTGCATTTAATTTGGTCTTTGTTATTAGCATTGTGTTTCCATGATCAGAAAATGTATTACTACTTCTAATAATAAATTATTATGTAAACTCAGAAGTAATTACGTGCTAGTTTTTAAGGAGTTGTTACTTATCTGTATAAAAGTAAAGTAATATAACATGAAATAATTTTCAGTAGTAACAAGTATGAGCTAGGTAATGTGCACAAATACAATAAATTGAATCTTAAAATGAATATAATGGTTAAAACTAAAATCCTAAGTGTCATTATATCTTATTATTTCTTAGTAGTAATGAAACATTCATTTGGTTCTGAAATAGCGTCAATGTTTGTCAATAAACTTTGCATTTATGCCACGATTTAAAAAATTTTTTAAGTTTATTCATTTTTGATAGAGAGAGCATGTGCCTACAAGCATGGGAGGGGGTAGAGGGGCAGAGAGAGAGAGAGAGGGAGACACAGAATCTGAAGCGGACTCCAAGCTCTGTGATGTCAGCACAGAGTCAACATAGGGCTTGAACCCACAAACCATGGGATCGTGACCTGAGCTGAAGTCAGATGCTTAACCAACTGAGCCACCCAGGCTCCGAGCCCAAGCCACTTTTTAAAGAAAAAAAAAAAAATGTACTTTTTCACTTTAAAGTGTGTAAGAAATTTTTGTATAAATACTCTCATACTTGAAATAAGTATAATTTATACTATCTCAGGTGAAGAAAGATAGTACCTTAAATTTTGTCTATGAGGAGGCTGTTTTCAGCCTCCCTAGACAGGTTTATGTAGTCAAGTTAATATTTACTAATTTCCATGTTTTTCTGTGGTCTATTTTTTTTGGGGGGGGGATGGAAGCACAAGTGTTCTAATAATCTGAACAGATAGTTTAAATAATTCCAGATACACAGTAAATTAAAGAGGTTAATGAACAGAAAGAACTTAATTCTCTAATCCTGCTGCCTAAATTGTGTCTGCTTATTCCTTTCTTAGTTCTTGCTAAGAATCCTAATCTGCTAATTAATCTCAGTATTTTTTATACTGATAATTTAGTAATAAATTTTGGGTATCTCCAATGGAAGGGTTATAAAAAAAAATTATAGCTCTCTCTTTTTCAATTGATGCCTGGCATGTTCCTGGTCAAGTTGAAGGTTTCACTGCACATTGTCCCCAAATAGGTATAAAAGAGTGGTCTCCAAAATCTTTCAGGTCATGGCAACTTTAGTGTCCAAGCCTTTTTTCCACAACACTTACAGATAAAAATCAAATAAAAATAAAACAAAATAAAAGCTAACTGTTCCTTTTATTGAGTTGATCCAAACAAGTTAATAGTTTAATTTGATTGACGCCCAATAGATGTCACTCAGTTTTCCTTAAAATTTTAAGATATCCCACAGTGCTCCTGTTAGTTCATTGTGGTGCCCCAGAGAACTTCAGCACACAGTTTGAGAATCTCAGTTTCAAAAGTTATAACCTGAATGGAAATGATAGTACGAGAGGAAGTTCTTTTAACACTATTTATCGGTCTTTTGAGAGAATCGTTTTTTCCCTTTAGGCAGCGACCTCTTTGCCCTATGCCATAACCTTTCATCTACAATTTCGTCTAGTCGGGGCAAAGAAGATAGCTGATAATGTGCATAATAGCTAAGAACATAGTAATGGTGACTTCAGTCATGGCTGTTGTTTAACAACTTATGTTTAGAAGAAAAGTGAAACTACTTTCAAAAGGGCAGTGGTTTTAGTGTAATTAGCAGGGAATAATAAAATGATTTGATAGGGCCACAGAGTCTGGTGTGACTACAAATAATGCTTTAAGTCTGGATGCAGAACATGGCTGTTGCAATCCAGTCTTTATGTAGCTTCCCTGCTGAAGATTTAATTTATTTGGCCTCTTGAGGAACACATTTGGCATTTGTAATATCTTTTGCTTCCAGGTTCTATCTCCAAGGATGACTTGATGAGATTGCACATAAATTTATTTTCAAAGCAAACTATTTTCCTTTTAGGGAACTCTATATTCATCCCACAGAGGTAGAAAGTAATATAATAATCAAATATAGATATTCAGCAAGTGAGGGCCTCATAGATCTTATATATGCGGTCATTTCATATATAATTTTATTAATCACTATTCCTATAATTAGAAATTTCAGGAACCTTAACGAGGAAATAAAATATGATGGATTATATCAAATAAAAAAATTAAATATCTTATCTACCACTAAATATCTACATGGCGAAACATTGGAAAATATAAAAAATATAAATTTGGCAAATATACTAAACCAGGTGGAGTTTATTTTCATCTTGATTTCTGTCTGACTCCCAAGGCAATTTACCTTGATCTCTTTGTGATTTTTATTTCTTGTTAAATATACAGAATTAATTAAGCAGATTCATAGAGCTGAATGATAAAATTGTATTAAGAGATGCATTGGGATTCAATGTGACCTTATCAAATGAGGTGAGCCATTCATTAATTCAGATGATAGAGCTTATTATAATAATCTTTTACTTATGCTATTGTTGAGCATAACCACTTACTTGTATTTGCATATGCATATTGAGATAGTATCATTTCATCAATTTTTTGTACTAAACTTTAATCCTTGTCAAGAGTAATTCTGAAAGTTTTAGGTTGCAGTTAACTTAACTGTATACTTTTATAGTATCTTCACATATGCTTGAATAATTTATATGCAACTCCAGTAAGCTTCTACAGAGAATCAACTAATAAACCTAGATATTAATCATACAGATAACTTAGGTAAACGGGTAGCGCAGTGCTTAGTATGTAGAAGGACATTGAAATCTGGTATGTTCCTTCTCTTACTTCATTCTTACTACTGTTATTTCCACAGTTTTTTGTGTAACTGTTCCCCCCACCTCTGCCTCAGTCCTTATAATCTGTTTTCCCTATAACCATCAGAAGAATGTTTTTAAACATAAGCTAGATCATGTTACTCCACACTCAAAACCCTTCAGTGCTCGTCCTCACAGTTACTGAAAGAAAAAAAATAACAATGTAAGAACCTACAAGGCCTTCCATGATCTGGTCCAGTTTCCTTAAAATTTCGTGTACTTTCCAAGACCAGAGCCTCCCTCTCTTCCAATTTCAATGACCTTTTTATATTTTAAGGACAAGTTAGGCTTAGTTTCAACTCAGGTCCATTTTCCCTCTACCAAATTGCCCTCCTATCTGATAAACACTTAGATCCAGCATCACTTTATCTTTATCTGCTAAAATATCTCTTTGTCTGGGACTTCTTCAGTTACCAACTGATCTCAAATTCGCCAGACCACAACTTCCTCTGCCTTTTCCCTCAAAAGGCTTATCGTTACCTCATAGTTATAATTTGTATATTATATGTTTCTTTCTATGCCTTAGAATTATGGTGATCATACTCTTCAATGTCCAAAAAAAATACTTTTAAGAATGAGAAGGTGGGGCGCCTGGGTGGCGCAGTCGGTTAAGCGTCCGACTTCAGCCAGGTCACGATCTTGTGGTCCGTGAGTTCGAGCCCCGCGTCAGGCTCTGGGCTGATGGCTCGGAGCCTGGAGCCTGTTTCTGATTCCGTGTCTCCCTCTCTCTCTGCCCCTCCCCCGTTCATGCTCTGTCTCTCTCTGTCCCAAAAATAAATAAAAATCGTTGAAAAAAAAAATTAAAAAAAAAAAAGAATGAGAAGGTGTATTGAAATAACTAGAAGTATACACTTTCTGAGATACTCATCAATTGACAAAAAGTTGGTTTTATTATATTGTTGAATCTTCAAAATAGTCCTATTCAAAAGTTATTTTCTAAACTGCAATTCTTTCTAAAAATAAAAATAACGGGGGCACCTGGGTGGCTCAGTTGGCTAAGTGTAGGAGTCTTGATCTTGGCTCAGATTATGATGTCACAGTTTGTGGAATCGAGCCCCATGTCAGTCTCTGTGCTGATAGTGTGGAGCCTGCTTGAGATTCTCTCTCTCCCTCTGTCCCTGTTCCTCCCCGACTCATTCTCTCTCCCTCTCTCAAAATAAATAAACTTAAAAAAAATAAAAATGAATAAAAATAAAAATAACATATGTACATGGATATTAATGCCAAAATGATTCTTTATACTTATTATTTGAAGATTATAGCATAAGTAGTAAGTTAATATAGAATATATTTTAATATTTTATTCAATGCCATAGTACTATCTACCTCTAATATAATCCGAGTTGTACTGTAGGATTCTTCATGAAGATCGAGATATTCCAAAGCAAACTATAAAAGTTTAAACTTAAATCTGTTCTGTTTGTACTCTCATTTTTTTGGATATTTCCCTTTGCTTTTGTGGAAATTTGTCTTCCTGTCTGCATGCTGTGTTTTTAATATTTTTAATTTACTAAAATTATAAGCTTTCAAAGCTAAATTTTGTGATGCTCCACTCATGATATACTTGTTTTGATTAAAGAGATTCAATTAATTTTGACATGCAAAAAAATATAGAATACTTTATTACAAATTCAGTATCAGTGCACTATACTTAAGTTTATTGAATGTTGGTTCTTCAAAGTTTCATATATATTAAAAATCCAATTAGTGATGGACAGCAAAGAGAAAAAGCATATATTTCCTGAAAATTATTTTATTATTTTGACTATGAGTAAAATATATAGAATAATACAAAAAATAAAATATTTATACATTATTCACAACAACAGCCATTTAGGGGATGCAATTTTGATTTATATGCATATCACACCAATTAAGATTTTTTAATTTAGGAATTTAGTAAAGATAGTTTTATTACTATAATGAATGCAGTCCCAAAATTTGTATTTATATTATCAATATAAAAAAGTAAATAATTTTATGCTCAAACTTTTAACTGAATTTAACTGACTATCTGAATTTAACTGAATTAACTGAATATCATTACAATGATATAAAATATTTTGCCTTTTATAGAATAAATTCCCAGGAGTCATGTTTATTAACATTTATTGACACACATGATTAATGGTGAGTGTAAATAATGAACCAGAATTACTTAACTATTTGAGAAATGTGGTTTGCTAAGGGAATCAACACACTAACAATAGTATCCTCACTTTTCATACATGAACAAGGAAACTTAATTTAAAAGAATAATTGCTTTTTTTATAGGAAAATTTATGCTGCAGAGAATGATATATAAATGAACTTCCTTGAACTACATCTGCTAAATCATTGCCTTCAGGCACAGTCTTCTTAACATTTTTGAAATAAATGCTAATTTTTCTTCAGTAGATTTGTGTTTTCTAATGTTCCTGCTAGAACATTAGTTCTATAGTTGGTTGTCAGTAATATTATTATAGCCCCTATAGGCCATGGCAAATGTTGAATAATGTTTTGTTACATGTTGTCTTAGTCTGTCTTCCCTGGAAAGCCAACCTGAGGCAAATTCACGGAATAAAATTTTATTGAAGTCCTGTGGATGAATGGAGGAGGGGAAATGAAGCTGGGAAGGGTGTAAAGCAATTATAAGGGGTTGCATTTCTGAGCATGTAATAACTTCGGATTAAGCAATCTCTCAAAATTTTTCTCACCCATCTTCAGAGATTGTGCTTCTCTAGCTACTCATCCTGGGAAAAGTAAGAAGAAAAATTATGTGTGTAACATATCTCCCCACATTCAACATTCACCCTAGTGAGTGTTAACACCCTTGAAATTATAGTGAGGAACCTGCATCTTACACTTCATTGACAATCAGATACCCAGAGAGAGAATAGGAAGGGGCTCTTAGTGTAAGTTAGAACCGAAGCATTGATAGGATATATCCAGGTAGTCACTCAGTCTTTTGAAGTGAAGGTGAGAATGGTAATGGCAACTTCACCGGCTATTAGGTGCCACTCTACTCAGAAAGCAAGGTCAGGGAGCAGAGATGGGGTAGTGCATAAACTGAATTTGTATATTCTATTCCTTGCACAATCCAGATCTTTTCATGCTCTGCTAAAATATTCAATACTCACCTTCAGTTCTTCCCTGATAATAAGTCTGAAAGTCCAATCTCTAAATGTTATTGCTAGTTCCTCTATTCTTAAACCAACCAACACAAAAAGAAACTTTAAAAGATGTTGTTAAAGGAAGCCATAAAGGTGGTTACCTTTAGTCATAATCTGTTTCTTGATGGATAAGATGACCCAGACCTTGATCCTTAAGGGTTGTGATTCCCAAATTACTTTGAAATCGGGGAATTTTGTTTTATTTAATTGACATTTTCAGTTGATACAAAAATACCAGAGACTTCCCAGGGAATTCATGGGTTCCAGACATATTTCTTTTTGAATTTATTGTGCTGTAGGAGCTATATCTTCTCATGGTTATCAAGATAGACTACTCCTGCCATCATATATGAGCTTGACTAGAATTAGAAGCTCAAAGATTTTGTACCCTTTTTCTCCGCTTGGAAAAATTGTACCTCTAAAAATTAATGTGGCATGGGAAACACAAATTTTAAAAGTGAATAACTGGGACTAATGGTGAGGAAGAAATCCTTCCTCTCCTCCTCAATTCCTAGACCTAAATACCAGCTGTTGGTTTAATGTGGAATATAAACAATACCCTGGGATTGTATATCTGAGCTGACTTCTTAACAGCCTTCATCCTATCACTGTAATAGGATGTAATTAGTAAGACACATGAATCTTGTACTCATTAATTCATCATCATACCTCTTTTGTGATAAAGTGGGTATCTTGGTCTGAGGCAATGTCACATGAAATATTCCATTGAGTTATCAGGCATTTTGTAAGCGTTCAGATGGTGGTGTGGATGTATGCACTGGGGACAAGGAAGGAAAATGTATATCTAGAGTGTAAGTTTTTTTGTTTGTTTGTTTTTGTTGTTTTTGTTTTTTGAAAAGGGAAAATTATGGTTCTCTTCATCGCAGAAAGGGTCACACTTAATTGACTTGTCATCAAATGGCTTGTTAGATGTACCAAGTCATAGTTCCACATGGAACGTTGCAATAATCTCTGCCCTTGTCAGGTTGGGCATTCATCAGTGGTAGCAACTAGATCAGCCTTGGTGAGAAGAAACCCATTTCATTAGACCCATGAATAGCATTCATCACTTCTGCTATGACCACTTTGGTCATTAGCCCCTTTGTGCAAGTACTGGAATAATCCTATCTACCTTGTTTGTAGAGATCCTTTCTGGCAGAGGGTTATCTCTGATGGAAACTAACATTAGTTACACGTATCTGCTTGCTTTGTGTCCATACACATACTTCTTCTTCAGACGTTCTTATCCCTAATTCATCTGTCTTTTTTATTTGAGAATTCCAACCAATGAGCCAAGCCACTGGCACAACCCAGAAATCGATATATATCTGTACCTCTTACCATTTCACCTCCCATGGGAAGAAAAGGATTGAGTTCAGTGGTCACAGCTCAGCCCTTTGGGAAGAATTTCCTCTGCTACTGACTCTGGGGCCAACCCTCATTGGAGCCGAAATGTGACAGAGGTCCATTTTGAACTTGTACGAACATTTTGGGCCATCTCATTTGTCAGCCAGGTCTACCCTCCTCTCTTAATGTGACATACGAGCAACCACCCATCACATTTCACCTTCTATTACATGTTATTTGCTTATTTATATTTGTTGTTGTTTTTTCCTTATAATTCAATGAGGGTTTTTTTTTTTTTTTTTTTTTTTTTTTTTTACTTTTTATTATTGTTACCTGATAGGTCTCACTCGCATTAAAAGTAGCTGGCTTTTAATATGTGTTCAATAAGTGTTTGTTAAACAATGAAGGAATATATTAACTCTGATTCATCTGTTTGCTTCCTTTTTCTTCATAGTACTCATCACTCCATAACATTATATATTATAGTATAATGTGGGTTTTTTCTGCCTTTTCTGCCTCTATTAAAACATAAAATACATAAAGATTTGTTTACTTTATTTAAAGCATTATCTCCAGCACCTATAAAAATGCCTGGCTAAACAAATATATTTAGAGTTAATTAGCAAAAATGGACCATGCTTTTTTAAATCCCTGACTGTATCACCAAGTAATACCTGGCAGAGTGCATGTTACATAATAGTAATAGGTGTTCAATGAAGACTTTATAATATAAAACAAATACATCACTTCTAAGTAGCATCTAGACCAGAAGTGTGGCCTCTTTCAGCACTATTTTGGTTTTCCAGCAGGTAGAATTGAACGGAACCTAAAATGATGGCTTTGGCTTTAAAGTTGTTTCTCAGGAAGTTGTGAAGGAAAAATTCTGATCATTTTTCAACCTGAAAAACTGGAAGGGCTCATTCCTTTTATTTACACACAGCTTTTGCATCTAATCCTATCAATTTATGATTTGGGTTTTCCATGATTCCTATTATCTTGTTTCTTTGGGGAAAAACATATAAAATCAACATCTTATGAAATGACATGGGAAGACAGGAGGCCCTTTTGTTGGCTTTACTGTATCTCACAGTTGGTAAGTATTAAGTACTTAAAGGAAGATATATCTTAAACCACTGTTGTACTTTATTATATGCATACCTGAAAGAGAAAATCTGGCAAGAGGTTGGCCATAGACAATTTTCGCTATTGTTACTTGGAAGATGAATAAGGAGTTAATTTTCATTTTTGACATATTATATTGAGATTTTGAATCCATTCTCTGCGAGTTCAGTTGGAACGAGTCTAATCTCATGGTATCATTTGAGGACAGCTCTATGAATATTTGTGACAAATGAATCTTTTATTTGCCTTGAAAATTATGATTCAATTTGATGAAATGAAAAAAATTTATGGATAATATTTAATCACTGCTGTCATATAAAAGCTAAGCTGTCAGCAGGATGCTATGACACCTAGAGTTAGTCACTTCCAGCTGAGAGAGGATCCACACAGCTTCTAATAGCTTAGGAAGCTGTGACTTGATATTCTGGCTCATTTAATAGATTCATTACGTTTCTTCTTCTATGCGAAATTCTATATTTGAAACTAGCCTAAAAATTTTTTTGAATCTTTTAATGCTATTCTAATTTTTATATTCCATTTTAAAAAATAAATGCAGAAATAAATTCCCAAATTTTAAAAAGGCCTTAACTATTGATTAACATGAACATAATTTCAATTATAAAATTTAATGAGATGTTTTGCTAAATCAATCAACACATGATTATTTGCAGATATATATCCAGTCTTGTCCTGGGTACTGTGGTTGCAACTTCTCTACCCTTGAGGAATTTTTTTTTTTTTCTCCAGGAGAGAAAAGGAACAGGAGAGAAAAAACTTTGTAGCACTAAAATGTAGTGAATGGAACTACTTGTGAATGCATGTGACAGAGATGAAGGACTATAGCACTGATTTTAAGTATATATTGTAAGCATAGAGATTAAAAAAGGAAATTTATTTTAATTATTTCTCCATTGTTTAAGAACTTTGTGTTAGCCATCCATTTCATTTTTCAAGTTGCATTCTCATCACTACTTTGTTTCTTAGCAAAATCTAGACTTAAATCTAATTGGTCATGGTTTACTTTCAATTAAATGTCATTCTTTTAAATTTTTTCCTACTTGGTATTTTTCAATATTTTGACAAAAATTTAGAAAAGATCCCTATTACTTTGTATATGCCACAAAACAGGGTGATTTTTAAATTTGATAACCAATTTAAATGTAAAATGACAGGCAGTTTGCAGAGATTTATGTAACAACTACAAATTAGCAGGTGTAAGAGCAACTTTTGTACTTATTTACAAAAGATCAACTTTCCAAATACATGAAGGAGAATTTTTCTTACGGATAACAATTAGACCTTATGACCTAACATTATGTTCAATATGAGTCAACATTGTAATGTGGCCAAGAAAAGATATATATGTTATGCAAACTGAAATAAAATATTTAAAATAATGAGGAGGAGAACTCCCCCTTTATAGCAGTCTGGATATGTCATACTGTAATTCTTAAGTTTGAATATGGACACTCTACTTTCAAAAAAATGTAGTTTAATAGGATTATTTGTATAGTGACTTAATACTATAACACAAAATGAATGGCTGAAAGAAGGAAATACTAGTATACAGCTTGGAAAATATGCATTTACAGAAAAGTTAGCATTGAACTAGGACTTCAGACCAGTATAAGAGCAAGAGACGTTCAAAGAATGAGTCAACAATTCTTTGGAGGAAAAAACAAAGGGAGTGTTTTGAGTACGAGCCATGACCAAATACCAGATCTATTATGGAAGAGATTTAAATGATGTTTAATGGTTATAATAAATATTCTTAGATACCTTCCAATTATGAAATTCAGGGATTCTGTAATGCTTTTAACTTAATATATGTCCCTCCAATTACCACCTGCCACTACACTGAAGCTGTCAATTCTTATATCAAAATTTCAATAATTTTTCATATTTCATTTGCTTTTTTTATTATTTTTGCATAACATTGTCAAAGTATGTCTTTTTATACTGTAGTTTCATGATAGAAGATTAATATACTTTATTTCAAGATCTTCTTCCTTAATTAAAAAAAAATTAATGTTTATTTATTTTTGAGATTGAGAGAGCATGAGCAGGGGAGGGGCAGAGAGAGAGGGAGACACAGAATCCAAAGCAGGCTCCAGGCTCCGAGCTGTCAGCACAGATCCAGATGCGGGCCTCGAACTCACAGACCACAATATCATGACCTGAGCTGAAGTCAGATGCTTAACTAACTGAGCCACCCAGGCGCCCAAAAATCTTCCTTATTATTTAAAGTTCATATTGTATGTAATGCATATTATATGCATTACATATGTTAATATATTCATTATATGCATTAATGCACATGATGTGAACTTAAGTACTGTAAATTTTAATTGGCACTCTTACTTTATTTACATCAGGATTTGAATCATGCTAGACTTTCTATTCACTGATCACTGAACTAACAATTTAAATTCTCGCTATTTTTAGCCTATTCTACCTCCACATGCCCTTTATATAGTCAACCACCCTAAGTCCCATTCAAGTTGCATAATTTCCAGAAAATTTTTGGAAACTGACACTAAATGCTCTTTTCTTCTCATTTCTGAATGTCTACAATGCCTACTGAAGAATCATTACCTTTCTGTTTACTTTCATGTGAGGACTATAAATAAAGAAAATATCCCTGAACTCGATGTCCAGGGATCTGAGCACTAGTTGTGACCCTACTTCTATTTAACTATATTGACTTCAATAACATATTGAAACTGTCTGTGTGGCAGGATTCTCATATATAAAATGAATACCTATTTTAATTATAAAAAGTATTGTATAACTCTCTTTTGTCTTAGAATCATTCTTATATTGTTGACTTGCATGGTAAATTCCTCATGAGATTATAGATCTTATAGTTCTTTTTTTCCCCATAATACTTAACACTTAGCTATTCACAGAATTTCTATTTGTGTTTTCATTAAATATGATGTCAGAAAATCTAAAATCATTAACTATTTTGGAGTATCATTTACTATTTATATTTGATAGCGCTGACATATTTTTGTATGTTAAAAAATCATTTCAATCTTAACTTTTAGATTTTCTTTATTTTTTTTCCAGAATATTGATAAGATTATTTAAACCTAAGTCTTTTGCTTCTCTGAGATTTTTGGGTCAATAATATATTTTATGTGTCTTAAAAATATTTTTATGGTATAAACATTGGTTTATTTCTATAAACTTACCTATATAGGAATGCTGGGAATTAGGGGCCATTAGATACATTATTTCACTCGTTAATTAGGTAGACTGCCTTGTAATTCTCCAGCTTTGAATCCCTGGCCTATTTTCTCCTTGAAAATTAAATATTACACTTTCAAGCAAGAGGACGTAACATCTAATAACAGATCTCCTGAAGAGATACTATTGACAAACTTGGAAATGACTATAACTTCTATATAATCTATGGATTATACCACTGCCCCTGAAGTGGCTTCTTCTAGAACTCAGTGATGACAGATGTGTCCAGGTTCCAATCCTGGTCCATTCTAGTTCCTTTAGATGTTCCACCTTGAGACGATTGATTCTCAATGATAATGACCCATTGACTTTCACCCATAAGTATGCAAATTGACATCCTAAGTCACATGAAAGAGAAATATTGCATCCTTACTTTGATAAAATAACCATACATGGCTGCCATACAGTTAGCCCCAATAAAAAATCTTTGACAAATTCGTAACATTATTTCAAGCATCTGTGCTATAGATTCACTGTTGAAAGTAGATGTAATGTCATTTGATATCATCTAAAATATCCTATACTCCTCTTGTTTCTGCAGAATATTTTCAGTCTACAGAAAGAACAAAGAGAAGATAGAGTTATTCAGTATTTTGGTTAGCTATGGTTGTCCAGTGCTACCCTGGACCAGGTTTCTAAAGTTGTAGGTCTTTCTCAGTTCCAACATAGTTAAAAGACTTAGTCACAAGAGTAGTCACATTCTATCAGCTAGTTATTATCACAAAGAACCACAAAATTTCATTGGCTTATAAAGTATTTATTTCTCATTCATCTGTGTTTACCTGGAACAGCTCATCCAGCCTCAACTGGGCTGGATAACTCTACTTCAGGGTGTGGGTCCAGTTGAGCTTAACTAGAGACGTTTGGCTCTACCTAATTTCATTATGCCTAAAGGGATAGCATCTACCCCAAAGTAGTTTTCTTATAATGGTGACAGAAGAACACGATTAAAGCATCAAATGTCTCTTGAAGCTTAGACTCAAAACTGGCACACTGTTACTTCTGCTAACAGGCCTCTGTTTATGAAAGTTAAATTGAATTACAGCAGAGTATGGGAACAGGAAGATATAATCTAACTTTGGGAAGGAACAGTAAAGTGTATGTATATGTTTTTATAAAATGTATACACTCTTTTGATGGATGGACGCACCACAAAAACACTAGAAAAGATAAAAATCAGAGCTCCATTACTTACAGTTCCAAATGAGAGAAGACTCCAGGCAGGGCCACATAGGCAGTTGTGCCAGAAGAATGGTGACAGCAAGCTAAAGCTATAGGGGGCAGTTTATGCATGACAGACTGGGTGGGGTTAGCCAGGTTTGCCAGGTTTCCTATGGATTGGCTAATTTAAATAATTTCGTAGGCTCCAATACATAGGAACTGTCCTGAGTTATCTAATACCTGACCATGGTGCAGTTAGGGCAGCTGCATTGTGGTCTGGACTGTGAGGACCCAATAATAGAAACGGTTGAGTTGTGAATTTAATCAACTGCTCAAAGGAGGAGAACTGACAGGCCTCTTAGCCAAGACCTCAAAACTCTGTCAAGACACATTTTAAATAAACAAAAATACCTATGTTGATCCCTTGAAGGCTTGACATAAGTTTTTAGCTTATTTTGGATAATTTAAGTAGCTGTAGAGCAGAGAAGGCTTTCACAGGATAGAGTATAAGTTGTCCTAAACAAGGGAGATAACATTTTCTTGTGAGAGTGAAAGGAGGAAAACAAGTAGAAGAATAAGGAGTCCTTGAAAGCCAGCTCATAACCATCATCCTCTTGCACAGCATTAGCCAAGAAAACCGATCTGGACTTTCTAAAGTCTCTAATGATATTTTTGGAGCAGTTTTAAAGTGTTGGAAAGTATGGGTTATATATTTTTTTATGACCATATCTTGGTATATTCCTTGGGTCAAGGTAGGAGTCCAGCAATTATGTTGTTAACAGGGTATCAACTGTTATTTCAATAGGTGTATATAAAGATTAGTGGTATGTGTTGGTAACCAAGAAAAAGAAGCAGCGGTAATGACGGTTAGAGATCCATGGCAGGTAGTTCTGGTGGAAAGTTGGAGGGGGATAGCAGAAGTCATGAAGAGTCAGAACAGAGACGAGCACAGGACCGCTGCTCCTTGGGAAAAGCAATAATCTTCATTAATTTTTAAAATACCACGGCTGATAGTAAACTTTGCTAGGTTTTCCTTAAGGCATGGGAAATTCTCCTCAAGGAGACCCAGAAGTATAGATGGAAATGAGATTTATCCAACTTTAAATAAAGGAAAGCTAGGCGCCTGGGTGGTCCAGTCAGTTAAGCGTCCAACTCTGGCTCAGGTCATGATCTCGTGGTTCCTAAATTTGAGCCCCGCCATCAGGCTCCAGACTGATGGCTTAGAGCCTGGAGCCTGCTTTGGATTCTGTGACTCCCTCTCTCTCTGTCCCTCCCCCACTCACTCTCTGTCTCTCAAAAATAACTAAACATTAAATAAATAAGTAAATAAATAAATAAATGAATAAATAAATAAATGAATAAAAGGAAAATTTTTAAAGTTGATCTTACATGTGAGTTGGTCAAGGGGCCTTTTTTTAATTAAGAAAAATTAAGTCCTGAGACAAGACACAGAACCATTTAGGTGTCTATTTGTCATTTTCCAACTTAAATAGGAGTTGTTTGAGGAACACATTAGGTCTCAATCCAGCTGCCTCGGACCAATCTGGGTGATAAAAGTTCAACTGAATGACTTTCTTGACAGCCTATTATGCATTCTTAGAAGTGAAATGTATGCCTTGCTATGCATTGGTATACATGCCTCAGTAATGTATAACATTTCAAAAGGAATCCTAATAAGACCTTACATTGTGACCTTATTATACATAAAGGTACATATCATTTTGTTTTGTATTTTGGGTGCCTTTGAAACAAGAGTTCTTTACTCTAAAAGAGACGAGTCTTAGTCAATGGCCCTAAAGTTTATAAAAATGTGCAGATGGAGACATTTTCTGATATCCAGTGTCCAATTTGGCCAAGTACACTGTACTAACCCTCGTGTTCCTTTCCTTATCAGGACATCCTGGTTTAGGGATGGAAAATAGCAACATAGGTGGGTATGGAGGGTTTTAGGCTCAGAGTCCATAAAAACCTCCATTTCCAGGAGAGTTCAGCGCTTGGCCTGCCATGTCCTCTCTAGTCATAAGTAGCACAAAGCCAAATAAAGTCGTTTCTTCCATTGGAAGCCCACAAGGAATTTATGGCCATGAAAGGTTGTCTAGGGACTCAAGGAAACATGAGAGAAGGTTGCTTGAGAGCCCTAGTGTGAGTGCCTATTGATTTTAATTTGGACAAATTCTAGAGCCTTTTTTTTGGAATGGGTTCCATTTAAGGAGGGCTGATATATAAGTGAGATGAAGTAAAATGTGTAAATCAGGAATATGTTGCCTCCAGAATGTAAGATGCATTAAAATATATTAGACTTGTATGTATTCATAGGATACTCCTTGGAGGAGAATGTCATCATTGTAACATTATACCTGTGCTTCTGGAGAAAGGAGGGTATGGTTGAGATCTTATGTGCAAATATTGTGTGATTTTAAGCCTATAGGGCTACACCACGGGTAATCTGTAAAGACATATATTGTCATTTCAGAATTAAAAGCAAACTGCAGAGGCAACTGAAATAGGCAAAATCTATAATAGCAAAGTATTTACCAGTTGCTGATTCGGTGGAACTAATAATTTCAATAACGATATTGGGTGGTGGGTATGGGGACTTAATGGATAAGACCACAGCGTTAAGGTTATAATAATCCACTCCACCGTATCAGGTTGTCAAATGGAGAAGTAGAGGAGACAATTATCGGCTCATTAATTAGGTCTTATACAATGTTTCAATCCTCAAAGGTCCTGTTTTAATTTATATTCGGCCATATTAACTATTTTAACTGAGAGTCCATGAAGTCCCATTTTATCAAGCCACTTTGCAAGTGCCAAAGACTTCATTTAATTTTAATGTATTACTCACTGTGTCAGAGTGTTTATGGGATATTTTAGGGCAAGGGGTATAATGATTATGAAATTTAAGCAAGGCTAAAATTATAGTGAGCTTACCCATTTTTACTCTCTTTTAGATTTAGTTACTCTCCTAAGGTTATAGAGGGTACTATGCTTAAATTAGTGAGATCCGTAGGTATAACTATAATTTAAGTATGAAACTCAATTGGTGTATCTTGGCAAACGTTAAAGTTAATTCTGAACCTATGTTGTAGAAGTGCAAAAGCCAATCAACCCCCTCTTTATCTTTTTGTTGTATAAATTCTATTTTGTAATTTAAAAAATGTTTATTTATTTATTGTTGAGAGCAAGAGAGCAAGCGAGAGGGGCAGAGAGAGAGGGAGACAGAAAATCCCAAGCAGGCTCTGCCCTGTCAGCTCAGGGCCTGACAAGGGGCTCAAACTCACAAACTTTGGAGATCATGACCTGAGCAGAAATCAAAAGTCCCAAGCTTAACTGGCTGAGCCACCCAGGCACGCCCATGATCTTTTTTTTTTATCAAGGCATTTAATAATGAGAGAGATTTTAAAACAGTATGTAAATAGTTTTTCATAACTTCCCTAACAAATTACAACAACACAGCGGCTCAAAACAACAAAATGACAACAAAAGTATTATGTTACAGTTCTGGAGGTAAAAAGTCCAAAATTCATGGCACTGGGTCATAGTTAAGGATTTTGCAGGTATGGTGTCCTTTTGAGAGTTCCAGGGAGAGAATATGTTTCCTTGCTTTTTCTAGTGTCCAGTGGTTGTCTGTAATCTTTGGTTTGTGGCCTCTTCTCCATAGTCCTCCAATGTCCATCTTCTCCCGTCACAACTACTACTTACTCTGACACTCTTGCCTTCTGCTTATGATCATCTTTGTGATTATACTGGGTCCAGATAATCCCAAATAACAGCCTCATATCATAATTCTTAATCACAGCTGCAATGTCCGTTTTACCATAGAAGGTAAAATTTGCAGGCTCTGGGTGTTAGAAAATGGACATCTGTGGGGCCATCATTACTCAGACTGCCATAGTGTATAATTAGGTAGGTAAAGGCAACAAATGGGTAGTAAATGAGAATATCATGTTATTGAGAGTATCCTAAGGTACTGAGGAGGGTATAGATGATGGGTCAATAAAGACTTTGTGAAAATATAATTTTTAAAAAGATGATTAAAAGATAGTGAATGGTGGAGTTCTGATGATATGGATTATCTAGGATGACAGAGTAGCTCATGCCAAGCCATTGAAGCCATAAGAGATTCAAGTGTTCATGGAATTCTAGATATTGGCAGTTTTTAGCAAAAAAGCACAAAACACACATTTTTCTTACATTTTTTTATTTCTAAAAAATGGCATCTATCTTATGATGAATGAGCACATGTAATGTAGTCATTCTTTTTTTTGATATCCTATTATTAGAAATTCTAACAAATATTTTAAAAAATGTAGATATAATACGATCTGATAAATTTAGTTTATAAAATGCTAAAAAAATGGAGATAAGCCTGCAGAGCAAAGCATCTGTCAAAATCACTACAGGATGTACATATGATAATGAGTTAGTAAACTATATTGAAAATCACAAGAAGTTTTTGAATCTCTTTGAGGAGGTACTTGACAGAGTCTGATTTTAGTTTTAGGAAGACCACACTGACTCTATGGAAAGGAGTGATACTATAGGCAAAGAAAACAGACTTTTGATTAAATTTTTGACAATTTAATCAAATTGTCAAATGTTGAAGGCTTGAATGAGTGGTGGTAATTGACTGATAGTCAGATGTAGACATGGCCAATTTTGGTAAATAATGTATTGTATGTAGTGGGAACGTAAGAGAGGGGGCAGTTTTTAGGACAACTCCCTCATTTGTGTAATTAATGATTGAACTTTTTTTGTTGAGAAAGGAATTGAGGCCCGGGATTTTTTGGGAGGGGAATGAGGATGATATGTATGCATCATGTTTAGCTTTGGGGATGTATGTGATATAAGTAAAATATAAATATCCATAAGCATTTGTATATGAGAGTCTGAAGCCCAGAAGTAGCATTTTGGGGGCACCTGGGTGGCTCAATTTGTTAAGTGTCGGACTCTTAATTTTGGCTCAGGTCATGATGTCACTATTCGTGGGATCAAGCTCCACACAATTAGCGTGGAGCCTGCTTGGGATTCTCTCTCCTGCTCTTTCTGTCCCACCCTCACTCATGCTCTCTCTCTCTCTCTCAAAATAAAATAAATAAGCATTAAAAAATTTAAAAAAAGAAGTGGGATTTTATTTAAAAATGTTTTATTTATTTTTGAGAGAGAGAGAGAGAGAGAGAGAGGGAGCATAATCATGAGAATGAGCAGGTGTGAGATAGAGAAGACACAGAATCCGAAGCAGGCTCTAGGCTCTGAGCTGTCAGCACAGAGCCTGACGCGGGGCTTGAACTCACAAACCGCTAGATCATAACCTGAGCCGAAGTCAGTTGCTTAAATGACTGAGCCACCCAGGCACCCCAAGAAATGGGATTTTAGATGTAGATACATATTCAGTAATCATTCAGGAGTAACTGAAATCTTAGGCAATGATGGGACAATGTGCAAGAATGCCATAGGTATTTCAGGTTGACTATTTGGACTCCTAGGTCAGCTTTCTTTCTTGCTTTGGGAGACAGTCCATCTTGTGAGATATATTGTGTTGTTTCTCACCATGGTAGTGTTAAGTATGAGTAACTTTCATTTCTCTGCCCCTGATGATCAATGGTTTGGGCACGTGATTTGGGTTCAGCCATCAATTGCTCCCATACAAAACTTTGTATCTGGAGCTGGAGGCACAAAGAGGACAGGTTAGAGTTCAGTCATAGCAAATGAGAGGGTGTTCAGTGAATGCAGCACTAAGGCCTAGTGGAAGCCTTCTACAGTGACAGGGGCGGAGACTTAATCAGATCGTCCCTACCAAACATGATTGTTTCCTGACTTTTTTTCTTGTTGTTTGTTTGTGTTTACCTGTTGCCAAAACCTGATCTTTGAGTTTGTCATCAGTTCTTGAACTCCTAACATTATTCCAAGGTAGCATTTGCTACTTAGTCTTGCGAAAGTTGACTTTTCTTTATGCACCCATGTTTGGTAAAGAAGACATATAGTATGAAAAAAAATTTCATTACCCATGTGTTTGTTGAGAAAAGTGTGTACTTTATTGGTTTAATTTTAAAAAAAAGTTTCTGTGTGTATGTGTAGAAATTCACAGAGTATACTAATATATATTAATATTTATTAATAGTGTACTAATATAAATAATTAGTAGATTAATTACTAACATAGATACATAGTATATTAATATATCTTAATATTATATTAATGCTTAGGATTTTAATAAATATTTAATTTTGAAAAATTAATTTCACGAAAGCATAAACATATCATATAAATTTTCATGTTTAGTGGATTATGTTGAGTTTTTGTCTATAAATAAACTTTCAGGTTATTACTACAATTATATGATCGTCTAATAATTTATTCATTTATATATTTCTACAAATGTTATTTTGTGCCTTCCATGTGGCAACCATGGCATTTAGGATAGAAAGATGAATATCATACAGAGTTTCCCTGCAAAGGGCCCATAGTTTGGGTAGATGCTAGAAATCATCTTAATTATAAACAACAAAGTTGAGAATGAATATGATGTAAGGAAATTAAGAAAATCTGAGCAAGAAAATCTCCTGACGTTTAATAGTAAAATGGGTTTCATTAAACTATAGATATTCATGAAATCAAGACTTTTGTCTGTTGAGGAAAGGGGCAGGCTATGAGTTTTTCAATATTTTCCTACTTCAATTTCAAAATAGTTCGCCCATTTTAGAATCAAAATATATCACATTAGCGCAAAGGAAACCTTACATACTATTCAATCTCAAACTTAACTGACCTAAAAGATGAAATGCAGAGAAAGTAAAAAACAGATGACCTGGAAGTTACTAATACTCAGGAGAAATATTCCATCAATTTGTAGATGCCCTTGAATACTCATTCTTATGTTTTTGCCATGAGCAATAACCTGATGACTCTACTTTTTGTTTTTTCTATCAAACTAAGACTGATTTTTCTATTGTATAATTCTCATTGCCTTACAATTTCATTACTTGAGTTAAAGTGGATACGTAATTATTTTAATTATAGCTTAAAATGTTTTACCTACAGTGGTTTAGGGCATACATTAATCACTCACATTCATATATTTAAATATATCATGCACCACATATAATCTTTAAACGAAGAAAAAACTTTTTTGACAACATTTGTTAACTGAGTTATTTGAAATTAGATTTTAATAGCAGTAGCAGCCTAGGTCAAGCATCAAAACACATTGGTTTTAACAAATAACACAAGTATATATAGGACTAAGGCTAATTGCTAGTCTCACTAGTCTCACTAGTCTCACAAAAAAAATCATAGAGTCAGGCATTTTTCAGTCTATTTAAAATATCTGCTGATAGTCTATATCTATACAGAAAAATATTCAGATTTCATAGTATTTCTCATCCTACTAGATTATGCTTTGCAGTAAATTCTTGATTCTGTCCAGTTAAATTTAAATGCAGTAGTAAAGCTATATAAGTGATTTTTTAAGTAACAAGGCAACTGAAGATAAGTACTATGTGCATGAATGTATACTGATATGCATTTTTGTTGTTTTTTATTTTGTTTTGTTTTTATTTAAAATCAATAGACAAATCTAAACTTTCAGATTCATGGATGTTATCAACGTTTATTTATTTTTGGGACAGAGAGAGACAGAGCATGAACGGGGGAGGGGCAGAGAGAGAGGGAGACACAGAATCGGAAACAGGCTCCAGGCTCTGAGCCATCAGCCCAGAGCCTGACGCGGGGCTCGAACTCACAGAACGCAAGATCGTGACGTGGCTGAAGTCGGACGCTTAACCGACTGCGCCACCCAGGC
Source organism: Puma concolor (assembly GCF_028749965.1). Classification (NCBI taxonomy): domain Eukaryota; kingdom Metazoa; phylum Chordata; class Mammalia; order Carnivora; family Felidae; genus Puma; species Puma concolor. The sequence goes on from NC_141674.1 coordinate 180,826,979, forward strand.
GCCCCATCATGGATGTTATCAAATGCTCCATTATCTATTTCATTTTTGTGTGTAAATAGTTTGACTCCCGATCTATAAGCATGTTTGAGTTTCCTATTTTTTTTTATTATTGCTAGACCAAAAATATTACCAAGGTTAATCACCAGGTTTTTATTTTCCATTTTGATAGAGAACCTAGATTACTCCTAAGGAAAAGAAATTCATATGTGATGAGGTGGTTGGAAAGAGTAGGAATACCCTCAGAAATTAACTGTGAATAAAAAGGATTTAGGTAATACAGTCCTAGGCAATGTAATGTAAATACGTAATTTTAATGATGAGTACTTTTGTTAAAAGCAGAATAGTAAAATACATAGGTATGGATTTCCATTATTGACTGGCATAATATATTGCTATTAATCTCATTTTATCAGCTAACTAATCTTGATGGTTTTGTATACCCCAATCACTCTGCTAAAAACTTAACTGATACTGGTGCACCTGGGTGGCTCAGTTAGTTAAGCTTCTGACTTCAACTCAGGTCATGATCTCACAGTACGTGAGTTTGAGCCCCATGTCAGGCTCTGTGCTCACGGCTCAGAGCCTGGATCCTGCCTTGGATTCTGTGTCTCCCTTTCTCTCTCTGCCCTTCCCCTGCTCTGTCTCTGTATCTCTCTCTCTCTCTCAAAAATAAACATTAAAAAAATTTAAAACTTAACTGGTACCACTTTACATAATCGCCATCATAAACCCACAAGATATTTATCATTATCTCACTTTTTGTATGAAAAAAATTAAAGCATAGAGAGATTAAGACACTATCTTAAATCACACATCTATTGATTATCACCACCGGAATTTGAACCCGGGCACTCTAATTCTAGAACGTTTGTTTCTGTGAAGCTTAATATGTTGGGGAAAAATAATCATAGTACATATAGTCACTTGTATCAATAAGGCATATAAGTAGATGATTCTGGCTGATTAAACAGAAAAGTTTATTAAAAGGGTATTGTAGACATATCATAACTGTTAGAAACATGGAGGAAACAAGGCTCCAAGAAAGTTCTGACAAACAGCCAAAAACACTGCAGAAGTCTTATATCAGCAACAAAAATTCACTTGCTTCCACCAGTGGCTAGATACTCATGTTTGCAGCCCAGAATTTGACTTATTCACACTGCTACTAATGCCAATGACAATGCGCTCTGCATTAGGGAGTATAGCTCGCAACCACTGACTGATTCAATCAAAAGCCAAATGTTCCCCGACTCTCCTTGCCACCAAAGGGTTGCCTAAAACAAAACTAGCTTCTTAATTCATTTTCTTCCAATTACTATGCTTAAATGGTTTTTTATTTCAGTTTTGTGGTGACCAGGATAGGCTATCATAAAGTTTGAACAAGTCAACATTCAAATTCAAGGTCTCAGTTTTATTTTGTTTTGTTTTGAAAACTCTGCAATAGTTTAAATCCCCTTTCTATGCTTAGATGTCCATGTATACAATTCTTATAGATTCTCCACTGACTGCTTTGATCTTTTATAGTCATATTTACTATTATACTTAGTAGATAATAAAATAAAACGTTATGTAATAAAATCTCAAAACGGGTGATTGTGAATTGCAATGGTGTTTCACAGCACACTCTTATCTAGGGATTAGATTATTCCATGAAAATTAATTGGAGACATTAAGTGATAGCATTACTTGAGTATATCTAAACCATGAACAAAGAAGTCATGAAAAAAGCTATTTTTCATAAAATTTTGATATTTTGTATAATTTTTTTTCTGGCCAGAAGCACAGCCAGAGGCAAATCCATTTATTATGAGGATTAATAAACAGAAACCAAAATAATTTGGGGTGCCCGGATGACTCAGTCAGTTAAGCATCTGACTTCTGCTGAGGTCATGATCTCACAGTTTGTGGGTTCAAGCCCTGCATCGGACTCTGTGCTGATAGTGCGGAGCCTGCTTTGGATTCCCTGTCTCCCTCTCTCTTTCTGCCCTTCCCCTGCTCTCTCTCTCTCTCTCTCTCTCAAAAATAAATAAAAAATAAAACATTAAAAATAAAGAAACCAAAATCACTTAACTGTTCATTTCTTTATTTATTCTTATTGTTAGGCAAGTTTTAATTCATGGTTTGCCTTGCATAAAGGCTCCATTGTAATTATGGTTGTAGAGTAAGTTTTAAGGCAGGGAAGTAGGCAGAACACATGTATCTGTCCTCTAATTATCCGTTTTCCCTTATTCATAGATATTTAATTATTGAGAATACCTTTAGGCAGTCATAAGAGGTAGATTTTCTTCAGATTAAAGTGCTCCTAAAGCTAACTATAGATAAGTTAAATGCCTCAGCTGAGTTATTCAAGACTTACAAATGGAGAAGAAGGCCAAGCCAAGTCTTTTGGCTCGCAGAATATCTCCCAATACACCATGCTGCATGTCTCAGTGCTAAGAGGGGTGATAGTCAAAACAATGTTCATACCTGTGATTTGTCTTTCTCTGAGTGATTTGTGCCTCAGTTTTAAAATACAGTATACTAAGGATCTGTCTTTACAGATAAAGAATGCTAGAACATTGTAGTAACTCAGTTGCTTTGACTTATCTAAATCTTTAAGGAAGTACCTGAAAATCATAGTAACTTAGTCATTGCGTCCAATTATAGCTTCATATTATGACTTAAAATGTGGCTGATGAATATTTACTCAATTATACCCTTTAGACAATTCCCATCTTAGAATGAACTGTTAGATTGAAGAATTAGATAAGAAGGATTTTCCCTAAGTGTTTTCTAAGTGCTGTGTCCAAAGAGCAAAATAGAGACAATTGTTGATAGATCTTCACTTATGATTCACATGTGAAATAAATATTCTGAAACATGGATGGTGCATCTTGTCTACCATTTCCATATTTCATGAACAAAATGTCCCAGGGAGGCTATTTTTCCACCACATGTCTTGAAATAAACATGGAGCCAGTTCTGTCAAAATACCCTTAGGGAAGACAGTTCAATGCTTGCAAAGTTGCACTCAGTAAGAAACCCAGCGGACCATTTGTTTCACTCTTTATTCCAGAGCAAACAGTGGCCAAGGCTGCTGGATTCCAGACTGCTCAACAGACCTGTTGCCTCTTATGGCTTGCTGATCTTCCTAGTGGGTTCCAATGATTTGGATTAAGACTCGGAAAAATCTTGTTTGGAATAATACTTACTAAGATGGCAGAATAAATGTGTCTATTTGGCCTCATTTTCATAGCACTTAAGTCATTTTACTACTGCTCTCTTGAGGGCTAGCTGTCTGAATGTCAGGACACCAAACTCCCCCCTCCGTCCCCCCTCTCCCCCCCACCAAAAGCAAGCTTTACATTTCCAGTATTGCGCAATAAGCCCGCAACCTCTCCAAGCCTCATTAATAAAAACCTAATGGTAAAGTAGGAGGAAATGCCAATGAAGCACAAATTTGTTGAGACTAAATTATTTCTCACCCCAGCAGGTTTGTTGCATTTGACATTTTATGAAATCAGCTGAAGTGGAAGAAAAATAGCTCCCAGAGTGGACTCTGATGTCAAACTGCCGGCAGTACTGAGGGGCAGCTGACACTCTCAAAAAGGCCTGAAAGTGTGAATTAGGATAGCAGTTCTTGTGATCAGTCTTTGTGATGACCTTCTTGTTCTCCATAAAAGTATTCCATATTCATGAGTCACAGGGTTACCCTTCTAGCAGCTAGGATGGCAGACAAGCAGAACAAAAAGAGGGCATCAGGCATTCGCGAGTGCCCAGTCTTTTCATATGTCTCTCAAGGCCTTATGTTTGTTTTCACTTTGGCTAAGCACAACAATCTGCTTGGGAAAAAAAAAAATCTGGAGAAAACAAAGGTGCCTTTGCCAATATTTATGTTTCGTGTTGACAAGCCCTGAGATTTCTGAGGGGAATCCACTATAAATGGGATCAGGTCATTTGTCTATGTTGTGTGCAAATATAATTTAAAGAAACAACCTCCGCAGTGAGTATGCTTTCCTAAGGGTAGGCATTTGGAGGACTAAGGGCGAAACATTCTTCAAGATCAACTAGTCAGGTGAGGCATTCTTAACATTCTGAAATGCCCTCATTACAAACATTGGGTATAATAAGTTTACACTTAATGGATAAACTCTAGAAAATACAATCTTTAACTTGCGGATGGACAAAGTCTGCAAAGCAAAAGCAAAAGCTTTGGCTAAGTTTTCATATTTTCTGTGTGATTTCACTAAAGAATCTTGTTTGCTTTTTGGCATAAACAATCATAGAATATTTCCAAGTCTCATTTAAGATGAGAGCCAAGCCCACAAATTCTTAGCTATACCTTGGATAATTCTAAAATTCAGGTGGGTGTTGTCTAATTGATTTGCATATAATTTGTATATATCTTTCCTAGAATTTCAAACTTCAGGTATGTGGATTTAACTAATTTGTGTGTGCTCATCAATTTAATTAGAACCCCTCAAAAATACTAGTTTCCTAAATTTTACATAGTGAAGGTCACATATTCAACAAATTTATCTACATATATAATTATAGATTATTTCTCAATATAATGTCTTCATCCTAACAGAATCATCTTCGTGAGTTTTTTCAAACCACCAAAAACTTCAATTTATTGTTACTTGCTCCCTAATCCAATGAGGTTAATCATCCAGCATTAATTGTATAACGTGATCATTTTTATGTATCTGAAGATGCTTAACTTGAAGAATTAATGTTGGCCCCTTGTATTTGTTCTGTACTTAGTCCGTGATTATAATTACTAATTTATGTCTAAAAAGTATTTATATTTTTCTACTCAATATTTTATATATAATTAATTATGGTAACTATAGCAAATATTAAGGATTTCCAAGCCACAGATATATAAGAGTTCATATAGAAATGAAATGTCCAGGGGTGCCTGGGTGGCTCAGTCGGTTGAGTGCCGGACTTCAGCTCAGGTCATGATCTCACAACTCGTGAGCTGGAGCCCTGCGTCGGGCTCTGTGCTGACAGTTTGGAGCCTGAAGCCTGGAGCCTGCTTTAGATTCTATGTCTCCCTGTCTCTTTGCCCCTAACCCACTCGCGTTCTGTCTCAGTCTGTCTCAAAAATAAATAAACATTTTAAAAAAAGGAAATGAAATGTCCATTTCATAAATCTGGATGCTGAGCAAAACAGTGCTTTTGATTCAAAGAGCACTGGGTTCATAGAGGGTAAGATTTCTGGTCCCTAGTCCCTAGCCCAGGTCCTAGTCTAACCTTAATAGCCATGCTGCTCTGTGTAAGTCACTTACCCTATTTCAGTCTCCTGTGTCTTTGTATCTCTAAAATGACAGTATAATGATAGTTTTTCTTTTTTAAAAGGGCCAAAAGAATCAAAAAGTAGATATGGGAGTTTTTTTTTTAACTGTAAAGCATTATTATGTGTAACAGGTGATTGTTATGATCACTGGTTAGAATAGAAAGAAAAAGAATCAATCCCTATCATATATTGTACCTTTTTTGGGGGGTACATAAAATCCCACAAGAATTGCTTTCTTCTTTTTTATGGTGTTAAGAGAATTGTAAGTGAATGAGAGACATGCTTGCTTGGCTATATAGACTACAAATAAGTATTTGAAAATTGTTTACATAGGTTGTTAAAATTATACCTTAGTTTTTACTTTGTATATTATGTGTTAGATTTGGCGTATGGAAATCAGAAGTGAGGAGTATATCAACAGAGAACAGGGAAAATACAGTAGAATTAAACCCTTTCCAGTTCCTGTACACATGTAGGCTTACTAGATACCCCACAATCCTACATAAATGGCATAGTTAGGGAAGGATACTCCCAAGGAATATAGTTTTGTACCATAGTTTGAATCAGAAGCGTAAATCTAGAGCACAGTCTTTATAAGATTAAAGAGCCTAGTTTATATTGAATCATGGCAGATTCATTAAGATTTGAAAACCCACTTAAACCTTGCTATGCCCCTTGTATAAAGTTTTACAAGCAGCAATGTAATGGTTTATGAGATTAGGGTCATTGCCTTTCCTAGCCTGCTGAAATTGCATGAACATCATCGGGGTATAGTAGACAATAGTGAGAAATACATGTAGTCTTCAGCAACCTACTTGTTCACTTTTCTTCTTGTCCTCTGATACTCTTTTTCCTGGAATTTCTTAAATGCTGCCCATAAATGTTTTCCCAACCCAATAATATTACAGAACATATGTCTCCTTTCTCTGCTAGGAAACTGATGGATTAATTTTGAGACAGGCAACTGATCCATCCACCCAGTAGTAGGTCTAGCAAAACCATCATGGAACAGTAGAGTTGGGAGTTGTTGTTTTTTTTTTTTTTAATTTCTTATGGTCATTGGACGTATAGTAACTGGATCCTTTTACAGTTGAGGGTATATAAAAAATTGGGGTAATTCTAGTGGCTAATTTCTTAAAAGTAATGATAAAATATTATAAACTTTAGCTCATATCCCTTATGCTGTATGCCTCACTGTCTCATGTCTATTTACGGGTCCATGGCTTATCACAGCTTTATGCTGTTTAAAGCTTTAGTTTGACCATTTTTAGGTGAGAGAGATTATCCATGGTGGGATGCCAAGTCCATTGCCAATTAGAATACATCCAGTATTGTTTTGGCCAAGTATACCTATTTACATAGAACAAGGTGGTTGAGATAAAAATTAAAATCTTACTTTAAGTGTCTAAATACAGAGAAAGGAGGACTTCTAGACTATGATGAAGGTTCAGTGTCACTTAGAATGAATGAGTGGACAGACCTTACGTTAGAGATAATAAGGCATTTAGCAAAATTTGTGTCACCTGAAAGAAAAAACACATACATATATAAAATATGCATATGTGTACCCATGGATGCATGCATATAAGTATGTATGTATATATACATATGAATACCCTTAAAATTTGCTTTAATTTCCTTCAAAGCAAGCAAGAATATCCTGGCAAACCACAGTGGTGTCCAGAAAATTCCTCATCGAAAGGGTAGTCCTGTTGGGAAAGCCTACTCGGCCATACTCTTTAGAGATGGAAGGCGCTATTGGACAGACGTGAATAAGCAGGTCCCTACTTTTGAATTTAGTCAATATTGGTGAATCCTTGTAGCAATGGGCATAGTGTTTTAAATTTAAAATCACATTTCTTAATATATAGATTTAAATTTAAATAGTCTCAGCTGTCAGGCAGCCCATCCTTCAGAGACTCTTCCTCCATATGCTCTTTTTGGCACCTCAGATTAAACACTACTGAAAACCATGCTCTTAGAGTCTATTCAGTAAGATTCACTGGTAAAACAGGAAATTTTAGCCTTGCTTCACTTTCCTCAAGGTTAAATTCATGTGGTTCATATAATGGAAAAGGACATGTTTGACATGTGCTCTTCTCTGGACTCATTGGTATTAAAAGAAATCATTTCAGGAAAGTTGAACAGGATCTTTTCTGAACCTCCATTCCTGGAATGGTTAAGTGACACCAAACCCACAAACTCTCCTCACTTGAAATAGGCCCTATGCCTTAGATTCCCTTTATGCAAATCAGCAGATTAATTGTGTAGACTCCAGAAGACTTTCTGAGAATGAGGATAATTCACTTCAGTAAAGCGACCAAGCTTGAAAAGAGAGTGAATTGTAGAAAAAAAATTTCTGAGAATGAGAGTAATGAAAACAGACATACATTACCACTTAATAATAAGCAAGGGACTGTGCAAAGCATGTTGCATGCATTTTCCAAACTGGTAAACTGGTACTATTATCTTTTTTGGATATGTGACAGAACAAAGGCAGTTCCTTCCCTCACATATTAACACGATATATTGAATAAGTAGTACACCAGACAATGGCCTTCAAATTATATGACTTTATTCTCACAGAGATATTTGCAGTCAAAGTCAATCATACCTAGATCCGTTCCATAAAGATGAATTTATAGGACAATAGAATTGTGTGACAGAGACAGAGGAGGACATAAATATTTGCTCCTACAAAAACTCCAGCATCTTATAGGTACTTATTTTCAACCATGAAGTAAGTATAATTATCTATATCTACTATGAAAGGAGAATAAGATGAAAATAAGGGTTTTTTTTTAAGTTTATTTATTTTGAGAGAGTGCATACACACGCACACACGAGTGAGAGGGGTAGGAACAGAGAGAGAGAGACAGAGAAATCCCTAGCAATCTCCGTGCATCAGCACAGAGCCTGAGGCAGGGCTTGATCTCATGAAACGTGAGATCATGACCTGAGCCAAAACCAAGAGTCAGACGCTTAACCGACTGAGCCACCTAGGTGTCCCAAGATTAAAGCAAATTTTAAAGTGCCCAAATCACATAATTTCCCACTTACAGTAGTGGGATTCTTACTCATGTATCTGACTTCTGGGACTGTTAACAACACTACTTTGTGACTTCATGTTCCCAAGATGTATGCAAGGCATCATCTGCCGTGTGTATAGTTTTAATTTCATAGTAAACTTCTTTTAGAATCACAGGGATCACATGTTTGTAGGTTGCGCTTTTGATATCAGATTATTGCCCTATTTGGTAGGGAGCTTTTATCAGAAATCTGAGTAGCTATGAGAAGTCACACATCTCTAAAAATATATCATGTCTTTTATGTTATAAGCATCTCTCTTCCATGGCCTACGAGGCCAGACCAGATTATGTACAGTTTAGAATTTAAAGCAAGTTTATAGCTGGGGCGCCTGGGTGGCGCAGTCGGTTAAGCGTCCGACTTCAACCAGGTCACGATCTCGCGGTCCGGGAGTTCGAGCCCCGCGTCAGGCTCTGGGCTGATGGCTGATGGCTCAGAGCCTGGAGCCTGTTTCTGATTCTGTGTCTCCCTCTCTCTTTCTGCCCCTCCCCTGTTCATGCTCTGTCTCTGTCCCAAAAATAAATAAACGTTGAAAAAAAAATTAAAAAAAAAATAAAGCAAGTTTATAGGAGACAAAAGCTTCAACTAAAAGCTTTTATTATATCGACTGAAATATAGAATAATTGGAGCATCTCCCAGGCAGTCCTGGTTATTTATTTGTCTTCCTCCCCTGCTTGTCCCCTACTTGTATGTGTGGTAGTACCAGACTTGTTATTCCAAAGAGCTTGTCAACATAAACATGACTTGTTTTGTGAACACTCTATCTTGGGGGTCCATTCATAATCAAAAGAAGTACCATCACGTGTCAAATCAGACTTAAAAAGCTATCTTGACAATATATTATTCTATGGTAACCTGAAGTAACATGGCGGCAATTAATAAATAAATGATCAAGGAATAACACAGCAGAACTGTCACGAAAGTGGGGAGAGGTAGCACTATTTGAAGAATATGGTTGTAAAGAATCATAATAATAGGGGCGCCTGGGTGGCGCAGTCGGTTAAGCGTCCGACTTCAGCCAGGTCACGATCTCGCGGTCCGTGAGTTCGAGCCCCGCGTCGGGCTCTGGGCTGATGGCTCGGAGCCTGGAGCCTGTTTCCGATTCTGTGTCTCCCTCTCTCTCTGCCCCTCGCCCGTTCATGCTCTGTCTCTCTCTGTCCCAAAAATAAATAAACGTTGAAAAAAAAAATTAAAAAAAAAAAAAAGAATCATAATAATAAAAAAGCCACTCAGTCCAAAATACCACTGGGTGACTTATCTGTCAGGTACATAATCACTGGAGATGTAGTATAAGCACAAAGCTTGAGTGAATGTCTAGACAGGTAATTGATTCATTTTTATGGAAATTTTACTTATTTTAAATATAATTTTTGACGATCCTGATTTTTTACTTGAATATCTATCTTGTTAAATAACACTGTCAGATTTGATTTGGTTGCTAGTATAAATAATATACTGTGTATATTACATGGTTTTTATTTTTCATTCAGTGTTCTTAACCTTCAACTGTGAGTAAAAATGTATTAAATTAACTTATTAATCTCTAGCCTAAAGTAGTGATTCCTACATTTTATTTTTAAAACTAAATAGCATATTTTTTATCCCAAAAGGTGACGGCATTATTAGATTCCATTACTAAACAATATTACTGTGCCTTGTTCATTTTGACAACATAATCATTTATTGATTTATAGAAATAATAAAAATACAACATGGAAATCAGTTTTTTCCATAGGAAAATTCTTCCTATTAATAACCATAGTTATACTGTTTAATTTTTTTAAATGTTCATTTTCCCTCTTTCTTCTGGGTATGTCTTGATTGTAATATACGTTTCTAAACTTGATTCATCTTTACTCTCCCATACTATTATTATATACAATCCATAATTAGTCTTAGAACTTTTCAAGTGAATTACACATCATATATTTAAATATCTATAGGAAACTAACTTAGAGCATTTGAGTGGGTAATGAATTTAATGATATGATCTAGGAATATAGAAATTGTATCTTAAAAGAAGAAATTTCTAAATCAGCACAATATAGGAATCTACTAAAGGAAAGACATCACCAAATTTAAAAATATAAATGCTTCATGTATAATTAGATTAATTTTTATTTTAGCAAACACAAAAATATATAGTTCTAAATGGGGTGTGTGATATAACCTCAAATCAATAAATGGTAAAGGCTGCATTTTACAAATAGCATAATTCAACCAAGCATATCTTGAATTCATGCATTGTGATTACACTAATGAATTTTTAAAAGGTGTGACAATATTTAAACAAATAAGGTCACACTCAACATTAACTCTACCTCAAATTTCCACCTATAGCTTTATTTCTTCTTCTCTAGATAACTATACTGTTTTAGAGATTACTTTTCATTTATCATCTTCCCTTTCATTGTTCCCTTTCTATTAAAAATCATATTTTTTAATCATTACAACAACAATAATTATCACATGTAGACAATTTTGAAAATTATATAGGAAAGGAAAAAGAAAAAATACCAATTTAATTGCCAATTATCTTACTCTCTAGTGATAACCACTCTAGGATATGTAACAGATTTTAATCACATACATAAATCCAACTTCCTTCTGGATATCTCACATTTGATTTTTGGCAGATTCTTCAAATTAAAATATCCAAATCTAAACTTATTATTAGATCTAACAAAATCAGTAGGGTATTATAATACAGCAGAGTGGAGATAGTGGTTCAAACTAAAGAGATAGCAAGAAGATGAAGAGAAAAGATCAGATTCTGACTATACTGTAAAGGTAGATACTAGGGAATTTGCAGATCAATGAGATATGGAGTGAGAGAAAGGGAAGACAAAAAATAACTCTAGTGTTTTTAAGCGTGAGCATTAAAGGGGTATTGTTGCTATTTATTTCCATTTGGAATGAGCCACTTTGAATAAAGATGTATCAAATTTTTGGTTTTGGACATATTTAGTTTTAGAATGCCTATCAGACACCAAAGTAGAGATGCTGAGTATACAGTTAAAAATACAAGTTTGGGTATTGGGGAGCTATCTGAGCAAAAAGTGTAACTTTGAGAGACTTAAATCTATAACTGAATAAATAAAGCCATAAGGAAGTAAAATAAACAGTATAAATAAAATCGAGTAGACAAGAATGTATAAAGGTCTAGGGCAGGCAATGGGAAACCCACCCATAGCAAATTCATCACCTATTTTTATAAATAAATTTGTACTGAAACACAGATGTGCCAATTTGTTTCCATATTCCCTGGGGCTGATTTCACACTAAAATTTCTGAATGGAATAGTTAAAACAAAGATCTTATAATGCACCAAGCATAAGCCATTTATTTTCTGACCCTTTACAGAAAAAGTTGACTAACCCCTGGTCTACAGGAAGGTAGTTACCAAGCTAAAAGTAGAATAACTTTTCATTCCAGGTTTCCCAGGACATTCCTAATTATAATAATTGCCACAGCATCCAGGACAATATAAATAACAGCCTTTTCGGGGCGCCTGGGTGGCGCAGTCGGTTAAGCGTCCGACTTCAGCCAGGTCACGATCTTGCGGTCCATGAGTTCGAGCCCCGCGTCAGGCTCTGGGATGATGGCTCAGAGCCTGGAGCCTGTTTCCGATTCTGTGTCTCCCTCTCTCTCTGCCCCTCCCCTGTTCATGCTCTGTCTCTCTCTGTCCCAAAAATAAATAAATGTTGAAAAAAAAATTAAAAAAAAAAATAACAGCCTTTTCAATATCTGATAAGTCTTTGGGCAATATATTATATAATCACCTTAACTGAAATTAACTGAATTAAAATGGAAAAAATTGCACCTAAAACAAAAGAGCTATTTCTACACTATTATATTTTATTTTGGCTGAACAGCCCAAAATATGACACCATACTCTATAGTTAAAGAGTCTCTTGTGTATTTCCCTCCCTCCTCTTCTCCCCCTCCCTTCCTATATGTTCATCTGTTTTGTTTCTTAAATTCTATATATGAGTGAAATCATTTGGTATTTGTCTTTCTCTGATTGACTTATTTCACTTAGGATAATACATTCTAGTTAGAGTGGGAGAGAGCCAAAGCATAAGAGACTCTTAAAAACTGAGAACAAACTGAAGGTTGATGGGGGGGTGGGAGGGAGGGGAGGGTGGGTGATGGGTATTGAGGAGGGCACCTTTTGGGATGAGCACTGGGTGTTGTATGGAAACCAATTTGACAATAAATTTCATACACTGAAAAAAAAAAGAATAATACATTCTAGCTCTATCCATGTCATTGCAAATGACAAGATTTCATTCTTTTTGATGGCTGAGTAATATGCCAGTGTGTGTGTGTGTGTGTATACACAAACATCTTTATCCATTCATCTGTCCACAGTTTGGCTATTATTGATAATGGTGAACTAGCATCCATTTAAAATTTTTTTTTTTAACGTTTATTTATTTTTTTTTGGGGGGGGACAGAGAGAGACAGAGCATGAACGGGGGAGGGGCAGAGAGAGAGGGAGACACAGAATCAGAAACAGGCTCCAGGCTCTGAGCCATCAGCCCAGAGCCCGACGCGGGGCTCGAACTCACGGACCGCGAGATCGTGACCTGGCTGAAGTCGGACGCTTAACCGACTGCGCCACCCAGGCGCCCCTAGCATCCATTTTAATAGAACTCAGGATTGGAGACTTTGTTCTGGTTGTCTTACATAGGACAAGTAGAAAATTGAGGGTACTTATATTTTATTTATAAATTTTACTCCCAATCACTACCCCAAACAATGATTTCCACTTTCTGTATGAGTATATATGCACTGATTTTGAAATTATATCTTAAGACAGAAATGTGGCATTAGCTAAGTAAAAATGGAAAATTTTTAAAAATATAATTATTTCATACTTTATTTGGATCCTTTTATTCTTCAAACCTTTTAATTTTGGTTGGAATGAAAAATATGTTAAGAAGGTCATATGGCCATAATTATCTAGTAGTTCTGTTTTAGTTTAGGCTGCTAAAACAGAGTACCACAGTCTAGTGGCTCAAACAAACATTTTATTTCTCACAGTTCTGGAGGATGGGAACTCCAAGATCAAGATGCGAGCAGATTTAGTGTCTGGTGAGATGCCTCTTCCTGGTTCACAGACTGAAATCTTCTCATTTTGTCATCACATGGCAGAAATGAATCATCTGTCTCCCATCTCTTCTAAAAAGACATTAATCCCATTCATGAGGGTTCTACCTCATGACCTAATGACCTCTTAAGGTCTCATCTTTAAATACTATCACATAGGGAATTTTGGCTTCAATACAAGAATTTTGAAGGGGAGGGTAGATACAGATATTCAGTCTATACCAAGTTCTAAAAATAAAATGATCAATATATATCTTTTGGAGATCATGAATATTTGCAAAATGTCATGAACCAACTAATACAAAATTTCTGTCTATCAAAAGCAAGGAAGTACATAGCAAAACAATTGACTATCAGGTATAATTTCCCAAAAGCTATTTATAATCTAATTCATAATATGAACTAGTATAGACATTAATGAAAAATGTTAGTTGTGAAAAAATGTGTTAAAGACTGCATTATTCAAAATGAATAGCGTTCTGTAAGTTAAGCAGATCAGATCATTATATATTGTTGTTGCCTGGTGGGGCCTGTGGTGTAGGAACTCTACAGGAGAGCTGGAGGATAAACTGTTTAATTTTGTGAAATCATGAGTTCATATTAAAATCTTAAATTACTTGGCAAGAAGCAGAAAGAGAAATGATAGTGTTGTTTGAAAGGACAACTAAATGTAGGGGGAACACAGAAAACAATGAAAATGTGAAACAAAGAGAGTGATCCTCTATGGATCACTTTATTTTTAAGATACAGTAGTTTTAAAGTAATTAAATATTATGAAATGGAAATTCTCACAGAACAAATATATTTTCCTATCTTGTATAATTTTTCATATAATTTGCATTTTAATTTCAAGAAAATAAACCAAAGTTTTGAAAACATTAAGATTAATTTTAAAATTTATATATAATAGCAGTTTAACTGCATGATACTTTTGTACATTTCTATTAAATTTGTTAAAATTCATATTTAACCTAGGTATATGTATGATTATCTTTTTCTTTTTTTCCTGGTGAAAAATATTCTGTATCGGAATGAAAGTCAAATGGGATGTTTTGAAAAATTTATAGAACATTTATGTTTTTGTTCTGTTTTGTTTCCTCAGAAAGAGTGTGCTTGAGTTGTATTCAGTGTCTAACTATCATGTTTTATTTTCTGTCTTGATGCATAAATTTAGTTCCAGTTTTGTCAATGGACATCCCTTTAGTATAAAAAAGATAAATCAATAATGGATGTCAGAGCTAGTAAAGAATCTAGTAATAAATTAAAAATATAAACTTTGCTCTCATATCTAGAATAACCATATAGAACACATAATAGAGAAATATTATATATAAGGTAGAACAAAGAATCATGAAGAATCATCCAAAAATAAAGGTGTGGAAATTATAAACATTATTCGAAAAATTATTCACACATAAAAATATTTCTTAACCTAAATAAAGTGATATAACATGATCTTGTATTTAAATACTTCAAAGGCTTTCTGAGAAATTCATTTTTAAGATGATTGTTGGATTATGGTGGAGATGGCAGCGTAGGAGGACGCTGGGCTCACCTCGTCCTGCTGATTGCTTAGATTCCACCCACATCTGCCTAAATAACCCAGAAAACCACCAGAGTCTAGCAGAATGGACTCTCCACAGCCAAGCGTAGACAAGAGGCCCATGGAAAAGGGTAGGAAGAGTGGAGAGGCAGTGCACACTACAGGAACTGGCAGGAGGTAGCTGGGGCAGTGGAGGGGCAGCCCACCCATGAAGGCAGAGCCCCCGAGCCTGGCTTGCAAAAGTGGAGGGGCCGGATGGAGTGAGTTCTGATAGCCAGTGGCACTTAACATCTGGAATGTTCTAAGTCAACAGCTCTGCTCAGAGAGCAGGAGGGCTAGAGGACACTGGGAGGAAGAGGTGTTGAGCCCTGGAAGACAGAGCTCAGCTTGGCAGGGAACAAAAGCACTGGCCAGCGCCATCTCCCTCTCCCATCCCCCAGCTGAAATCCCAAAGGGAACCAGTTCCCAACATCGAACTTATTTGCACTGTGTGCAAACACCCAACACTGTGCTTCTGTGGATCCGTCCCTCCTACGGGTCTGCCTGCCTCCCTCCTGGTGCTGTAGGGCTCCTCCTGCAGGGTACACCAACGGCAAAGTGAGCTGAACCTGCCCCTCCACTGTGCAACTTGCCAGTCGTCCCCAGCTACTATGCCAGATCCCATCAAAGCAGCACCACAAGCCTGGCAGTGTGCAAGTAGCCCAGACAGGGGCCACACCACTCCACAGTGAGTCCTGCCCCTGGGAGAGGGGAAGATAAGGTACACAATAGTCTCACTGTGGCCCCAGCGGTGGGCTGGGAACAGACATGGGGTCTGACTGAGGCCCCGCCCACCAACACAAGTTACTCCAGACAGCACAGGGGAAGTGTCCTTTAGTTCCACAACGCCCCTGGGACCACCCAAAATGACAAAATGGAAGAATTCTCCTCAAAAGAAACTCCAGGAAGTAGCAGCAGCTAACGAATTGATCAAAAACGATTTAAGCAATATAACGGAGCAAGAATTTAGAATAATAGTCATAAAATTAATCTTTGGGCTTGAAAAGAGTATAGAGGACAGAAGAGAATCTACTGCTACAGAAATCAAGGGACTAAGAAATAGTCATGAGGAACTAAAAAAATGCTATAAATGCAGTGCAAAATAAAATGGAGGCGACCACAGCTCGGATTGAAGAGGCAGAGGAGAGAATAGGTAGGTTAGAAGATAAAATTATGGAAAAAGAGGAAGCTGAGAAAAAGAGATAAAAAATCCAAGAGTATGAGGGGAGAATTAGAGAACTAAGTGATGCAATCAAACACAACAATATCCATATAATAGGAATTCCAGAAGAGGAAGAGAGAGAGAAAGGGTCTCAAGGTGTACTTGAACAAATCATAGCTGAGAACTTCCCTGATCTGGGGAAGGAAAAAAGCATTGAAATCCAAGAGGCACAGAGAACTGCCTTCAGATGTACTTGAATCGATCTTCTGGACGACATATCATAGTGAAACTGGCAAAATACAAAGATAAAGAGAAAATTCTGAAAGCAGCTAGGGATAAACAGGCTCTAACCTACAAAGGGAGACCCATAAGACTAGTGGCAGACCTATCTACTGAAACTTGGCAGGCCAGAAAGGAATGGCAGGAAATCTTCAGTGTGATGAACAGAAAAAATAGGCAGCTGAGAATCCTTTATCCACCAAGTCTGTCATTCAGAATAGAAGAAGAGATAAAGATTTTCCAAAACAAACAAAAACTGAAGGAATTCATCACCACTAAACCAGCCCTACAAGATCCTAAGGAGCATTCTGTGAGTGAAATGTTGCAAGGACCACAAAGTACCAGAGACATCACTACAAGCATGAAACCTACAGACATTACAATGACTTTAAACCCATATCTTTCAATAATAACACTGAATGTAAACGGACTAAATGCTCCAACCAAAAGACATAGGGTATCAGAATGGATAAAAAACAAGACCCATCTATTTGCTGTCTACAAGAGACTCATTTTAGACCTGAGGACACCTTCAGATCAAAGTGAGAGGGTGGAGAACTATCATGCTACTGGAAGTGAAAAGAAGGCTGGAGTAGCCATACTTATATCAGACAAACTAGACTTTAAATTAAAGGCTGTAACAAGAGATGAACAAGGGCATTATATAATAATTACACGGTCTATCCATCAGGAAGAGCTAACAATTATAAATGTCTATGCGCCGAATACAGGAGCCCCCAAATATATAAAACAATCAAAAACATAAGCAATCTTATTGATAAGAATGTGGTAATAGCAGGGGACTTTAATACTCCACTTACAACAATGGATAGATCATCAAGACACAGGATCAATAAAGAAACAAGGGCCCTGAATGATACATTGGATCAGATGGACTTGACAGATACATTTAGAACTCTGCATCCCAAAGCAAAAGAATATACTTTCTTCTCAAGTCCACATGGAACATTCTCCAAGATAGACCACATACTGGGTCACAAAACAGTGTGACCCCTTAATAAGTGTAAAAGAACTGAGATCATACCATGCACACTTTCAGACCACAATGCTATGAAACTTGAAATCAACCACAGGAAAAAGTCTGGAAAACTACCAAAAGTATGGAGGTTAAAGAATACCTACTGAAGAATGAATGGGTCAACCAGGCAATTAGAGAAGAAATTTAAAAACATACAGAAACAAATGAAAATGAAAATACAACAATCCAAATGCTTTGGATGCAGCGAAGGCAGTCCTGAGAGAAAAATACATTACAATCCAGGCCTATCTCAAGAAACAAGAAAACTCCCAAATACAAAATCTAACAGCACACCTAAAGGAAATAGAAGCAGAACAGCAAAGACACCCCAAACCCAGCAGAAGAAGAAAAATAATAAAGATCAGAGCAGAAATAAATAATATAGAATCTAAAAAAAAAAAAACAGTAGAGCAGATCAATGAAACTAAGAGTTGGTTTTTTGAAAAAATAAAATTGATAAACCTCCAGCCAAGCTTCTCAAAAGGAAAAGGGAGAGGACAAAAATAGATACAGTCATGAATGAAAATGGAATTATTACAACCAATCCCTCAGAAATACAAGCAATTGTCAGGGAATACTATGAAAAATCATATGCCAACAAACTGGACAACCTGGAAGAAATGGACAAATTCCTAAGCACCCACATACTTCCAAAACTCAAACAGGAAGAAATAGAAAACTTGAACAGACACATAACCAGTTAAGAAATTGAATCAGTTATCAAATATCTCCCAACAAATAAGAGTCCAGGACCAGATGGCTTCTCTGGGGAATTCTACCAGACATTTAAAACAGAGATAATACCTATCCTTCTCAAGCTGTTCCAGAAAATAGAAAGGGAAGGAAAACTTCCAGACTCATTCTATGAAGCCAGCATTACTTTGATTCCCAAACCAGACAGAGACCCAGCAAAAAAAGAGAACTACAGGCCAATATCCCTGATGAATATGGATGCAAAAGTTCTCGACAAGATACTAGCAAATCGAATTCAACAGCATATAAAAAGAATTATTCACCATGATCAAGTGGGATGCATTCCTGGGATGCAGGGCTGATTCAACATTCGCAAATCAAACAATGCGATACATCACATTAATAAAAGAAAAGATAAGAACCATATGATCCTGTCAATTGAATCTGAAAAAGCATTTGACAAAATTCAGCATCCTTTCTTAATAAAAACCCTTGAGAAAGTCGGGATAGAAGTAACATACTTAAACATGATAAAAGCCAATTATGAAAAGCCCACAGCTAATATCATCCTCAATGGGGAAAAACTGAGAGCTTTCCCCCTGAGATCAGGAACATGACAGGGATGTCCACTTTCACCGCTGTTGTTTAACATAGTGTTGGAAATGCTAGCATCAGCAATCAGACAATAAAAGGAAATCAAAGGCATCAAAATTGGCAAAGATGAAGTCAGTCTTTCACTTTTTGTAGATGACATGATACTCTATGTGGAAAACCTGGCAGACTCCACCAAAAGTCTGCTAGAACTGATACATGAATTCAGCAAAGTCATAGGATACAAAATTAATGTGCAGAAATTAGTTGCATTCTTATACACTAATAATGAAGCAACAGAAAGACAAGTAAAGAAACTGATCCCATTCACAATTGCACCAAGAATCATAAAATACCTAGGAATAAACCTACCAAACATGTAAAAGATATGTATGCTGAAAAGTATGGAAAGCTTATGAAGGAAATTAAAGAAGACACAAAGAAATGGAAACACATTCCGTGCTCATGGATTGGAAGAATAAATATTATTAAAATGTCAATACTACCCAAAGCAATGTATACATTCAATGCAATCCCAATCAAAATTGCACCAGCATTCCTCTCCAAGCTAGGACAAGCAATCCTAAAAGTTGTATGGAACCACAAAAGACCCTGAATAGCCAAAGTAATATTGAAGAAGAAGACCAAAGTGGGAGGCATCACAATCCCAGACTTTAGCCTGTATTACAAAGCTGTAATCATCAAGACAGCATGGTACTGGCACAAAACAGACACATAGACCAATGGAACAGAATAGAGACTCCTAAGTTGGACCTACAAAAGTATGGCCAACCAATCTTTGACAAGGAAGGAAAGAATATCCAGTGGAAAAAAGACTGTCTCTTTAACAATGGTGCTGGGAGAACAGGACGGCAACGTGTAGAAGAATGAAACTAGACCACTCTCTTACACCATTCACAAAAGTAAACTCAAAATGGATGAAGGACCTGAATATGAGACAGGATACCATCAAAACTGTAGAGGAGAAAGCAGGGAAAAACCTTTCTGACCTCAGCCGGCAATTTCTTACTTTACACATCTCCAAAGGCAAGGGAATTAAAAACAAAAATGAACTATTGGGACCTCATCAATATAAAAAGCTTCTGCACTACAAAGGAAACAATCAACAAAACTAAAAGGCAACCAATGGAATGGGAAAAGATATTTGCTAATGGCCTATCAGACAAAGGGCTAGTATCCAAAATCTATAAGGAACTCACCAAACTCTACACCCAAAAAACAAATAATCCAGTGAAGAAATGGGCAGAAAACATGAATAGACACTTCTGTAAAGAAGACATCTGGATGGCCAACAGGCACATGAAAAGATGCTCAAAGTCACTCCTCATCAGGGAAATACAAATCAAAGCCACACTAAGATATCACCTCACGCCAGTCAGAGTGGCTAAAATGAACAAATCAGGAGACTATAGATGCTGGCAAGGATGTGGGGAAACGGGAACCCTCTTGCACTGTTGGTGGGAATGCAAACTGGTGCAGCCACTCTGGAAAGCAGTGTGGAGGTTCCTCAAAACATTAAAAATAGATCTACCCTATGACCCAGCAATAGCACTGCTAGGAATTTACCCAAGGGATACAGGAGTACCGATGCATAGGGGCACTTGTACCCCAATATTTATAGCAGCACTCTCAACAATAGCCAAATGATGGAAAGAGCCTAAATGTCCATCAACTGATGAATGGATAAAGAAATTGTGGTTTATATACATAATGGAATACTACTTGGCAATGAGAAAGAATAAAGTATGGCCTTTTGTAGCAATGTGGATGGAACTGGAGAGTGTTATGCTAAGTGAAATAAGTCATACAGAAAAAGACATATACCATATGTTTTCATGCTTATGTGGATCCTGAGAAATTTAACAGAAGACCATTGGGGAGGGGAAGGATAACAAAAGTTAGTGAGGGAGGGAGGCAAACCATAAGAGACTCTTAAAAACTGAGAATCAACTGAGGGTTGATGGGGGGGTGGAAGGGAGGGGAGGGTGGGTGATGGGCATGGAGGAGGGCACCTATTGGGATGAGCACTGGGTGTTATATGGAAATCAAAGTGACAATAAATTTCATATTAAAAAAAGATGATTGTCAATTTTATGTGTTAAAAACTGATAGGGTTTTTTGAAAATGTATAATAGAATGAAAACTTCCCATACTACTAATTAGATCTCTGTATAAATGTTACAATAATTAAACACATATGCTATTATGGGGGAAAAAGGTTAATAAATAACAATTGAGGAACTACACAATAGCTCTTCTGAATGCAGTTTGCTGACTGCAGATCTTGGGATTTGTCAGCTTCTATAATTGAATGAGCCAATTCCTTACAATAAATCTTTTTCTCCATACACATGCATCCAATTAATCCTATTTCTCCAGAGAAATCTGACCAATACACAGGACATGGCTCAAAAAGAGACAAAGAATGCATCATAGCCAATAACGAATTTTTAAAAATAATACAAAAAGATAATTGAGAGTTCAAAAGGAGGATTAAGAACTCAGTGTATATATAATGGTATATGTAATAGTAGACTTAAGAACTCAGAGTATATATAAATATGTTTCATATTTTAATGACAAAAGGTTTAGGTCAAATTTTTTACAAATAATTTCCTAATCATTGTAGAAAATGTATTTTATATTCTCATTAAAAAGACATTCCAAATGATTTCAAAATCTTAATGCGGGTAAAAAAAAATCAAACCATAATTATCACGAAGAAAACCTATATAGTAGTCGGTGTTATCTTGTATACATAAGGAGCTGAGAAGAGATCAAGTCTGCCCTTTCCAATAGGAAATAATAGGAAAAACTAGAAATCAGTGACTTTTCTTTGGCATATTGTTGAATTGAGATCAGAGGGCAAACCACCAACTGAAAATCTGTAAAGATAGGCACCTAGGGGGAGAAGGAGGACCTGAGCTTTTGCTTATTTGGGGCAGAAGCTACTCAATGCCCTATAAACATTTAGACAATGAAGCAGCAATTTTGACAAATTGCTGGAAGTTGAGTGTGGGCTAGTGTGAGAGTGAGAAGCTCTCCTGAGGATGACACTTGTATGGGTTCCTCACACTTTCAAAGGCTTTTCCTCTGGGAATTCCATCAGGTTCTCACAGGAAAAATGGAAAAATCCATAGAAAGTTCCTCTATTTTGCTGGCTGGGGAGGGGAAGAGCAACCACCTGGACCTCTCGTCTTGTTGAACAAAGCCTTAATTTACAGGGCAAGGATATCATCAAAATGCACTAATAAAATATTTCAGATGGGGTAAGGGAACTCCATCCAGCCCCACTCTTCCTATTTCAACTAAGGGGTGGGAGAAGGGAGCCTTAATCTCCTTTTTTTCCCTCAGAAATAAAATGAGAAAAGTGGAGGATATCTCCTAGAGCTGGCAAAGGTATTAGAAGTAAAAAAGAAAAAGTTCTATCCCTGGGGGAGGGACAAAAATGCTTATGAAGGCTATATATCCCAAGACAAAGGTCCAATGTATACTCTAAAGACTGGAACTTAGTGAGAAGAAACCCTCTCAAACACTCTACCTCCAGGCTAACAAGATTCCAGTGATAATAATGCACTGTCCCTAGCATAGTACTCGAAATAGAGTACGGAATTAAGAATATCTAATGTAGGGTGCCTGGGTTGCTCAGTCAGTTGACTGTCTGACTCTTGATTTCAGCTCAGGTCATCATCCCAGGGTCGAGGATTTGAGTCCCACATCTGCTTAAGATTCTCTCTCTACCTCTATCCCTTTCCTCTACTAGCAATCTCTCTTTCTCTTAAAAAAAAAAATAATATGAAAGGAAGAGAGAGAGAACAGAGGAATATAGAAAAATAAAACAGAACACTCTACGGTTACAATTGTAAGGAATTAAAAAAAAATGTTGAGTTTATTCCATATAAAAACATACATATCTCAAATACATGTATGAAAAGTGGGGGTCCTCTGGAATCCTGGACAGAATATGTGTGGCCTGAGTAAAATAACATAGAAAAATAAAAGTTTTGTATGTATGTACAAATAATCAGACTGGGGGCACTTTATGCTGTGGTTTGAGTATAATGCCTTGCTCATAGTGTATAAAACCATTAATCTCTGTGGTGGAGAAAGCTGGCTGCCTACCTCTTATGTCCATTTTATGTAGTATAGACTTGATTTTGGGAAGTGGTTGCCCAAGCAGAAATGACATTTTATGGCCTCTATAAGTGATGACATTTCAACAGCCCAACATGAGTGAATATGAATTAATAGGCAGAATAATGACTCCCCTGTAGACATCTATATCCTAACCTCCAGAACCTGTGGCTATGTCAGGCAACATGGCAAAGGGGAAATTAAAGTTGCAAGTGGAATTAAAGTCTGTTGTAGATTCTGAGTCTGGAGTTCTTTCTTGTCCAGCAAGAGAAAGGAAGCAGGATTGAAATGCCAGAAAGGCTAATGTCTGGGAGGAGACAAGAGCCCCAAGTAAGGGTCCTTGCTCCATTTTTTATTAGGATCAGAAGACTTACAAGCTTGATGGACATTCACAAAGAGACAATGAAACCTTGAACATTAACTCATGGGCGTGGGGGAAAGGGGATTTTGAAGATATGTGGTGTTAGAGGTTTCTGGTCAATACAAAACCAAGTCCTGGTGCCAGGTAGATGGTTGTTTACAGCAGACATGAGGCCCCACCTCTGTTTGCCTAAGCTTGCCTAGGGGACAGGAAAGACAGAGCATGCTACTTCAGGGTTAACAAGGCATCTTTCTTTTGTTAATTAACTCCTTTTTAGGCAATTTCACTCTGCTGTGATCTAAAGCCCTGTTTACTTGTTCTTGTCTTTCCTTTCAGTGAAAGCAGCTTTCTGCTATTGTACTAAATTGGGGGACTTTTCCACCTTGAATACCTAACCTTGTTTACCTAATTTTGGATGCTTCCATCCTGAGATTTCCTACTCCTATACTTTTGTCCTATACTGGGGGCCTTTGCTCTGTTTACCTAATCTTGTGTACCTAATCTTGGATGCATACATCCTGTGGCTTTCTATTTCTTTTTGCCTTTTTGACCCATTGGTGCAATCTCAGGGAATTCCTAAATTTATTCCCCACAAAGGTCCTTAAGTATCTGGCCTAAAGGAGATTATTCTGGAATAGACAGGTGGGGTCAATGTAATCACAAGCCTTCTTAAATGGGGAAGAAGGAGGCCAGAGAGTCAAATTAGCGCCAAGGGGTCTTAAGAAGAACTTCCATCTCTGTCGCTGGTTTGAAAATGGATTGGAGCTGTGAGACAGGAATGCAGGTAACCGCTAGAATCTGGAATTTTTACTGTATACCATCTAGAAAGTAATGCAACTCCGTTAAGGATTTGTGACTTTCGGCAGTATATTAAATTTGTGTTAGTTTAAGCCAAAGTTTGTAGTAGCCAAGTACAACAGCAATAAGAAATAAATATATGGAGTTATATCACTTTGAAACCAAAATAATTTTAAGAGTGGGTGTGATTTGTCCATTGTCTCGTTTCTCTTTGGTGACCTTGGACGTTAAGTGTTGAAGATGTAGGAACCATGGCCTCATGCCCCAAAAGGCATCCTTCTGAATATTCGCTTGGGCTTTGTTATGAGTGAGAAATGCATATCTATTTTGTGAAGTCACTAAGATTACTTAATTACCTTATTTTTGGAACCCCTCAGTATTGCCATGGCTTAATTTCAGTTAGGAAAATAATACTGGAAAAGGAATAAACCTAAAATAGAAATTCCAGCAAGATATTTTTAATAAGTAAGATATTACTATCTAGGTATGAAATTGTTTTCAAGTTAAACAATTTTGGACTCCTAGCTTAGGTAAACAGAAAGTCCTTTCAGTGGCAGTCACATGAGAGAAGAAGCGAAAGATCTTGGTAAAGTTAAACTTATAAAAGCAATTAGTTATAAAGGTGTGATACATGCTTTTCAAGTACTAGTAACACTTCTAAAGATTAGGTATTTTATAAAGGGTATCTGACTTATTTATTATATTTATTTTTCTTACCGGTTAACTTAAGATAGATTACTAAAGTTTAATAATGACGTTATTTTAATAATACTTACATGTTCTAGAACCAAGCTTTATTAGTATTATACATTACTGCTTTAAAGGACAAACTGGTCCTCAGGCAGTATTAAATAACCCAACTTTCATTGTACTGTTGTAAACAATCCAGGACCCTATCTTCTATTCAAGGTAAGTTTAAGCTTAACAGGTACTATCAGTTGTGTCTGGGGACAGGTTTTATTTGCAATAATTGTGTACATAAATATGAATATTTCATATCTCCTCCCTTGTTGGCTGGTGTATAAAATAAATGTCTACATTTCCTACTATGCTCTCATTTCCACATAAAAGTGAATAGTTTCAGGCAACATATGAACAATCAATGGAAAGACTTTAACTTACCTTTGATATAAAATGATACTGACCCAACATTAAAACTTGAGCTTTTACATCATCCACAGCCTCTCGTATAAATAAGCCCAAAATCCACAACCAATCCTCTCCACCACCCCCACCCCCTATAAATCACAGTCCATACACCGAGAACTAGCTAAAAACCAGACAAAATCTTATCAAACATGGTAAACCAGGGAGTCCTGGCCCTTTTCCAATTTTGACAGGCAGAAATTATTAAAGAGTTGTTTGTAGGCATCCTCTGATACCTAAGGGAGAAGAGTGAAAAATGGGATGTAACAAAGGGTAAAAAAAAAAAAAAAAAAGAAAGAAGAAAGAAAGAAAGAAGAAAGTGAGTTTGTTGGGTATCTGGGTGGCTCAGTTGTTTGTGTCCGACTTTGGCTTAGGTCATGATCTCACAGTTCATGGGTTCGAGTCCCATATCGAGCTGTCTTCTGTTAGCACAGAGCCCGCTTCAGATCCTCTGTCCCCCTCTCTCTCTGCCCCTCTTCTGCTTGCACTCTGTGTCTAAAAAATAAATAAACACTTAAAATAGTTTGCAAGGGAAACAGCCAAGTATTAAGCTCTGGTGTTAATATTACAGGGATACCAAATTCACATCATCCTGCAAACAAGTCATTTGTAAGCAAAAGACCATGTCTGCAAAACAATATTGCCGGGGCTGGGGCGGCGGGGGGTGGGGGTGTCCCTTCATTTTAAACTTAAATACAATGAGAGTTTAAAGCTACCTGCTGAAAAATACCTAAAGCTAGTCAGATTAGACAAAAGGGTTTGTGGGGTTAGACCAGAAGAGCAAATGTTATAAAGAAAAATGTTAAAATTCATTATGAAGATTTTCTAATGTCATAAAAACAGAATATGCCACAGTCCCTTCATCTCTAATTGTTTAACTGTGGAGTAAATCATGTTGTTCTGTTTTCAGCATTTAATTTTTAAATTAGCTCTTGGCTGCAGTGTCCTTGATTACAGAACTTAATTAGCTGTGCCTGTTGAAGAGAATTATGCTATATACAGGATACATGATCCCATGAAAAAGCTTCATACAGGCAATCTGAATCATAGCGAAGCTTGGTTGACTTTCTAAAATGTGGAAGAACAGTTGCAAAACAGACTGTATTTAGGAACAGAAGATTCAAAGGAGAAAGATTTAATGAAACAAAATTAAATGGGTCTGTGTTCTATCTAGACAAATCTGATTGACCGGAAGTACTGTTTTAGAAGAATGAGTTAATATTAACTTTTCTTGTATTAATTCACTAATAAGTTGGTGGACCAGATTAAGATTTTTATGTACACAATTAGGGGAAAACAAATTTTACTGTTTATCTACTGGCTTAAATTTTAAAGTACACTTGTGTAAGTATGTTCTTTGCATTTCCACTGGTCAGCAATAACAGCTTCCGATCTTCCTATATCATGCAAATTATATAAGTACATGCAAATGTGTAGCAGTGAATAAAAGCTAAGCCAGAAATGGCTTTTTAACAATATCTTATAAAGGGGATGACCTCACAGAACTAATCACATCTATGGAAACTTTTTTTTTTCCTAATAGTTTAGGAAACTGTTTTACATCTTAGCCAAACACAAATATTCAACATAAAATTCCAAACGGATGTGAGAAATGTAAAAACAATCAAGAGATTATATGATGTAAAAATGGGTTTAGAATAGCTCACATGAGATGAGAAGGCAGTTAGATTCATTTTCTAAGCAAATCTTGAGCACAAGGACAGGGTATAGTTGGTACCTTAGCAGTCATTTCTCCAGTCATTTCCAGGTTTGTTGTTTATAAAATGTTATTTATATAATGTGAGGTAAATGATGCAGAAGTAAATAACCTTTAATCTATTTGGCATAATTTTTTTTTCTTTTGCTACATTGCATAAGGGGGTAGGTCACCTGCACAACAGATCAACTGAGCTCAGCTGTGCCTAATTGGGTTCTGTAGTGCTAGACTCTACTCCACAATAATTCTGTGTTTTAAAACATTTATGGAAGCAATAGCCATGATCTAGGAAACCTATTTTCTTTTCTTTTTTTTTAATTTTCTTTTTTTTTAAATTTACAACCAAGTTAGTTAGCATATAGTGCAAGGATGATTTCAGGAGTAGATTCCTTAATGCCTCTTACCCATTAAGCTCATCCTCCCTCCCACAACCCCTCCTGTAACCCTCAGTTCTCCATATTTATGAGTCTCTTCTGTTTTGTCCCCCTCTCTGTTTTTATATTTTTGTTTCCCTTCCCTTATGTTCATCTGTTTTGTCTCTTAAAGTCCTCCTATGAGTGAAGTCATATGATACTTGTCTTTCTCTGACTAATTTCACTTAGCATAATACCCTCTAGTTCCATCCACATAGTTGCAAATGGCAAGATTTCATTCTTTTTGATTGTCAAGTAATACTCCATTGTATACCACATCTTCTTTACCCTTTCATCTATCAATGGACATTTGGGCTCTTTCCTTACTTTGGCTATTCTTGATAGTGCTATTGTAAACATGGGGGTACTTGTGCCTCTTCGAAACAGCACACCTGTATCCCTTTGATAAATGCCTAGTAGTGCAATTGCTGGGTCATAGGGTAGTTCTATTTTTAGTTTTTTGAGAAACCTTCATACTGTTTTCCAGAGTGGTTGTATCAGCTTGCATTACCGCCAACAATGCAAAAGAGATCCTCTTTCTCTGCATCCTCGCCAACATCTGTTGTTGCCTGAGTTGTTAATGTCTGACAGGTGTGAGGTGGTATCTCATTGTGGTTTTGATTTGTATTTCCCGGATGATGAGTGATGTTGAGCATCTTTTCATGTGTTGGTTGGCCATCTGAATGTCTTCTTTGGAGAAGTGTCTGTTCATGTCTTTTGTCCATTTCTTCACTAGATTGTTTTTTGGGTGTGGAGTTGGATAAGTTCTTTATAGATTTTGGATACTAACCCTTTATCTGATATTTGCAAATGACATATCTTCTCCCATTCTGTCGGTTGCCTTTTAGTTTTGCTGATGATTTCCTTTGCCATGCAGAATATCTTATTTTGAGGTCCCAATAGTTCATTTTTGCTTTTGTTTCCCTTGCCTCAGGAGACGTGTTGAGGAAGAAGTTGCTGTGGCCAAGATCCAAGAGGTTTTTGCCTGCTTTATCCTTGAGGATTTTGATGGCTTCCTGTCTCACATTTAGGTCTTTCAACTATTTTGAGTTTATTTTTGTGTATGGTATAAGAAAGTGGTCCAGGTTCATTTTTCTGCATGTTGCTGTCTAGTTTTCCCAGCACCACTTGCTGAAGAGACTGTCTTTTTTCCACTGAATATTCTTTCCTGCTTTGTCAAAGATTAGTTGGCCATATGTTTGTGGGTCCATTTGTGGGTTCTCTATTCTGTTCCATTGATCTAAGTGTTTGTTTTTGTGCCGTAAGAAACCTGTCTTCATATTGAAAGCCAAGAACAAGAGAAGCAGAGCCTAATGATGCGATTTTATTTAACGCTTCGGCTGGTATGTACCAAACTTGACCTACTTACATACCATTAGCCAAAACATGTTACATGATGAAGCCCAAAGTTGATGGAGGTGAAAAGAATGAACCTTTTCATGGAGCAGATAGGTAGCTGACAGCCCAGTAGTTATGAATGTATCATCCTATTATAGAGGGAGAATGGATTTGAAAAAAAATAGTTTGGGAACAATATGCCACAGGGGTAAATGTTCTAACATCTCAGAAGCAAGAAAATCATCTTATAATCACTTATATAAGGGGCATGGAGGAAGAATATTGAGATTCCACAGAATGTCACATGTTGTCTTGCTGTACTTTAGGTATCTAGTTCCTCCACTAAAATGTGAGCACAATGAAGGCAACTCTTACCTGTTTTGTTCCTTGAGAAATGCCTGGCATGTTAAAAGTACTCAAACATTTATGACTCTTCTAATGAAGAGAACGGGAGAACACCTTAGAAGAGAGAAATCATGATGGCAGAATCTACACCAAGGAAACATGTCCAGAGAGGAACAGCCCTGTGTTTGAAAAAAAAAAAGACAACTTCTAAATGTGAAGGTAGAGTAAAATAATAGCAGAGTGTATTAGGTGAAAAAAGTTTCTATGGTCTGATGTTTTAGAAGTTGGTTTGCAATTTATACATTCTTAATGCAATTACAGACATTGTAGGAGAAGATAGTAAGATGTAACTGCTTTTAATACTCCAAGCCTCACTAGATTCTGTTCAATTAATAAAATTACATAAGAAATATAATGTATATGTTATAAGAACACATTTCCATATTTTGATCCTACAGGAAACATATCTATGTAAAGAGCCATCCATGTGGAGAAGGAGAACTTTATCAGAATCACAGAAACCCTCTCATGATTCCATTCTATCACATTAATTCTTCCTACAAGCACTATCCTGACTGCTAAATCACTAGGTTAGTTTTTATTACCACATATATAAGTACAAAGTAAATTATTTTGTATCTGCTTCTCTGACCTCAAATCAGGTGTATGGGAGAAATCTGTTTTATTTTGATAGCCATAGTTCATTCATTTTCTTGGTGTACAGTATTATAATGAATCCATAATTTATCATGAATTTATTTACATGAATACTTGGATTGCTGCTATAAACATTTGGTTCATGTATGTATGCACTGGGATGTATAAATCTAAAAATGGTGTTGGGTCACACAGATATGCATATATGTTCAAATTTAGCGGTATCACAGTGTCTATGAACAAAATATAAAAATGTCCAAACAAGGCCAAATGCCCAAAATTTTCCAAATTACACTTCAGTATCAGAATAGGATATGCTGTTTTATATATTAAAACTTCACTTTTAAGAAACTGAGTTTTTAATGTAATTAATTGGCTTTTACTGTAGCGAAAACTACTGAACACGTTTGCTTTAAACAGCCTTTTGTCTTGAAACAGTATAGAGAAAACTTTAAATTTTAAGTCGTTCTGCGAATGTCCTGCAAGGAGAGCAAATATTATTAATACATTTTAACTCAATAGACGAGTGATGTTTTGCAATACAAGTAGTACTTGATGCCGAACATCACACGATCACAACTGAGCCAATGGGTCTTGAAATTCGCTTTGATACACAAGTGCTTTGGATTACAGGCATGTTTCCGGAACAAATTATGCTCACAAACCAGGATTTTACTTGTAAATACTTTGGGCTGAGTGATTCTTTTGGTCTCAGGCTCACCCATGTTTCTGCAGACAGGTGCCAGTTTGAGCTGGTTGATCAGGGATGCCTATAGCTGGGACACCATGTCTTGGTTCCGTGTAGTCTAGAATTGTCTAACAAGGTAGGCTAGGTTTTTCGCATGGAAACCGTAAAGGATCTTGAGAGATCATGGCAACATGAAAAATTTCCTGAGACCCAAATTCTGAATGTATTTCGACATACGTTGTCAAGGTGCATGACTGCCGAAATGGGAATAGTTACAAGCAACTTCATAAGCAATGTGTAACAGTAATATTATTTAATTGTAATTTAATTTATATTTCCCTTATGAACAAGGTTGGTCAACATTTCCTATGATTTTTGTCTTTTAAAAGCTCCTTTTATGAAATGCCTGTGCAAGTGTCTTACCTGTTTTTAAATCAGATTACTTCTTAGTGATCTGAAAGAATTCTGTTTTCTGGATATGAATCTATGGCCAGTTCTTAAAGTATGGCTTGCCTTTTGATTAACTGGATGTATTCATTTTATAGCTTAGTAGTGCTAAATTTTACCTTTATTTTATTTTTTTTAAGGTTTTTAATGATTATTTTGAGAGAGAGAGAAAGAGAGAGAATGGAGCAGGAACAGAGAGAAAAGGAAAGAGAGAATCCCAAGCAGGCCCCACACTCAGCATGGAGTCCAACATGGGACTTGATCTGACGGTCTTGAGATCATGACCTGAACCAAAATCAAGAGTTGGATGCTTAACTAACTGAGCCACTCAGGTGCCCCTAGTAGTGCTAAGTTTTAATGTAAAAATGTAATCATATTTTCACTTTGGGGTGTTTTATGTATTTATTTTGCTTGCTTTTTAAAGAAACAAAACAAAGTTTACTTAGCACAGGGTCCAGGAACGTGAGACAGCTCCACGAATTTCTACAAGCTATTTTTTTTTCCCCTAATTCAACAGTAAATTAAAAAACTCATCTGAAAGTGATTTTATGTCTGATGTGAGGTAATGGTCCAACTTTTTTGATTTTAAAAATTTTATAAAATGCATATTGCAGTTGACTCTAATATTTTAATAAAAAGACCTCTATTTGGATGATACTGTAAAGGTCCATCTTTGTCATAAATTAACTGTTGAAACTGCATGAGTCTGTCTTTAGACTCTCTGCAGACATCCAGTAGTGTATATGTTCAGTCTTGTAGCAGGACTACCGTCCTAACATAATATTATGTATACTCCATTTAGTAAGTGTTCCCTTGTTTTTTTTTCTTTCTCCTTCTATTTCTTCCTTAATATTTGTGTTGCCATTCTTGATCTTTTGGTTTCTTACATACACTTTAGAATTTAATTGATTGCCATAATTTTAATTCACCATACAAAGTAAATAATGTGGATAAAATGGCATCATTACTTTTTCCAAAGCGTTCATCTAGGACTTGAGTCTGCCTATCCATTTTATTGTTGTTGCTCTTGTTCTTTGAATGATACAAAGCCATAATTCCTTTAAAAGAAGTAACAGAATAGAGTTTTAGGTAAAATTCAGCCAATTATTGGACTCCTGAATTACGGCAAAAGTAGGGTATTGGTGGTAAGCCACTTTCTTAGCTTAATTTTATTTATTTTTTATTGGAGTATAAATTACATACAATATTAGTTTCAGGTGTACAACCTACTGATTCAGCAATTCTATACTACTGTGTGCTTACCACAGTAAGTATGGTCTCTATCTGTTATCACACAACATTAGTACTTACGGTACTGATTATGTTCCCTATGCTGTAGTTTTCATCTCAGTGACTCAGTGACTGATTTCTTTTGTCCTGGAAGTTTATACTTTTTAATCCTTTTCATCTATTTTTCACATCCCCCTTCCCACACATAGTCACATCCCCTCTGGCAAACACGTAGTTCTCTGTATTTAAGAGTCTGTTTGTTTTATTTAGATTCTACATATAAGTAAATTCATATGGTATTCGTCTTTCTTGGACTTATCTCCCTTAGCCTAATACCCTCTGGGTCCATCCGTATTATCCCAGATGGCAAGACCATATCCTTTTTTTATGGCTGAGTGATATTCCATCTCACACACACACACACACACACACACACACACACACACACACACCACTTTATCACTCATACGTCTGTGGACACTTGAGTTGCTTCCATATCTTGGCTATTGAAAACAATGATGCAATAAACAAAGGAATACGTATCTTTTCAAATTAGTCGTCTTATTTTCCTTTGGTAAGTCAGTAGTAGATTACTGGATCATTTAACATTTCCATTTTAATATAAACCTTATGGTTTTCCACCATGGCTGTGTGGATTTACATTCCCATCAACTGTGTACAAGTTTTCCCTTCTCTATATCCTTGTCAATACTTGCTATTTCTTGTGTCTTTGGTATTAGCCAATATGTGTGAGATAATATCTCCTTGTGGTTTTGGTGTGCATTTCCTTGATGATTAGTGGTGTTGAGCATTTTTTCATGGCTGCTGGATGGAGTGGTATTGGCTGCAAGCTTTCTTTTAGGTCTTTGATTATATCATGTCACTCTCTTCTGGCCTGCAAAGTTTCTGCTCAAAAATCAGTTGTTAGACTTCTGTAGCTTTCTTTGTATGTAACTACTTTTTCCTCCCTTTGCTGCTTTTAAAATTCCCTCTATAGCTTTAATTTCTGCTAGTTAAATTACGTGTTTTGGTGTGGATCTTCTTGGGCTCATCTTGTGTGAGGCTCTCTCTATTCTTGGAACTGGAGGTCTGTTTCCTTAACCAGACTGGGGAAGTTTTCAGCTGTCTCTTCAAATAACTTTTCCATTCTCTTTTCTGTGTGTTCTCCATGTGGGATGCACGTGTTATTATGCTTAATGATATCTGAGTTCCCTTAACCTAGTCTCCTCTTTGAATTCTTATTTCTTTTTGCTGTTCAGCTTGGTTGCTTTTCATTACCCTTTCTTCCAGATTGCTGAGCCATTCTTCGGCATCCTTTAATCTGCTATTGATTCCCTCAAATTTATTTTTTTAGGTTATTGAATTCTTCAGCTCTGACTACTTTTTTTAAAATATGAAATTCATTGCCAGATTGGTTTCCATACAACACCCAGTGCTCATCCCAACAGGTGCCCTCCTCAATGCCCATCACCCACCCTCCCCTCCCTACCCGCCCCCTGCCAACCCTTAGTTTATTCTCAGTTTTTAAGAGTCTCTTATGGTTTGGCTCTCTCCCTCTCTAACTTTTGTTTTTTCCATCCCCTCCCCCATGGTCTTCTGTTAGGTTTCTCAGGATCCACATAAGAGTGAAAACCTATAGTCTGACTACTTTTTTAAAATATATTTTCTGTCTCTTTAAAGTTCTCACTGAGTTAATCCACCTTTTTTCAAGTCCAGTCAGTATCTTTCTGACCATTGCTTTGAACATTTTATGAAACCTTTTGCCTATCTCCATTTTATTTAGCCCGTTTACTGTGATTTTTGTTTTGTTCGTTCATGTGGAACCTATTCCTCTTCTCATTTTTGTCAGTCTTTGACTCTGTACTTATTGGATAGGTAAGATACACCTACTGGTCTAGAAAGTAGTGGGCTTGTACAGAAGAGGTCTTGTAGTGTTCCATGGCATGCTTGCCCTTGGTCACCAGAAATAGGTGCTCCAGAAGTGTCCCATGTGGGCTGTGCACACTCCTATGTTGTGGCTACACCACAATTTCCTTAAGCCTAGCCAGCTGCAGTGACCCCTTTGCTGTTGTGGATGCACTGCGCAGAGTTTTCTCCCTGCACAGTTCAGAGGCCTCACTGTGGTTGCTGAGGGTTCACTGGGGCAGGGTGGCGCTCAGCCTGTCTCTTAGCAAAGTAGCCTTTCTGCCACCGTTTTAGGCACACGCGACAGCAGGTTGTTCCTTGCACAGGCACCTGTGGCAGGAATTGTGTGCATGCTGGTATGTGAAGTTTTCTCCATCCTTTTTCAGGGCAGGAATCACTAGGAGGGAGACGAGTCCAAGTTGTAGTTGCCTGCTCTGTATGGCAGGGCAGAAACCACTTCAGAAGGATGCCCTGCCCAGGGAGACAGGTTGGACTGGCTCTCCTACTCTTTTCCATGTGGAGTTCTCTCCATGACCTAGCTATGAAAAATTTTTTGTGCCAGTCTTTAGGTCATTTTCAGAATTAGCTGCCTAGATGTACCTGCTGCCTCCATGTATCTGTGGGATGAAGTTACCTTAGGACACTCCTACTCCACCATCTTTCCTCCTGTATTTGGTTGGTTGGTTGTTTTGCTTAATAATGTTGTAGTTTCCTCTGGATAAGTCTAGATACATATATTTCTTGGTATTAGGTATGTTTCTTTGCTACATAAATGGTACATAGTATATATTTGCAATATAGATCTGTTGTAGTATCTATAAACACACTTGGATTTATATATTGAATTTATCTAGTCAGCTTAACTTTATGTTTTAATTCCAATCATCTATATGGATATAATTTTTGCATATACACAAGTGCAACTAGCAGGTGTTGACAGTTGTTTCTTTTCAACTTCCTAAATCTCTTTTAAGGTGCTTTTAAACCAATCTGGTGAGTTATTATGTATTTCTGTTCTAAAATTACCAATGACATTTTAATTATCTGAAAATATTGTCAATCATCTTTTGTGTTACTGTAAAAAAAAAAAAACACAACTAAAAGTACAATTTTGTAACTCTCTTAATTGGGTCCTCTATGTTTTTGGTGCTATTAACTTTCTATTTGTCTTGGTTGTCTCCTTGTATTATTTTTTACATGACACATTGTTTTTAAAATTTTTTATTCTATTATATATGAAAAAGTTCTGTGATACCTTGAGGTGATAGATAATTTCTTTTTCTGTTCTTATTTAGATATACTTGACATTAATGTGTATTAGTTTTAAGTATAGAAAATAAACATATAAATATATCGTTGGGTAAATGAGTTTAGTTGACCTTCACTTCACATAATTACAATTTCTTTCTGTTGTGATGAGAACTTTTAAGATACCCTCTAAGTAATTTTCTAGTATACAGTACAGTATTAACTATAGTAACCATGATGTACGTTATATCCCCAGGACTTGTATATCTTATAACTGCAAACTTAGGCTTTTGAATACCTTCACTCATTTGACCCCTTGCCCCCACTTCTGGCAACCATCAGTCTGTTCTCTATATCTATGAAATCATGATTTTTTTTTTTATTCCATGTATAAATGAAGTGATATTCTGCAACATTTGTTTTTCTGACTTCCTTAGCATAATGCTTTCAATGTCCATCCATGTTTTCATAAAGGCAAGATTTCCTTTTTTATGGCTAAATAATTTCTGTTGTGTATATGTGTGAAATATATAATCACATCACATTTTCTTTCATCTGGTGATGGAGTGTTATTGTTTCCATATCTTGACTATTGTAAGTAATGCTGCAGTAAACATGTTGAGGGTACAGATTATCTTTTCAGGGTAATGATTTTATTTCCTTGCTATATACAAAGAAGTGCAATTGCAAATTATAGTTCAATTTTTTAATGTTTATTTTTGAGAGAGAGAGGGTGGGCACAGGGAAGGGACAGAGGAGCAGAGAGAGGGGTAGAGAGGATCTGAAGCAGGCTCTACACTGAAAGCAGAGAGCCTGATGTGGGACTTGCACTGACGAACTGCGAGATCATGACCTGAGCCAAAGTAGGACACTTAACCGCTTAACTGATTGAGCCACCCAAGAACCTTGGTAGTTCAATTTTTAGTACTGGTTTTCATGGTGGCTTCATCAATTTACATTTCTGCTGATTATACATAAAATTCCTTTTTCCATGTTCTCACCAACATTTATGTCCTGTCCTTTTGATAATCGGCATTCCAACAGGTGTGAGGCAATCTTGTGATTTTGATTTTCCTAGTGACAAGTCATTTTGAGCACTTTTTTATGTACCTGTTGGCCATTTGTATACTTTTGTGGGAAAATGTCTGTTTAGTTCCTCTGCCAATTTTTAAAATAGGAATTTTTTGTTGTTGTTCAGTATTGTGAATTCTGTATATACTTTGCAAATCTTGTATTTGATAAGGAGCTCCAAATATTTTGTCCCATTCTTTAGGTTGGCTTTTCATTTGATTGATGATTTCCATTGTGGTACAGAAGCTTTTTAGTTTGATGTCGTCCCACTTGCTTTTTTTTTTTTTTTTCCTTGCTTTTGCTTTTGATGTCCAATCCAAAACATCAGTGCCAAGACCAATGTCAACAAGCTTATCCTTTGCGTTCGTTCTAGGAGTTTTACAGATTTAGTTCTTAAATTTAAGTTATTAACCCATTTTAAAAAAATTTTTTTATAGTATAACATAGCTGTCCAGTTTATTTTGCATGTGGCTGTCTAGTTTTCCCAATACCAATTATTGAAGAGATGATTCTTCATTATATGTTCTTGGCTCCTTTGTCATAAATTGACCATGTAAGAATGGGTTTATTTCTGGGCTTTCTATTCTATTCCATTGTTTGTTGTGTCTATTTTTATATCAGTACCATACTTTTTGTTTAGCATAGCTTTGTTATGTAACTTGAAAAATAGTAATTTGGTGTCTCCAGCTTTGTTCTTCTTAAGGTTGCTTTAGTTATTCAGGATTTTGTTTTAATGGGTTATGTTTATCTTGTATATATATTTTTTTCTCTTGCTACTTTTAATATTCTTTTACTTTTGACAGTTTTAATGTGTCTTGGTGTGGGTAACTTTTGATTTATCCTATTGGGAATCTATATGCTTTCTGGATCTAGATGTCTGTTTTTCTCCAACTTAGGGAACTTTTCAACCATTATTTAAGAAATCTTTGTCCCTTTTTCTCTTCTGTTTTTCTGAGTCCTCTATAATATGAATATTTGGCCACTTGATGGTGCCTCATAGGTACCTTGAGCTATCTACTCCTTTTAATTCTCTTTGCTTTTTACTCCTCTGATGTAATGAATTTCATGGTCTTGTCTTCAAGTTTGCTGATCTCTTATTCTGCTTCATCTAGTCGGTTATTGAATCTCTTTTGAATTTTTCAGGTCAGTTATATTCTGCTCTATGATTTTTGTTAGATCTAAAATATAAGAATGTAGTGCTCTATTGAATTCTTACTGCGTGTATTACTCTCCTAATCTCAATGAGCAACTTTATGATAATAATTTCAAACTTTGTCAGGTAAATAACTTACCTCTACTAAGGTCTGTTTGGGGGTTTTATCTTACTCTGTTTGCTTGAAGCATATTTCTGTTTCTTCTTTTTTCTTTGACTCTGTGTTGGTTTCTGTGATTAGATAAAACTGTCACCCTTCCCAAGGTATAGGACTAAAGGAGTATCCTGTGTAAGATTAAACTTTACCATTCTGCTGGCCTGAGCTCTTAGTCATCTCTCAAACCTTTGTGGTTGTCTAAACAGGCTTCTTTTTCGTTGTTAGTGAGACCCTCTAGTTGACGATGTGCCAAGACCTATCAGTGTCCCAAAGGGAAAGATTTCAGTTATTAACTAGATGCGGGATGATTGGAATCTGGACCCTCAGGCAGCAGCTGTTAAAGTATGCTAATAAATCTTTTCAGTAAGAGACTGTAAAATAGGCATTTGTGTTGGTACTCTCTACTGCAAGGTCTGGAGGGTTAGCTAGTTAAGAATGTTTCTTTAGTTGCTATATTCATTGAACTAGTGAACACAGGTTCAGTCTATCAAGAGTTGTATCCTAAAGTAAGCAGCCACAAATCCAAGGAATCAGATGTGTGCACAAGCTCCTTTCATGGAGACACTGTAGACCTGGAGCTGGGTGGAAAGGTTTTGAGAGAATTGCAGTTGTCCCTGCAGTGTTTAAATTAGAAAACTTACCCTCAAGCTATGGCTTTTAAAATCTGCAAAGAGCACTTTTCAGGGAAATAGTGGGCATTTCAGTTTTCTGCCTCTTCACTAAACCCTTGGTGGATAGCTGATGAAGCACTTACTCTGTTTGCTACATTCCTGTGAGACCCATGAATGTAAGTCCCATTAGCCAAAGAGCCAGACCACAGAGGGTTGCATACCCTGGTAGCAGGCACAAAAAACTGTACCACCAAACTGTTCACAAGCTAGAGACTTGGAGTGGTAAAGAGGGAGAGAGAAAAGATGGTGCCTGCCAATCTCCTCAATTACTAGAGAGTATTACAATAGGTCACTCGATTTGGATTAACTAAGAAGCCTGACCTTCAGGCTGTAGCTTTTAAGATCTGTACATAGAGCCTCTTTCAGAGAAAGACTGGTGTTTCAGTCTGTTGCCTCTCTGCTGAATTCCAGAGATAGTCACAATAGTCCTCAGGAGTCCATTGAGAACTGTTTTTTTGTTTTTCTTGTTTTTGTTTTGTTTTGTTTTTTAGTATAGTATTGTAGGGCAGCCCTGTTGGCTTTAACAGGTAGGTGTTTTGGGAGCCATCTCTTAGGTGGAAGTCTAAAAAGTTGGAGCACTAAATGTAAGGATTTTTCACTCCTCAGGGAGAAGATGGGAATTGTGATCCCTTTCTTCACTGTATGTTATTGTACGTCAGTGAATTTTTTGGTGAAATTGTGTCAGCCTCTCCTACCAATTTATATGTTATACATACATCCATACATCTATATTTTCTCATTTGCCCAATGTATGGGAGTCGCTTGACTAAATTTTGTATTTCTTTTAGAGAAATTTGTTGTTTGTAGCTATAGTATCAGTGTCCAGATGAGGAAGTTAGTTTAGGAGCTTCTTATGATGTCAGCTTGAATCAGAATGTGGCTGACAGTTTCTCAATAGGAAATTTATTCTCACTCCTGGAAAGTGTCTAGGCTAGGAGCATCAACAATCCAAAATGACCTTACTTCAGATAGATTGAGGTAATTCTATACCATGCTTTAACCCTTAATGGGCTGATATTCCAATTTAATGTTACCACTACAATGTAAACTACTTGGGTCCCAACTCAAAGTCTGGTGGGCTATTAAGACCCTAAACCACTTCTTAGCTTTGACCTCAAACATTTATCCCTTAAGTCCGGTGAGTTTATTAAGACCTCTTCTTAGTTTCCTAGACTCTAACTTATAATATTGGAAGAGGGGAATTTATTTGGGTAAAAGCAGCCCTTAAAGACCTTTTCATTTCTCTGAAATTCTCTTAGTGTTAACAATTCTTCACTGCTTAATATCTCTCCAATACCCTGGAACATATTTAAGTGTATGTCTGTGTATATTTGAACATTTCTAGTTCTCTGTGGGATGGTTGTTCAAACACCACTCAAACTGCCACTTAATTATCAAGACTATATTTGTGTTAGGTATTATTCTTTATTCCAGATATAAGTACATTCAAAAAGATTTTGCATCCTGTCTTAGGTTATGTAATAATTAATGGGACCCAGATTTAAACCCAAGTTTATTGTGTTATAAGCCCCATATATTAAGCATTCTAGAATGTGTCTCATTTCTAGACCACCACTCATGGTGGTTCATGAACACATTTAAGTGCTTTTACTCCATATGTTTTATAAACACTAAAATGAACCCAGCCCAAATTTCATGCAAAGTACAAATGTTTGGTCTCTAGATTAGATGAAACCTCAGTACTGGGAGATAAGAAATATTTGTAGCATTAATTAATATTCTTGTGATTTTGAACTTTTGCTATAAAGTAATATTACATAGTTTTTGTGTGGGTGGATAGGTTATACTTTTCTTATTAGACTATGTGCTTATCTCTTGTATTAGGGCAGTTCCAGATAAATCTCTATTAAATAGTATTATGTCTTCTTATTTACATTATTAGAAAGATGTGTGTGTGTATGAGGCACACACTTCTATTTTATACCAGTAAATATATGTATAAATCTTACTTCAAGAGTTTTGTATCTTGTAATGACTTATATTCTGGCACATTATGCTTATTTTATAACGGACAAAGAACATTTAGTGTCCATTTGATCTTTAGTTCATTTGTCTACATATATCTTTATAATGTAGTAGAAAACAACACAAATATTTCACCTATTTTAAAAATATTCCACAAAAATTTTTGAGAATTTAGCGTGATTCCAAGTTTATTTGAATTAGGGACAAAACCAATTTTTTTTCTAGGTATGCAATCAATCTTTATTATACAGGAGATACAGAATTACATTAGCATAGTCAAAAAAATTAGTGGTCTGGAGAACAACAGACAATTATTACAAATATAGATTGCAAGCAACGGATCCATACACATTACCCTGGAGGGGATTATTATGAAATCTTTGCAGTGAAAATGTGTTATACACATTTTATTTTTTATAAATAGACTATAGTACCTAGTAAAGTGACATCTTTTTGTTTGAAGTTTAAGTGATTACTTTCCACAAGTATATTGACAGGTAGATTATTTCTCTTTATTTTAATTCTATTAACCCACTGTCTTGTATTAGCTTCAGGTGTATAATAGTGATTCGATTTTTTATATATTACGCAGTGCTCATCATGATAAGCGCACTCTTAAACCTCATTATCTATTTCACCCATCCCCCACCCCCGCACCTCTCCTTGGGTAACAGTTTTTTCTCTCTATTTAAGAGTCTGTTTATTTATATATATTTTTTCTTGGTTCACTTGTTTTAGTTGTTAAATTCCACATATGTATCAAATCCTATGGTATTTGTCTTCCTCTGACTGAATTATTTCACTTAGCATTGTACCTTCTAGATCTATCCATGTTGTTGAAAATAGCAAATTTCACTTTTTTATGACTTAGTAAGTTTCCATTGTATGTATGTATATATACATATATGTACATATATACACATAATATACATGTATATATAATTTTTATCCATCTAACAATGGACACTTGGATGCTTTCATAATTTGGCTATTGTAAATAATGCTACAATACAAATAAAGGTGCATATATCTTTTTGAATTAGTGTTTTATACTCTGTGGGTAAATATTGAATAGTGGAATTAGTGGATCATATGGTAATTATGTTTTTATTTTTTTGAGGTAACTCCATACTGTTGTCCACAATAGCTGCTCCAGTTTGTATTCCTAACAACAATACATGAAGGTTCCTTTTTTCTCCACATCCTCACCAATACCTGCTGTTCCTTATAGCTGATGTTTCTTATGGTTTTGATTTTAGCCATTCTGTCAGGTATGAGGTGATATCTCCTTGTGTTTTTGATTTTCAATTCCCTGATGATGACTGATGTTGACCATTTTTCATGTGTCTCTTGGCCATCAGGATGTCTTCTTTGGCAAAATGTCTGTTCATGTCTTTTGCCCATTTTTAATTTTTTTTTTTTTTTTTTTTGGTGTTCAGTTGAAGTTCTTCATATATTTTGGATACTAATCCTTTAGCAGATGTCATTTGCAAACATGTTCTCCTATTCAGTAGGTTGCCTTTTAGTTTTGGTAGTTTCCTTTATAATGCAGAAGGTTTTTATTTTGATGTAGTCCCAATACTTTACTTTGGCTTTTGTTTCCCTTGTCTCTGGAGACCTATCAAGGAAAATGTTGCTGTAGCTATGTCCGCACACTCCTTAAACTGTCATCTTTTATGGTTTCAGGTCTTTTGGATTCTAATCCATTTGAGTTCCTTTTTGTATATGGTTTAAGAAAGTTTTCTATTTTCATCATTTTGCATATAGCTGTTCAGTTTTCTCAGCACCACTTGTTGAACAGACTCTTTTTGCCATTGCAAATTCTTGCCTCCTTTGCTGATGAGTTGACCATATAAGTGTATGTTTATGTCTGAGCTCTATTTTCTGTTCTTTTGATTTATTCTGTTCTATTGACTTATTTTTCTATTGCATCTGTGTTTTGTGCCAGCACCATACAATTTTGATTACTATAGCTTTGTAGTAGGTCTTGAAATCTCAGATTCTGATACCTCCATTTTGGTTTTCCTGTTTACCAAAGATTGCTTTGGCCAAAAATTGCTTTGGCTATTCAGAGTCACTTGTGGCTTACACAAATTTTAGGATTATTTGTCCTAGTTCTGTGGTGGGAAAAATGCTGTTAGTGTTTTGATAGGAATTGATTAAATCTGTAGGTTGTGTTGGGTAGTATGAAACTTTTAACAATAGTTGTTCTTCCACTCCATGAGCATGGAATATGTTCTCATTTGTGTCCTCTTCAATTTCTTTTATCAATGTTTTATAGTTTTCAGTGGACAAGTCTTTTACCTCCTTGTTAGGTTTATTCCTAGATATTTTGTTATTTTTGGTGCAATTGTAAATGGGAGTGTTTTCTTAGTTTTTCTTCTACTTCATCATTATTAGTGTATGGGAATGCAATGGATTTCTGTGTATGGATTTTACTTCCTGTGACCATACTGAGTGTATTTATTAATTATGATAGTTTTTTTGGTGGGGTCTTTAAGGTTTTCTCTATATAGAATTAGGTCATCTGCAAATGGTGAGAGTTTCACTCCCTCCTTACTAGTTGGGATGCCTTCCATTTATTTTTGTTGTCTAATTTCTGTGGCTAGGACTTCCAGTATTATGTTGAATAAAAGTTGTGAGAGTGGACATCCTTGTCTTCTTCTTGATCTTAGGGGAAAAACTGTTTTTCACTTTTGTGTATGATAATATGTGTTTGTTTTTTTTCTTATAAGTCCTTTATTTTGAAGTATGTTCCTTCTAAACATACTTTGTTGAGGATTTTTATGATGAATGGATGTGTACTATGTCAAATGTTTATTTCTGTGCTTATTGAAATGATTATATGGTTCTTACCCTTTCTCTTGTTGATGTGATGTATCATGTTGATTGATTTGTGTGTGTGTGTGTGTGTGTGTGTGTGTGTGTGTGTGTGTGTGTATTGAACCACCATTGCATCCCCAGAATAAAAATCACTTGATCATGGTGAACGATGTTTTAAATGTATTAATGAATTAAGTTTGCTAATTTTTTTTGAAGATTTTTGCATTGATGTTCATCAGAGATGTTTGGGTGTTTTGTTTTTTTTTTTTGTTTTGTTTTGTTTTGTAATGTCTTTATCTGGTTTTGGTTTCAGGGTAATGAATGAATTTGGAATGAATTCATAGAATTAGAGTGACATTCATAGAATGAATATGGAAGTTTTTCTTCCTCTTCTATTTTTGGAATGGTTTGAGAAAAAGAAGTATTAACTCCTCTTGAAACATTAGGTAGAATTCAATTGTGAAACCATCTGGTCCTGAACTTTTGTTTCTTGGGATATTTTTGATAAGTACTTCAATTTCATTGCTATTCTGATTTTCTATTCCTGCTTTAGTTCTGGTGGGTTATGTTTCTAGGAATTTATGTATGCTTGGTTGTCCAATTTGTTGGCATAGAAATTTTTATAATATTCTTTGTATTTCTGTGGTATTGGTTCTTATTTCTCCTTTCATTTATGATAGTTAGTTCCCCCCCCCCCCCCCTTTAATGAGTCTGGCTAAAGGTTTATCTATTATCAATTTTTTTTTCAAAAAACCAGCTCTTTATTTTATTCTATTGTTTTGTTGTTGTTGTCGTTTTAGTTTTTATTTTAT
Organism: Puma concolor; assembly: GCF_028749965.1. Lineage (NCBI taxonomy): Eukaryota > Metazoa > Chordata > Mammalia > Carnivora > Felidae > Puma > Puma concolor. Next base: position 180,870,932 of record NC_141674.1, read on the forward strand.
TTCTGCTCTAATCTTATTTCCTTCCTTCTATTGGTTTTGTTCTTTTACTGGCTCTTTGAGGTATAAGGTTAGGTTGTGTATTAGAGATTTACATTGTGTCTTGAGGTTGGCCTGTATTGCTGTAAACTCCCTGTTAAACCTGCTTTTGCTGGTTTAACACAAGGATCCCTGAGACTTTGGATCCTTGTGTTTTCATTTTCATTTATCTCGATGTATTTTTTTTTTTAATTTCATCTTTGATTTCTTACTTGACCCAATCATTGTTCAATAGAATGTGATTTAACCTCCATGTATTCGTGTTCTTTTCAGATTTTCCCTTGTGGTTGAATTTGTTTCCTAGTGTTGTGATCAGAAAAGATGCATGGTAGGACTTAAATCCTTTTGAATTTGCTGAGAACTTTTTGTACACTAACAAGATCTGCTGTGGAGAATGTGCATGTGGAAAAAAAATGTGCATTCCATGGTTTTAGGATGCAATGCTCTGAATATATGTTACATCCATCTGGTCCACTGTGTCATTCAAAACCGTTGTTTTCTTGTTAATTTTCTGTTGGGTTAATCTGTCTGTTGATAAAAGAGGAATGTTAAAAGTCCCCTACTATTTTATTACTTTTGATTTCTTACTTTATGCATGTGAATAGCTGTTCTATTTGGTTTCCTCCCACATTGGATTAATAAACATTTCCAATTGTTATATCTACTTGTTGGATTGTTCCCTTTGTGGATAATTAGCAAGACATGAAGAAGGACTCTAGAGTCTCTGTTTTAAAGTCTATTATTGTGACACAAGTATTGTTACCCCAGTATTTGCACTTCCTTTTGTGTGATAAGTGTTTTTCTATACTTTCACTTTCAAACTTTATGTGTCATTAGGTCTGGGGAGTTTCCTGTAGGCAACATATAGATGGATCTTGCTTTTTTTTGTTTTTTTCACCCTATGTCTTTTCACTGGAGAGTTTAGTTCATTTACATTCAAGGTAATTGGTAGGTATATACTTAATTACATTTTGTTCCTTATTTTATGGTTGGTTTTGTAGTGCTTCTCTGTTCTTCATTTGTTTTCTTCTCAGTTTTCTGGCTTTCTTTAGTGATATATTTGGATCTTTTTGTATATCTATTACCAGTTTTTGATTTGTAGTTAACATTTTAGGTTATATATAACAACCTTATGCATATAGCTGTCTGTATTGACAGTCACTTAAGTTTGAACTGATTCTAAAAGCACTAAATTCTTATTCCTTCCCATGCCACATTCAGGTATATAGTGTCATACTTCATATTCTTTTATTTTGTGAATCCCTGGACTCATTTTTATAGATACACTTAATTTATTGCTTTTGTGCTTCATACTTTTCTTATTCCTCCTTATGGTCTTTCATGTCCACTCACAGTTCCCTTTAACATTTCTTGTAAGGCTGATTTAGTGATGATAAATTCTTGTTTGTCTAGGAAACTCTTTGTTGCTCTTTATTCCCAATGGTAGGCTTGCTGGGTAGAGTATTCTTAGCTGCTGGTGATTTTTGTTTTTGTTTTGTTTTTGTTTGTTTGTTTTTTTCCTTCAGCACTTTATCTCCGCACTTTATCTCATGCCACCCCCTTTTGGCCTGCAAATTCCAATTAAAAAAAAATCAGCTGATAATCACCTTATGGAGTTTCCCTTGTATGTAAATGTTTTCTCTTGCTACTTTTTTTTTTTTTTTTTTTTTTTTTTTTAATTTTTTTTCAACGTTTATTTATTTTTGGGACAGAGAGAGACAGAGCATGAACGGGGGAGGGGCAGAGAGAGAGGGAGACACAGAATCGGAAACAGGCTCCAGGCTCTGAGCCATCAGCCCAGAGCCCGACGCGGGGCTCGAACTCACGGACCGCGAGATCGTGACCTGGCTGAAGTCGGACGCTCAACCGACTGCGCCACCCAGGCGCCCCTCTCTTGCTACTTTTAAAATTCTCTTTGTCATATCTTTTGCCATTTTTACAACTATGTGTTTTGGTGTGGACCTCCTTGGTTTAAATTTGTTGGGGTTTTTCTGTGCTCCTGGATCTGAATATCTGTTCCTCCCCTCCCCCATTTCCCAGATAAAAGAAGTTTCCATCTATTATTTCTTCAAAGAAGTTTTCTTCTCCCTTTTTTCTCGCCTCCTTGTCAAATCCCTATAATGTGGATGTTATTATGCTTGATGATGAGTTCTCTTAATCTATTCATATTTTTTTACTAGTCCTATTTCTCTCTCTCAGCTTAATTGCTTTCTATTACTCTGACTTCTGGGTCTGTGATTCATTATTTTTCTTCTTCTAGTCTTCTATTTATTACCTCTAGTGTATTTGTTATTTCAGTTGTTGAGGTATTCTATCTGCTTGGTTCTCTTTTTATGTTTTCTATCTCTTTGTAGAGAGTCTCCCTGAGTTCTCTGCTCTTGATCCCAGTGGGTATTTTTATGACAATTACATTAAACTTTCTATGAAGTGTATTATTTAACTGTTTCATTTAACTCCCTTGCTGAGATTTTCATCCTGTTCTTTTATTTGGGACACATGCTTCTGTCTCTTCATTTTATCTAACTCTCTATGCCAGTTTCTAGGTGTTAGCAAAGTCAGCAACATTTCCTACTCTTGAAAGCAGTGGCCTTATGAAGAAGAGGTCCTGTGGGGTCTTGCTGTGCAGTGGCCACAGTTCACCAGAACCTGGCATCTCAGGGGTATCTCCTATGTGGGATTTGTGCACCCTAGTGTTAAGGCTAAGCCACATTTTCTTTCAACCCTGTTGTCTGCAGTGGTTCTTTTTCCCTGTCGTGGGCACGGTTTTGTTCCTATATTGTTAGTGGACCAGTCTGGGGCTGCCTTTGTCATAATTTGGGTGAGATCTGGTATTGGCCAGAACTGTGGTTGCACAAACTGCAGGGTGCTTCTCTGTTATACACTGAGAAGCATTTGGTAGTGGGAAGGCCTGTAGCCAGACTAGATATCTGCTCCCACCCAACTGTTGGAGCTGCAGTCATACTGGTATGCATGAGTTAGAAGTCACTTTGGGAGTGGTGCCGATGCATGTTGGAGTTGCTTGCACACTGCCATACTTGTGGGGCTGCTTTGATGAACTCCTGAGGGTACCTTTGAGGGACTGGGTGTGCAGAACAGTGTGAGGGTGGTGCACACTTCTCTCAACCTGGGTGGAGAGTTTGTGTGCTGCAGTGGCTCTGTAGGTGTCCGTGTGTCTAGGTTGGGAGTCAGGGGAGGGAAATGGGGCCCACCAGCCATTTTCTTCTTCTAGAAGTCTCCTAAATGTCTTATCCCTCAGAACACAAGCTCTGAGATTAGTAAACAAATCTTCCTCCATAACATATGTTTTTTTTTTCCCCCTCTTTCTTCAAACTGTTGCTACTATGCTGTATCTTCAATGGGCCTGTTTGTTATATCTGAGGACAGAGACTCAGTTTCCTAGCTTTCTGTGGCTCTCTCAGAGCAGAGTTTGCTGATTTTTAAAGTTTCCGGTGTTAAGCTTTACTGATTGTAAGAACTCACACAGTTAGGCCCTCTGTTTTTTAAAGCCAAATGTTAGGGGGATTTTTCTCCCAGTTCTTGTTACGCATGCCTGTGTGACTGATGTAGGGCCTGCTCCTCTCCCCTCTCTGTGCCTGACAGTCTTGTAGGTCATTTTGTCTCCTGATGGCATCTCTACTCTTCCTACCCTTTTTGATGTGGTCTCTTCTCTACAATTATCTGTAAATAATTTGTTCTATGACCAGTCTTCAGTTCATTTTCAGGGTTATTTATATTGACATGGCTGTTAGCTGGTTATATATATGGGAGGAGGTGAGCTTAGGATCCTTCTACTCCATCATCTTCCCCAGAAGTTCTCATGTGCATTATTTATTTGTTTTTACTTTTTAATATATTTTTGAGAGAGAAAGAGAGACTGAGTGTGGTCCAGGGAGGGGCAGAGAGAGAGGGAGACACAGGATCTAAAGCAGGCTCCAGGCTCTGAGCTGTCAGCACAGAGCTTGACACGGGGCTCGAACTTATGAGCTGTGAGATCATGATCTGAACTGAAGTCAGATATTTAATAGACTGAGCCACCCAGGCAGCCTACTTGTGCATTATTTCTAATAGGACCACTTCTCCTAGACAGAACAAATGATGTGGTTGTGTGTTTCACACACAAAATAAGTAGAACACAGTACACTTGAATTAGATATAATGCCTTTGCAAATGAATGTGTTTATAAGCTCACTGAGATAAAGGACCATCATTTATATACAAACACTGTCTAGAAAAATGTAATTTGTTAATATTTGATTTATTAGTATGTATGAATAAACTTGAAGTATGTTCCTTTCTCCAGAGCCTATGCTAAGTATTTTAAACACGTGTTCACTTTGAATTTTATTCCCGTACTTCAGTGGGTTATTTTGTAATACTTTATATAGTCTATAGACGAAAAAAAAGTTAATAGGCAATTATACTGCCTAGAAGAATCAGAACTTGAGTCTAAGTCTTGTATTCAAAATCTGTTTATATTCTGGTATTTGTGACTTTTTAAAAAAAAATTCGGTTTTGATTCCCATGAGTGACTTCCTATTAAGCACATCTTGTTTTCAAAAAATATTAATAATTTCAGGATATAGCTAATGATATTGGAGAGGGGGCCATCCTAGAACTATAAGAAGACCAGATATTTATGGTCAAGACAAACTATACATGAGTTTGTATTTAGAAAGCTATAGGTACATGTATAATTTTGAGATCTAACATTCCCTAGTTGCTGCAATACTGACGTGCTTCATCTGAATAAGTTGGCCAAAATAAGCAAACTTGACAATACTAGTTATTTATAGCTAATGTTGCAGTTGATTCAGCCCTTGGCTTTTAAGACTGTTCATTTAGTTTTTTTTTACTATTTAATCTAAAAACTTACTTTTGTGGAATATCTCTGGACTGAACGTTGCTTTAGCAATAATATTGCTAATATTAACTTAAAAATTTTTGGAAATACATATCTGTACTTTACAACATGAAGCCATCACCCAAAGACCATTCAGATAAATCTCTCCCGTAGCTAAATTTTACTCCCATCAGGAGTGTTCTTTCCTATCCCTCTTTCTACATTCTCCTGACACTACAAACCTGCGAACTACATCATGTGCCAGTTCTGATCAAAGGACAATAGAAGCCAGTAAAATAATAATGTGCCTAACTTAGAGTAATTAGATATTGGCAAGCTTGAGTGACTGCACCAAGCATTAAAAGTTGAATTATAATCAGAGCCCACACACTTCTCATTAACACATGCAAAGCACACCTGTGGTTTATTAATTTTCTTAGCCACAAAAGTTAAGCACAAAACAGTGCTTTCTTCCACAAATTCATAGTCTATATGTTTTCCTGTGCTTACTATTCAGTGTATTTTTAGAGGATGGAAATGGATTTAAAATAAAGTTTATAAAATTTTAAATACATCTACAATAAAATCATAATTACAGCAAAAAATGCTTTAGGGTTTGTAATTTTTAATTTTGTTTTAAATTTAAGCCCAGAAAAACTGATAAATTCCATTATCTACAACTGGATATGGTCATTTGAGTGCTATTTGATAAATAAGATTCACAAACATCAATATTTAGACCTTTTAAAAAGTAATGATACTCGGGGGCACCTGCGTGGCTTTGTTGGTTGAGTGTCAGACTTCAGCTCAGGGTGCATGGGTTCGAGCCCCACATTGGGCTCTATGTGGACAACTCAGAACCTGCTTCAGATTCTGTGTCTCCTCTCTCTGGCCCTCCCCTTGCTTATGCTCTGACCCTCTCTCTCAAAAATAAAACTAAAAAATAAAAAGTAATGATACTCTTTATATATAAGTAACTATGGAAAATTAATTTGTTAGTATTTAAGATTTTTAAAACACTTAACATATTGCCAATAAGCTAATTAATTTTTTTAAAGAAGGGTTATAAACAGTCTGTTTTGATAAAATTATACAAAAATGTGCTGATATTTAGAAGTCTTATTTTTCTCTAGAGTATTCCTAAAATGATAACCTAATAAAGTGAGTATTAAGACTTATGGGGCAAACACTATACTTCTGCAGGTCACAGAGCACCTAGAATTACATTTTGTGCAAGCTGATGTAAAATAGATAAAATATGTTGAAAGATAATATCACAAATATGAAAGATACAAGTTGAAGCAGGGAGAAATAATACGTAAATTTTTTTTTTCAAATATTTCCCCCATTCTTTGGTTACTAGCCAAGAAGGAAAAGCAAAGATCAAACTTAACATCATAATATAAACAAATATAAAACTGGATAAAATATACAAAATGATTTTACTTTTTATTTAAAAACATTTTTAGTGTTCATTTATTTTTGAGAGAGAGAGGGAGCAGGGGAGGGGCAGAGAAAGAGAGACACAGAATCTGAAGCAGGCTCTTAGCCTTTAGCGGAGCCTGACACAGGGCTCAAACTCCCAAACCATGAGATCATGGCTTGAGCTGAAGTTGGATACTTAAATCAACTATGCCACCCAGGTGCCCCTACAAAATGATTTTAGACGTTGGAAATCAGACAGTGCAGAACGATTATCTCTTGGAGAAGGGGAATAAAGAGGGTGGGTTTTATAATCACTTTAACTCTTAAGTTTGGGGATCCCTTTGTACGGAAATAAATCACTCACAAACTTGGAATTCCAGTTTCTTTAAGAGATGGAGGTTAGACTTTGGTGAGGATTGAAATGATTGAAAATTGAAGGAGAGGGTATGAAGAAAACAGGGAATCCTGCAAAAATAACTGCAGAATATGCATCAGAAATCCTGTGACACGGGGAGAGTCTGGCCACCTCCTGCCCAGCCACCCCATTGTAAGGAAACTCCCATCAGAAATTCAACTGGTTTCCAAATGGCCAAAAAAAAAATTTCTATGCATATCCACTGAATACTGGGCTGCATATGAATGAATAAAATTCAAGAAGGCCAAGAGCAGAAGACAATGGAAGATGTCTGCTGCAAAGTTCTGAGCAATTGCAAGTAGCAGTCATTTGAGCTCTGATCAACCGGAGTAGAGGCCTCAGTGATTATTTTCCTGGGACATTAGGTAGATACTGTGGGGGAAGGACATACCTTACTGAATAAGAATAAAGTCTACTCTAGATCCAGGCTAGAAAAGCTTAAAATCAGTCTTCAAAGTGATCAAACATCTGAATTTAACTGTAGGCCCAGACGAATCTAAGCCAACGTGAAGGAAAACAACAAATTTTGACATTGAGCAAAGTAACCTAATATTCAATATCTAACAATTTTTAGGCATGCAAAGAAACCTAAAAATTGTTCCGTAGCCAGCAGAAAAAGCAGTCAAGAGACCTACAACCAGAAATGATAGATGATGTAACTAGAAGATGAAAAATGAGTAGGCTCAGATCTTAGACACGTGTGGAGTGATGGGATCAACATCACAATTGCCTTTTTGTTTTAAGAAACAGAAAAGACATGGCCAAAATTCACGTCGTGTTTTCTTGAACCAGAGCTGAAGTTTCAGGGCAGACAACTGAACTTTAAAAAGGAGTGTGTGTAAAGAGAAACACGATTCAAGCATTTGCTAACATCACCAAATACCATATGAACAAGTAAGGAAACGTTTTTCATGTTTTGCTTAAGACCGCGTATGGGTTAGCAAGAGAATTTAAAGCCTGTGGAGGCTGCAGACATTTGGAGTATTCTTACCCTCTTGAAGGATTTCCCTGAACAACCCCACCAAGCATCTAGGGGGAGAATCCTGAGGAACCCCCTACCCACATCGGTGCTGGCCATGACCAACCTTCTCTCTTCCCTATGGAACAAAGTTTTGTTTTCAGGAGCAAGTATATGGAGAGTACTACTGGGAACCATTTGCAGTGGAACAGGAAGGACAAAGGTCTACCAATGCAAAAGGGGGAGATATGTGTGCTAGGTCAAGCATTACTTTTCACAGAGGAGCGTAAAAACCTGTGAAAACTACATTACTGAGGTCTGCGTTAATAGTACCACCTAACACTGAGGCTTAAACACCACACCTGTGGTGTGGCACACCACACTATACTTCTGCGGCAACCTACCTCGAGTTTAACAGCGGTATACAACTGAGAGACATGCAAGGGACAGAATTATCTAGGAACTAGGACAAAGGAAAGACCAAAATCCAAATGGGAAGAAATTAACAAGTTTTCAGTGGAAAAATTTGAAATCTCTAGTTACACTGAAGGTAACCATAACAACAATAAGCTTCAGTCCAAGTCCAATTGCTAACAAGATTAGCAAAACTCCCACACTAAGACTTTGAAGAAGGAAAGATGTGTTTATCTCCAAGCATAAAACATTTACTTCAGCGTTGACTGCCCTAACATAGCAACTTTCATGAAAAAAAAAGACATTAAAAAAAGACATAAAAAGAAGAAAAACAGTTTGAAAAGACAAGAACAAACTCAGATATGACACAGTTGTTAATTGACAGATTTTCAGATAATTATGATAGCTCTAATATAAAAAGTAGAAAGCATGGAAGATCACATAGGCAATTTTAACAGAGATGAGCACTGAAAGTAAAGATAACACAGAAATGTTAGAAATCCAAAACACAGCAACTAATGAAAGAATCATCAGATTTATCAGTTGACTTGATGCACTTAACCTGTAAACTTGAATGTGATGTTTGTAGTGTTAACATGTTAGTGTTAACATGACTAGAATAAGAGATGCCCAGGTAATTGGTAAAACACTATTTGTGGATGTGTCCATGAGGATGTTTCCAGAAGAGATTGGCTTTTGAATTGGCATTGAATGGAAAGATTAAGCGGAAAAGATCTTCCCTCATCAGCCGCAGGCATCATCCAATCCACCAAAGGTTCAAATAGAACAAAAAGTCAGGGATGGGGCAAATTATTTCCCTTCTTACTCCTCTCCCCCATTCTCCTTGGAAAGAGACTCATTCTTCTCCTGTCTGTGGATATCAATGTTGCCAGTTTTAAGACTACATTGTACAATCAATTTATAGGGCAGATTGCTAGACTCCTCAGCCTCTATATTGCCTCAGGAAATTCCTACACTAAATCTTACAAACTTCTCTACCCATATACATATGTAGGTCCATGGTTTTATTTCTCCAGAGAATGCTGACTGGTGGAAAGAGATCCATAAAAACTCCCTACCAAAATAGAAGCAAAAAGAGGAAAAAAAAAAATGAAAAAAAAAAAAAAAACCCACAAGGAACTAGAGCATCTGAATTTTATGGAAAAATAACAAAGGCTATAACCTCTGTGATTGGAACCCCAGAAGGAAAATAAGGCAACAATAAGGTGAAATATTTGAAGAGACTGTGACTTAGAATCCTCCAAAATTAGCGACACACACACACACCACATGTCCAAAAGACTTGGGACAAGGAAAATACAGAAACCTAACAAAACAAAACTTACATATGGGCATATTTTTCAGACTGCTGAAAGCAAAGATGAAGAGAAAAACCTTGAAGATAGCTGGGGGGAAGAGGTGTGCATTACACACAGAATAAGTTTAAGAATTACATTACACATCTCAACAGAAACCATACAATGAAGAAGATATTATAGTGATATTTCAAGTGCTAAAAGAAAAATCAACCTGTAATTCTATACCCAGTGAAAATACTCTTCAAAACTGAGGAAGAATAAAGAACTTCAGCGGTACTGGAGTGGCTCAGTTGGTAAAGTGTCCGGCTTTGGCTTAGGTCATGATCTGACAGTTTGTGGGTTTGAGCCCCACATCGGTTTCGTGCTGACAGCTCAGAGCCTGGAGCCCGCTTCAGATTCTGTGTTTCCCTCTCTCTCCGCTCCACCCCCATTCATGCTCTGTCTCTCAAAAATGAATAAATGTTAAAAAAAAAAAAATAACATCAGACAACCAATGCTGAGGGAATTTACTGCCAGCAGATTTAGGCTATCAAATTATACAGTTTTCTAAGCAGAATGAATATACATCATGTCAGGAATCTACTCAGATGTTAAGAGTATCAGGAATGGAATAATAAAGGTAAAATTTAAGCTTATATGCCTTAGCTTGCTGGGTCTTCTGTAATAAAATACCACAAACTGGGCAACTTAAATGATAGGCACTTACTTTCTCACAGTTCTGGAAGATAGAACTCTGAGATCAAGGTGACGCCTTGGTTCTAGTAAGATTATTCTTTCTGGTTTGTAATTGCTGCCTTCTTATTGTGTACTCCTACGTTGAGAGAGGCTTGAGAGCGAAAGCTCTCTGGTGTCTCTTCTCATATGGAATAATAATCCTATTGGATCAGGGTCCCACAATTATGACTGTACTTAACTAATTTATTTGTTAGAGGCCCCATTATCGAAGGTATGGTAAAGTTAGGGCTTCAACATATGAATTTAGGGCTACAAAACTAGTGACTTTATATCATTGTGTTTTGTTATTTGCAAATGCTCTTAAAGGTAACTAATTGTTTAAAGCAACAATAGTACCAATGTATTGTGTGCTCTAGGATATGTAAAAATGAAATCTATGACAATGGTGCATGGGAGGGATTAAAAATATACTGTTGCTGGTCTGTAGAGTTCACCTTGGTGGTATAAGCTATTTCGAAGGTAATCCTTAAGTGTAAAGTTTATGTTGTAAATCCTATGCTAAGTTTCTTTAAAACATAAGTAATAAGTTCATAGAGAAAACAAAATGGAAACATAAAAAGATAAATTAAAACTAGTGAAGGCAGAAAAAGAATATAGAAAATAGAAACACAGAACAAATGGAAATAGCAATGTGCTAGATTTTAATCCAAGTATATCAGTAATCACTTTAAACATGAATTGTATAAACACCAGTTAAGACAGAGGTCATCATATTGAATAAAGAACAAAATTTAACTACACATCTTTCTATGCATGTTCTATATACTCTATACAAGAAACTAACTTTAAATTTTTTTTTTCAACGTTTTTTATTTATTTTTGGGACAGAGAGAGACAGCATGAACGGGGGAGGGGCAGAGAGAGAGGGAGACACAGAATCGGAAACAGGCTCCAGGCTCTGAGCCATCAGCCCAGAGCCCGACGCAGGGCTCGAACTCCCGGACCGCGAGATCGTGACCTGGCTGAAGTCGGACGTTTAACCGACTGCGCCACCCAGGTGCCCCAAGAAACTAACTTTAAATATAAAGATACAGATATGTTAAAAGTAAAAACATGGATAAAGTTGTATAATGCAGGCACTAGACAAAGATCAGTAGAATAGCTATATTAAGAAAAAGTAGACTTCAGAACAAGAAAGATTATTAATGTGAAGAATGTATTACTTGATAACGGGGCCAATTCTTCAAGAAGATAGAACAAGCTTATATGTATATGTGACTTACAAAATGCAAGAGTAACTGATAGATCAAGTAAGCACAAAGTTAGTAAGAATATAGATGACCTGAACAGCACTTACTCTAATGGACATTTATAGAACATTCTACACAACAGTAATAGAATATACATTATTTTTTTTTAATTTTTTTAATGTTTATTTATTTTTGAGACAGGGAGAGACAGAGCATGAACAGGGGAAGGTCAGAGAGAGAGGGGGAGACACAGAATCTGAAACAGGCTCCAGGCTCTGAGCTGTCAGCGCAGAGCCTGACGCGGGGCTCGAACTCACAGACCTCGAGATCATGACCTGAGCCGAAGTCGGACACTTAACTGACTGAGCCACCCAGGCGCCCCTACATTATTTAAAGTGTACATAGAATATTTACAATGATGAACCATATTTGGGGCATATATATATGTGTATATATATATATATATATATACACATATATATACACACACACACATACATATACATACACACGTATATATACACACATACGCATATGCATACTTTTTTATTTATTTATTTATTTAAAAAAATTTTTTTTTTTTAACATTTTATTTTTGAGACAGGGAGAGAGCATGAACAGGGGAGGGTCAGAGAGAGGGAGACACAGAATCTGAAACAAGCTCCAGGCTCTGAGCTGTCGGCACAGAGCCCGACGCGGGGCTCGAACTCACGGACCGTGAGATCATGACCTGAGCCGAAGTCGGCCGCTTAACCGACTGAGCCACCCAGGTGCCCCCGCATATGCATACTTTTATATACAAATAAAAAGTGCACACAATGGAATGATATTCAGCCATAAAAAATGAAATTTTCCCATTTGCAACAACGTGAGTGGAGCTAGAAAGAATAATGCTAAGGGAAATAAACCAGTCAGAGGAAGACCAATACCATGGTTTCACACATATGTGGAATTTAAGAAACAAAAGCCAATAAGCAAAGGAAAAAAAAAAAAGAGGCAAACCAATTAACAGATTCTCAACTAGAGAGTGCAAACTGATGGCCTCCAGCATGGAGGTGGGTAGAGGGTTGGGTAAAATAGGTGATGGGGATTAAAAAAGAGTATACTTACTATGATTTAAAAAAAAAAAAAAGGAACAGGTTATTGACTTGTGCATCAATATGGAGAATTCTTAAACAGATTTAAGTGTAGGAATTTAAATCAAAATCCTTTTATACTATAGAATTCCATTTTTATGATCTGGAAAAGACAAGACTGTAGATGAAACAAATCAGGAATTTCCAGAGATCTTTTTAACTGTATTATGCATATATGAAATAATTACAGTAAAGGGGCCATGCCAGCGAAAATTGAGTTGACAAATTTGGGAGAGGATGTTATGACTGAAAATGAATGGGTAAAGACCCAAGTAATTACATAAACGCTGTACTCTGATAAATTTGTTTCTTGTGGGGCCATAGGCTGCTTTTGAAACTGCTTTAGTTGTATACTGTGTTTGAACAAATATGTAAATGAGTGGTGCCCGGTGAAAGGTTTTTCACTGTTAAAGAAGCAAGTTGCAGGTGGATAAGAGAAGGCTGGAATGAATGCTGTGGACCATTCCTAATTTGGTGAAAGACACAAACCTACAAACTCAAGAAGTTTAAATGGCAAGAAAAAAATAAATCCAATAAAATCCATGCTAAGTACATCATAATTTAACTTCTGAAAACCAAAGACTAAAATATCATAAAAGTATCCATAGAGAAACAATATAAGGGGAAACAATAGAAGAAAAATCTATAAGGGGATGCGTCTGTAATTATGGTCAGGTTTCTAGGAAAAATAATCTTAAATTTTTGTAATACCAGTCAATATAAAAAATGAGTTTTATAAACAAGCAATGAGCAAATGAGAATAATAAATATACCATTTAAATAGTTAACGTTTTTAGTTGATTTAATAATTTTTATTTTAGAGTATTTGTTAAACATTATATAATTACTTTTAATCATATTTATGTTTAATGTTTGCATCTCAGATGAGTAAGTTCAAGTCTTCACTATGATATCTGTTGAGTGAATTCGTTTTGATACTTTTCCTCTATCCTGAAATAGTTTTCTAACATTCAAATTATAGTTTATGGAATTGTATTGGTCTCTGTTCAATTTCTCTAAGATGAGGTTCAGGAAAATTTAGGTTTTACATGTATCCTTTGTTGTGATTCTGGGGTTCTACTAATTACATAAAACAATCTGAGTTACAACCTACCACATCTAGTCGGCAACATATTTTATTATTTTGGGGTTTGTTTTGGTCTCAAGTTAATCACACACACCTTGAAACTGATAGTGATAGAAATTTGTGTGTGTATGCTGAGGTTCTATGATACTAGTAATTGAAAAGAACGGAGCACCTGGGTAACTTAGTCAAATGAGTCTGACTTTTGATTTTTGGGTGCGGTCATGATCCCAGGGTTGAGGGATCAAACCCTGTGTTGGGCTCCTTGCTGAACATGGAGCCTGCTTGAGATTCTCTCTCTCTACCCCTCTCCCCTGCGCACGCTCTCTCTCTCTCTCTCTCTCAAAAAAAAAAAAAAAATGCAAAGAACTATATAGTGTGTACTATGTGCCAGATTCTAAGTGCTTTGTATAGGTCATTTGATTCTTTATCGTAAAGAATGCTGCCATTAACATAGGGGTGCATCTATCTTTTCAAATTAGTGTTTTTGCTTTCTTTGGGCAAATACCCAACAGTAGAATTACTGGGTCATGTGATTCCTATTTTTAATATTTTGAGGATTTTCCATACTGTTCTTGACAGTGGCTGCAACAATTTACTTTCCTACTAACAGTGCATATGGGTTCCTTTTCTTCCTCATCCTAATCAACACTTGCTACTTCTTGTCTTTTTCATTCTAGCCATTCTGACTGGTGTGAGATGATTGCAGTTTTGATTTTCATTTCCATGATAAGTGATGTTGAACATCTTTTTAGTTGTTGGCTGTATGTGTTTCTTCTTAGGAAAAGATGTCTATTCAGGTCTTCTACCCATTTTTAATTGGATTATTGTGGGAGCTTTTGTGTTTAGTTGTATAAGTTCTTTATATATTTTAGATATTAACCCCTTATCAAATATATCATTTGTAAATATCTTTTCCTATGCAGTAGGTTGCCTTTTTGTTTCGTTGATCTTTTACTTTCCTATGAAAAGCTTTTTATTTTGGTGTATTCCCAATAGTTTGTTTTTGTTTTTTGTTTCCCTTCCCCAAGGAGACCTATCTAGAATAATGTCGCTATGCCCAATGTCCAAGTGATTACTGCCCATGGTTTCTTCTGAGTGGGGGTGGGGGGGAGGCTATGGTTTCAGTTCTCATACTGTGGTCTTTAACCCATTTTTAATTAATTTTTGTATATGGTGTTAGAAAGTATTCTGATTGCATTATTTTTCATGTAGATCTCCAGTTTTCCTGGCTATTGAATAGACCATCTTTTCCCCATTGCATATTTTTTTTTTTAATTTTTTTTTTTTCAACGTTTATTTATTTTTGGGACAGAGAGAGACAGAGCATGAACGGGCGAGGGGCAGAGAGAGAGGGAGACACAGAATCGGAAACAGGCTCCAGGCTCTGAGCCATCAGCCCAGAGCCCGACGCGGGGCTCGAACTCACGGACCGCGAGATCGTGACCTGGCTGAAGTCGGACGCTTAACCGACTGCGCCACCCAGGCGCCCCTCCCCATTGCATATTTTTACTTCCTTTGTCATAGCTTAATTGACCACATACATGTGAATGGTGTATCATTTTTTTTTTTGTGTCAATACCATGCTGTTTTTATTATAGTTTTGTAGTAGATCTTGAAATGTGGGATTATGATCCCTCCGACTCTTTCTCAAAATTGCTTTGTCTACTGTGAGTCTTTTGCGGTTCTGTAAAATTTTTAGGATTATTTTTTTCTGGCTCTGTGAAAAATACTATTAGTATTTTGATAGGGATTGTATTCACTTTTATTCTACTTTGTTTAATGTGTATAATAGGGCAATTACCTATGCATATGTAATTCATGTAGATAACTAAAAGGAACACAAAATAACATAGGCAAAACAGAATAAATGTAAGCATCATTGGAAATCCTATAGTTCATTTTTTTCATTGTCCATACATAGAAACCTAATCTTGAGAAGAATTAGTCAATTTTCTATAAATGCATTGAAAATTAGTAGCAGAATAAACGCACTGTATGTCGGACTCCTTCCATCCAGTGTAGTAATATTTTCCTTGAGAAAACACATTTCTTTACAAAATATCACATGCATACATAAACACATACCCTCCTCTCCACCAAAATAAAATAGGTTGGACTAAAAGCAGATTTAGGTTATGTTGGTGAGAGGTAAGTATGTATCACAGATATGCATGTATATCTGCATACAAGATATATGGAGCATATCATGTACATTTCAAGGTACAGAATTTAAAGTATGTTTAATTAAGTAGACTTCTACAATTAAGAAAATCCTGTAAGATATACACTATTTATTATTGACTTTGGTGACAGACATTTCATTAAAACATAGTCTCAGAAGACTCAGCTATCTCAAATGTTGGCATTCTAAGACCAAATGAAAGTTTATAGTTCTTATCTGTATATTCAGTCAATATTGATTATCGGTTATTTTGTAGACAAATATGAAAAATTATACTGTAGAAATAATCCATTGTACAATTGTATATAATTCTATCTATAATAACAGTTTTTTGAGAAAAATGTGAAATTATAAAGTACAAAGGGATGTGATATAAAAGAGGAATACTTAGTGTCAGTACTCTGGCGTTGTCTCTAGATATTAGAATTTGAAGAAGAATCAGGAAAAGAAAAAGGTTCTAGGGGAGCGGGACAACAGCTTTATTTTGTTAGTGTAAAATTACTCAGCAGATGTTTAAATGCTTCTGTGACTGGGAGAGTTTGTGATGGTCTGGTATTTGAAGATTATAAAGGAATTGTTTTAATGAAAATATGTAAGAACTGAGTTTAGATTTAAGCTCTGCCATTTATTAATTGTATAATTTTGAGGGAAGATGCAATCGTCGATCAGGTTTTTTTTATCTGCAAAGAAAGTATATTAATACTCACTTTCTAAGATTGTTGTGTGAACATAAGGAGAGTCTCATTTTGCTCTACTTTATGAAGGTTAAATGTGATATCATATAAAAAATTTGTAATCAGTTGACTTCAAGAAATTTACAGGTATTCTTTTGCTGATATTTGGCATTATATAATTTGAATATTTACTACCTTGTTCCAGATGAAAAAAAGTTTCTATTTTTAAAAAAGCTTAGAGATTTGGAATGAACAAAACCTATAAATATGATTTAGTGTCATAATTGTTATCAGTATTATATCAATTTTCTGCTAACATTTCTGAAATCATAAATGTCAAATATATGATTCATCCTGATGATTTAACTTTC
Source organism: Puma concolor (assembly GCF_028749965.1). NCBI lineage: Eukaryota > Metazoa > Chordata > Mammalia > Carnivora > Felidae > Puma > Puma concolor. The sequence continues at coordinate 180,887,714 of NC_141674.1, forward strand.
AGTAAGTGAAGTTGTAAAGCTAAGTATCAATATTAATAAAAGAGCTGAGGCATTAATTTTTAGCAATTTCTAAACTCACTATAATAGACTTACTATGTAGAAGAATTGGAGGAGATAAGGGATAAAAGATCTTTAATAGACCCTACAATGGACAAACAGTTGGGGTCTAATTAAAACAAGAAACTTTCTTGTTCATTTCATTCAGTGACTCTCTTCTACCATCTTGTTATCACATTTAGAAAGGTTTTATATTCTCCATTAAAATCTATTTGTGTATCTAAAAATTAAAGCAGATGCATTTACCCCCCAAATTAAATTTATGCTCTTACATGTGAAGAGATAATTTTTTTATTCAATGAATATTTAGTACTTACTAATAAAACATTGTTAGAATATAATTCCCCAGTTAAATATAAGTTCTATGAGGGCTATTATTCTAAAACAATTTTTCTCTCAGATGATTAAAAAATATTGAAGGGATGAATACACTTATAATTATTGCATGAACAAAGAATTGTGAGCATGAAATGGCTAAAATATCAATCTCAGCATGCTGAAGCTATAGAACTGATTTTAATCATGTTACAGTCACTAGTTCTATAAGATGAATAAAGTGAAAATTAGAATTTAATGTTTCTGTGCTATAATCTAGCAAAATATTTTACTTTTGAATTATGCATAGCAGTTAATCTTGGCAATCCTTTATTTAAAATTACATATTTACATATAGGGTTATGTAAAGAGATGTATAAGAATGTTCATATTATACTATGTAGAAGAAAAACACAACCCAATGTAATAGTTTAATAAACCGTTCACACCCAGTGTACTACCATTTGCGAAGGCCAGAGAGGGGATTATGCAATACATCTAGGAGCCAGTGGATACCATAAAGACAGTTCATGACTTTAGGAATATGAATAAGAGTCATTCTATGTTTAAAAAAAAAATGTGAAGCCCAGCATTTTGATGGATGCCTGGAGAAACAATTGGGACAAAAACTCTGGGTTGCATATTTCAGCTCTATGTAAACACACAAAAAGGCAGAACTGGAATTATTCTCATACTGTTTCAAAGATAGAAATGGATGCTTCACTACAGGCTTGCTCAAGACAATAAAATCACACACAGGACAGAGAAGGTCAGAAACAAAGAAATAAACTAGGGACCCGCATGGTAGAGGCGGAGGGGGGTTCGGAGGAGAAAGGGAGATTCCACGTGCAAGTAGGGGGCAATACCTTCTGTCTCCTTTTTCCCCCTTGGCTTCTGGGGAGGGAGAGTGACTTGCCTCTCTTCGAGGAGATTCTTCTGTCGATATTTATTTAAAAAGCAAATCCCGAGGCCCCCAACTTTGGAAACAGCTTGTTTATCAATGGGCTTTGTTGAGCCTTAAAAGCATGTGGTACCAAGCACTTGCATTTCTATTTCTTTTGTTACACGGGAAGAAAGCAAAAACACAGAAGAAAATATAAGTTTATGAAAGCTCCATGCACATCCCTGACACCTCACATTTAAATCTGTAGCCAGGGAGAACAGTAAAGGGTTTTGGGGGCACCCGGGTGGCTCAGTGGGTTGAGCTTCCAATTCTGAATTTCAGCTCAGGTCACGATCCCTGGGTGATTGGAGCAAGCCCTGTGTCAGGCTCCAAGCTGAGCAGGGAGCCTGCTTAAGATTTTCACTCTCCCTCTGCCTCTTTCCTCACTATCTCTCTCTCTAAAATTAAAATACATACATACATACATACATACATACATACATACATACATACATACATACATAAGGAATGTTTTATTCCCCTAGGGAATTCCTAGGGCAGATGAATTAGATAAATTGATTAAAATGAATACTAGAATTTAATGTTTCTGTGTTATAATCTGGTAAACTATCTTACCTTTGAATAATATGTACCAGTTAATCTTGGGAATCCTTTATTTAAAATTATATATTTATATGTAGGATTATGTGAAGAGATGTACAAGAATGTTCAAATTATGCTGTGTAGAAAAAAAATAAACACACCCCAATGTAATAGTTTAATAAATTTCGAGATTGACCATTTTGTAGAAATGTCAATTATTTTCACTTGATTGACAATGTTCTTCAAGTGTTCTGCATTTTTTCTTTGAATTTTATTTATTTTTTTAGTTTATTCATTTTGAGAGAGACAGACAGACAGAGACGGCCCATGTGGGGGAGGGACAGAAGGAGGGGGAGACCGAGAATCCCAAGCAGGCTCCGTGCTGCCAGTGCAGAATCTGACTCGGGCTCGAACTCAGGAAACCGTTTCAATCTGAACTGAAACCTTAGTCGGTTGCTTAACTGACTGAGCCACCTAGGTGCCCTGTGTTTTTCCATAAATTACAAGAAGAATGAGTTAACCAAATACATTGTACATCTCTATGTCTTTCTAAATAAGTTATGTCAGTTTTGACTCTATGCATTATGAATATCTGGTCATTGCATAATTAGGTTATGTCTTTTTAATGTATTTATCATGTAAAACATTATGAAATTTCTATATCCATGTAAATATTCTCTGGGATAAATTTATTTTATGTGATAGTAAAATATCTTTTCAAGCTCTCTTAGGCTTAGTGTTTATGTGCTATATTTCTATCATTTTATTTTTATCTTCTCTGTCTTTACAGGTAAAGTGGGTCTTTTAAAGGGCATAAAATAATTGTTCCTTTATTTAATGCATTTTGATAATCTCTCCTTCAACTGTGTTTTTTCTACTATTCGTGTTTAATATAATTACTGGTATGGTTGGATTTCAATCTACTATGTTACTAATTTTTTTATTCCTATTTTTACTTGTTTCCTTACTATTTGTAGATTGAGCTTTTCCCCATTTTAATTTTTCTCTTGTCTTAATAATTATGCTAATTTTTATTTTTTAGTGATTGTTCTAGGGTATACAATAAACATCTTGTACTCATCGCAATGTACCTTCAAATGCTATGACACTTAATGTTTCATTTCATGATACTTTATATCATGGTACTTCGATTTCCTCCCTCCCATCATTTACATTGTTGTTTCAGGGGTAGTAACCACATGATACATTGTTACAGTTTTTCCTTAAGACAATTATCTTCTAAATGAAAAACAATAAGTGCTTTATTTACTATAAATCTTGCATGTCTGCCCTTCATTTTGATGAGTTGATCTAAATTTCTATTAGACCTCTTATTATTTTTGAATGTACTGTAGTCTACTATTGATTTTCTTACCTTCACTTGTATGAAAACACCTTTATTTCATCTCTATCTTTTAAAATATACCTTTGCTAGATATAGGATAGATACAGGTTTCTGGGTTAACATTTTTTTCAATATTTTTTCAGCACCTTAATGTTACTTGATTATTTTAGGCTTGCCTATTTCTGAGAAGTTTATTAACACTTTTATCTTTCATAGTATCCATTTTTTTTCTCTTGCCTTTGACTGCATTTTTGAGTGTTAGAGTTTTGGTTTATGCTTATTTTTATTTTCCTTGTGGATAGCTGAGGTTCTTGAACTTGTGGTTTGTCAACTTTCCTTAATTTTGGATATACCTTGGTCATTATCTCTTGTATTATTTCCTAACCTTTTTCTTCCTTGAGATTTTGGTCCTAGTTAGTTCAACTAGCACACTCTCTGTCTCTCTCTCTGTCTCTATCTCTCATATCATAGTTACTTTTGCTCTTTAGCTCTTGGATACTATGTTTTGTTTAGCTGGTTTTTAATTTTTTTCACTTTAGCTTTCAATTAGAATAATTTATATTTACCAATCTGCAAGTTCAATGATTTTGTCTTTATAATCTTATTTTGGTTTCTATCATTTTCATTTTATTTTTTAACATTCCATTTATCTGCCAAAGTTGTCCATGTATTTATATATATTGCCTACCTTTCCCACTAGAATTATTATAGAATTTTATTGTATATGTAGTTATCTGTTATCTTCAGTATCTGGGAAGCTTCTGATTGTGGGTCTGTTGATAGATTTATTGAATTATTCTTTCTTTTTGTTTCTTTGTGGGTTATCTCTAAATATTTTTGAGTACAGAGCAGTGTGTGTAGAAGTTAGAGACTAGGATAAATAGTATTTACATAAATGGGCATACTTTTTTTTTAATTTTGTTAATTCTTATTTATTTTTGAAAGAGAGAGAGAGAGACAGAGACAGACAGAGACAGTATCTGAGGCAGGCTCCAGGCTCTGAGCTGTCAGCACAGAGCTCGGCATGGGGGTCTAACACACTAACTGTGAGATCATGACCTGAGCGGAAGTCAGGTGCTTAACTGACTGAGACACCCAGGTGCCCCAAGGAATACTTCTTCTTAAGGCTACTAGGATATATTGCCAAGTCCATCTAAGCAGTAGTTGAGCTGTGTTTGGGATTTTATTGTCTTAAATTCACCACAGATTTTAGCTCTTAGTAGTAGACTATTGTCATCTTGCCTTTATTGAAGGTCCCGTGTTTTCCAGAGAGTTTTTCTCATGGTTACTGGTCCATTATAATGCATCATTATACTGAAGAGTCCTTTCCTTGTGGTTTGATTTAGTTTTTGTCATTCTAGTGATAGATTGTTATTTAGTGTATGTTAGGCTTGAAATGTGGTCCGAGATGGGTTCTCTGCTCTCCTAGCTCAGTTCCTTTCTGAGGTAGACCCTCTGTGCCTGAACTTCTCTTCTACATAGCAGGAAACTCAGTCCTTTTATCAGTGGTTGATTATGGGTGGGATCTTTTTTCTTTTCTTTTTTTTTTTTTTTTCTCTCCCCAGTATTAGCAGATGTATAGTTGGTATCCGTGCAAACTCCTGGCATGAGCAGGGTTTCTACTATGAGGGATAGACTTTTATTAGACCTTTCCCAGAGAGGCAGTCACTTTTGCCTGGGACCAGGGGCAAGAGAGGATACTTTGGGAGATGGCTAACCCTCCCCAAGAGGTAACAAATCTTTGCTTATGTCTGGGGGACAATAGCATTTTCTGCCTCTCCATGCATAGCTAAAGATTTTTACTTCACATTTGACAAGTGTCTGGCTAGTGGTTTAGTCCTTTTTCTGAAACAATTCAATTAAATCTCCTGCCCCATTCCCAGCCGTCATATTGAGTACGCAGTTAAGACCTTTGGATAACGGTGCCGTTATATACTGTCCTTGTGTTTTAGGGATTCCAGTTATTTTAAGCTGTCATGTTAACAAGTACTTAGCCTTTAAAAAAGTTTCAAGATAGTAGCTGATTTCATCTTAACCAGTTTTTCAGTCACTACGTCTTCCCCCTATGTTATATCAAAAGACAGACAGCGAGTATATACAATCTCCTTCACAGGAACTTGTCACCTGCTGGAGTTTAGTTCAACTAGTTGTTTAATCTCAACCCCCTGTTGGCTCCAGAATGAATTATGCTTTCATAGATTGTTGAACTTTTTGCTTTTTTCTTTTCTTTTTTTCTTCCTTCTTCTTCCTTCTTCCTTCTTCTTCCTTCTTCCTTCTTCTTCCTTCTTCCTTCTTCTTCCTTCTTCCTTCTTCTTCCTTCTTCCTTCTTCTTCCTTCTTCCTTCTTCTTCCTTCTTCCTTCTTCTTCTTCTTCCTTCTTCTTCTTCTTCCTTCTTCTTCTTCTTCCTTCTTCTTCTTCTTCCTTCTTCTTCTTCTTCCTTCTTCTTCTTCTTCCTTCTTCTTCTTCTTCCTTCTTCTTCTTCCTTCTTCTTCTTCTTCCTTCTTCTTCTTCTTCCTTCTTCTTCTTCTTCCTTCTTCTTCTTCTTCCTTCTTCTTCTTCTTCCTTCTTCTTCTTCTTCCTTCTTCTTCTTCCTTCTTCTTTTTCCTTCTTCTTCTTCCTTCTTCCTTCTTCCTTCTTCCTTCTTCCTTCTTCCTTCTTCGCCAGGAATCCTATTCTCCTATGACTTTCTACAGAGTACTTAGGGAAATCTCTTATCCTCTGTTTCTAAGATGACCTTATCCTATACCAATTTCCTACATAGAGATGAATTTGTATTTGGGATTTGCATTCTGATATATTCTATTTCTCTGTTCTTATCAAATTAGCTTAATTATCCCTGGTTTATATTCTGGATTGACTGTTGATGAGGACATCTTCTACACACCTTGACTTACTTAATATTCTTTTGACATTTATTTACCCTTCCATCCGGATTTGAGACTTATCCAATTCAGCAACAACAAAAACTGATTTTATTGGAATTATATTACATTTATTGGCTAATTTATGAATAATGATAAACTTTCCCATCAACAAACCTCATCTACTCCCACCTTTTATTGATGCCTCTTAAAAGTATGTATTATCTATACTTTTTTATTTGAAAACTCACATTTCTATTACTAGCTACTTAATAGGTTTTGTTTGTCTAAGTCTTGACATTTTTGTTTTCTTTTTGAGTTTCAGAACTTCAGTGGCCACCTACCATTGTTTCTAGACCCTAGTGAACTTTATGTTCTTATTTTTCACCCAAACTATGGATTTTTTAACCTTTTAAAAACTGTTGAAAGTTTTTCTATTGTTTACATAAAAGTAATGTTTCATTATTCTGTTACTGTTCATAAAGCAAAATGCAGACCTCTCAGAACATCGCCTTTCCTGTAGATGTTACATAATATTGGGAAATGTTGGGAGAAAAACTAATCTTTCATCACTGTGTTTTTTTTTTTAATGTTCATTTATTCTGAGAGGGAGTGCATGTATAGTTGTCTGTGGGGGAGAGACAGAGAAAGAGGGAGAGATAGAATCCCAAGCAGGCCCCACGTTGTCAGTGCAGAGCCCAAGTAGGGCTCGATCCCACAAACAGTGAGATCATGACCTGAACTGAGATCAAGAGTCAGACGCTTGACCAAATCAGCCACAGAGGTGGCCCTAGAATATGAACATATATTTAATTTCTGTAATTAGAAATTAGTTTAATCAGAATATAAGAGGGAATTCAGCTCAGGTCATGATCTCAGGGTTTGTGAGTTCGAGCCTGCCTCAGGCTCTGAGCTGACAGCTCAGCTTGGAGCCTGCTTCAGATTCTGTGTCTCCCTCTCTCTGCCCCTCCCCCATTCATGTGTTTTCTCTCTCTCTCTCTCAAAAATAAATGTAAAAAATATAAGAATTTTTTGAAAGGTGGTTCTTTGTTAACAACCAACCTACTAATATATTGTGTTAATAGAACAAGAAGATGGAAGACAATGGAATAAAAGTAATGCATCTAATTATAAGACCCATAAATTGTCAAGAGTCCTTGGGTATTCTATTTCTCTTGCATGCCTTAGGCAAGGACACTTACTTCACTAACACCCATGAACAAATCAGTTCGCCATAATTCTTTAAAATTATCAGTAATGATGCATTTTTCTTTTGCCATATAGTTTTATTCTACAGTGACATTTAAGCCATCAGAAAAAGAAATTCCATAGTAATATTTGTACAGATATCATATCACATATAAGGAATGAAAACTGGCAGTAATCTGCCAAACTGGAATAATCCTTAAGTTAAATGTGGTATCTTGCTCACATGCATACAAAAAAGGGGTGAGTTAGAACATTCTGTATATAATACCATTTAGTTTAAAACAATCTGTTCCTTGTAGGTATTTAGTTCAAAAAGCTTGTTATTTCTTGGCAATAATTGTGTCAATTGAAATACTAGAGATCTCAGTATTTTATTTTCAAACTAGAACTAGTGGATGTGTTTCTGTGAAGCTGAAGTGATATCATTCTTCATTTTCTAATGGCTCTCATGACTCACAATATTGTCTCACAAAGTAGCCCACAACATAAATTTTTTTACTAAAATTATTCACTTGAAGCATCACTACCCCATCCTCAAATGACTCTAATCAAACATCTATCCTTAGAAAACATAACTTACATGCAACCTTTGGTAGGATCAGCAAGCATTTTGATCTTTTTCCTTGATTCTCAAGCAGTTATAATTTCCACATTTTCCGTAAATACAAGCATATAACATGTTTCTAGCTTCAGAAAACTTTTTATTTCAAATTCCTACCCTAGATCATGTTACGCACTTTTAAGTAACAATAATTTAAGTATTCTACCTTTCCAAATCTAATGTCTTTCCAGCCAAAAGCTTAAATTCATATCTGATTGCTGTAATTTCCCCAGGATATATTGCCAATTTTTCAATGATAAACTCTATAAATCCTAACTTCTTATTTTCCCCAGCAAACCTGGCCATCTTTTCATAAATCCTGACATCATATCGCTGTCATCCCAGTTACTAAATATAGATCCACTGGAGACAACACCAGTAATTGCCTTTCCCATTCTAGGTTTGTTTCTACCTTAATAATGCCTCACTTTGAAACCCTAAACTTCTTAGTAATAACTACCAAGCAAGTCAAAAGCAAAGTTAAAATAGCAGCTTATAGGCCAAAGTTTAGCTCATATGTGTTAAATCGAAGACGAAACTTCAAACTAAGATAGCTAAAATGTCCAATAAAACTTCCAAATGGACCTGTGTCTGGGAGCTCTGGGGCCTGCAGTCTTCTTCCATTGACACTTTGAGATTAGTAAACCTGTAATGATGGATGCAATTGCACAAGGAATACATTGTATAACTAAGATTTGATGTTCTCCTCCTCTGAAACCCACCATACTACAAAGATGTTTTCCATACCTTTGAGTCCCTCAACAATGGTCCTAGTTGAGTACCTCATCATCTCTCACTTAAGTCATGTCCATAGTAGTCACCTGGTCTTCATTAATTATCTCTCAAATTCATTCTCCTTAGTCATAAAAGTGACTTTTCTAAGTATAAAAAAATGAATATCATCTCTTTCTCTGCTTATTTGAAAATAATTTAGTACTTTCACTTTATAGAATGCTGTCCAAATAATTTTATCTGGATGGCAAGATTGTGACTATATTCACTGACTGGACCATGTATTCAGATAACAAGTTTAACTTTATGGTTTATAATGTGATTAAATTTCACATTACTCATATGAATATAGAATTCCTACCGTAATATATTTGTTAAAATTAATTGAAATAACACAAAGTTCTTAGCTTGTGCCTGACACAATATTCCATAACACAGTTCTGGGCATTAAAAATCTCTTATGACACCTTCCCTTTCTTACTATGCCTCTTGGGCTTTTAATCTTCCAATAGTATCATAACAAAACGTAAAGCAAATTTCCAGGATTCTGTTTATGTCTTTGATTCCTTTTCATTGTATGACCTAAATGTGCAAATCTGTATGTCAATGTCACATATTTTTTTGAAAAAATGTCTGGCCAAACATCTGTTTAAATTTTTCCTCCTGTTATAAAATTTTGCTTTTCTTGCTTACAAGTTCATTATGGTCCATGAAAGAAAAAAAAAAGTTGGACTTCAATAAAAGTAAAAATTTCTGCCTTGCACAACACTTCTTAAAAAACAAAAAGGCAATATACTGGGAGAAAAATTTTGCAAAGTACATAATTGGTAAAGGACTGCTATCCAAAATATACAAAGAGTTTTTATTTTTATTTATTTATTTTTTCAACGTTTATTTATTTTTGGGATAGAGAGAGACAGAGCATGAACGGGGGAGGGGCAGAGAAAGAGGGAGACACAGAATCGGAAACAGGCTCCAGGCTCTGAGCCATCAGCCCAGAGCCTGACGCGGGGCTCGAACTCACGGACCGCGAGATCGTGACCTGGCTGAAGTCGGATGCTTAACTGACTGCGCCACCCAGGCGCCCCTACAAAGAGTTTTTAAAACTCAAGAAAAAAATAAATTCTTAGCTCAGATGGCTATTAAAAATACCATAAAATGGGTGTGTTTTAAAGTACAGAAATTTAATCCTCATCGATCTAGAGGCTGAAATTCTGACATCTGTGTGTTTGCATGATGGGTTTCTAGTGAGGGCTCTCCTCCAGTGTCCAGAGTGTAGATTTCTCTGTGTGTCCTCAGAGGAGAGAAGAAAAGAGAACACAGCTCTCTTCATGACTTGTTGAAGTGAGCTAATCTCATTCATCAGGATCGCACCCGTAAAACCTCATCAAATTCTAATAACCTTCCCAACACCCCATTTCCTCATACCAGCATCTTGATTCAAATTAGGAAAGACTATGCCATTGCAATGGAGAAGCATACAAGGATGATAAACATCATCCTAGAGGTGCTGTTTATGATCAGGCTTTTTAATAGGGCTAGTAAATAGCACTCCCTGCTGGCATTTTATATGCAGTAGTACATGTAGGACTAGGTCATAATATGCCCACTACTTGCTAATTTTTTTTTTTTGTTTTAATATTCAATGATGGTACTGTTTTAAAAGTGAAGAATAAATAAAATATAAAAGGCCTCCCCAAAAGATAAATGTTTCAACATATACATTTTCAGTTTATAACAAAAGCAATTTTAAAAATGGACAGAAGATCTGGAGGACCTCATCAAAGAAGATATTCAGATGAAAAATAAACACAAGAAGAGATGCTCAACATCGTATGTCATCAAGAAAGTGCAAATTGAAGTAACCATAAGTTACTACTACCTAATTATTAGAATGCTAGTATCCAAACACAAAACCACAAGTGTTTGTGTGATGAACACTTGTATGGTAAGTCTAATAGGTCAGGCATATTCTTTATATGAATGGTAAGCTAATTAGGAATTACATTTACAAAAAAACACACTGGTGTACTATATAAAATTGACTATTCTGCTACTCAAATGTTATTCTTCCTCGCAATAGTAGTTGGTTTTAAATATTTGTTTTCCCCACAGGCTTCAAGCCTCTTGAGAGTATGATCACTCATTTATTCACTCATTTAGTCATTCAATTAACAATTATACTTAGCAATGTATGTTGCTAAAATAGTTTCTTAGCAGATGTATAATGAATTAAAGGATGTACTTTGAGCTAATTGGTGATAACTGTCTTCAATAATGTAGATTTCATAGGCATAAATTCAAGAACTCTCTAAATAAGATCCAACAAATAGACTTCATTTCTTTTTTGAATCCTTAAGATCACTTGTTCCTGCATTCTGTTGACTGCTAGAACAGTTACTGGAATTTATCCTAATGCTTTTCCATCTTTAAATTCGACAGCAAGCTACTTAGTGAATTCCTGTCTTGCTAATTTTCTTCCATATTATCATGAAATAAATTTTTAAGTGTTAAGCTTGATAATGTCTAGTTTAAAAAGATTTTTAAAAATAGATTTTTAAGATGATTTATTATGTTTTATTCATTGTCAATTCCAAAAGTGGAAAATGGTCAATATTCCAAAAAGTTGAATACAAAATGATTTCCTCTAGGAACATCTCACTGGAAAAACTAATTTTCCATGGAATATGTGATCATTTTAACGTTTATTAAAACAAGGTACCTTTATTTTAAGTGCTATGTGAAAATTTTGTAGATACAGAACAGTACTTTCGGGAAACCACTGAACCATTTGGAAATATTTTTTTTGTCTAGGCAGTTGAAACATAATTTTATATTAGAAGTTCCTTTAATTTCAGATACGTGTAGAAATAAAATCCTACAAAAAATTTCCAAATTCCATTAACATGTCAGAGTTAGTCAATTGAGATCTGTTGCCCAAATAGGCAGTTCTACTAGTGTGCTCTAAGAAGTAGCAAAAACTTATGGTTAATGAATGACTCTCTTGAATAATATTTTCAACCAGTTACTAAGGTTATCACAAACATGTAGCTATTGTATTCTATGTGCAAAATTGAAAGAAAAAAATCCTTAGTTAAAATTTATATTAAAATGAGTGCAATTATTTTTTCAGTAATTTTACTTGATGTAAACACTGAAACATATATGTTTACATTCTTATATTTTTAGCCTGGAATAAAATTATATACAACATGTATTCTATAATCTTTTGGCACATTGGTAAATAAAATCTGAAATCCTTTCAAGAACTAGCATTTTTAAAGTAAATTACCTTGCAAGTGATGAATGTTAACTAAGTCTTGTGCAGTTATAAAGATCAATCTATAAAATAGGAAGCTGAGGGATAAGAATATTTATAAAAATCCATTAATAAAATGGAAGAAAAATACCTATGAAATGCAGAATTCGAAATGTTTAGGCATTTGTTCTTGATTATTTATTTAAAAAAATAATAAAAATTAGGGGCACTTGGGTGGCTCAGTTGGTTAAGTGCCTGACTTCTGCTCAGGTCTTATCTCAGGTCTCCTGGGTTCAAGCTCTGCATCGGGTTCTGTGTTGATAGCTCAGAGCCTGGAACCTACTTCAGATTCTGTATCTCTATCTCCCTCTCTCTTTGCCCCTACCCCACTTGCACTCTGTCTCTCTCAAAAATAAACAAACATTTACAAAATTAAAAGAAAATTAAATCCCATAGAAATAAGTTTCAGTTATATATTTGATTTGATAGTTATTGTAAAGGGCAAGAGGTTAAATTATATTAGCATGTAGCTGCTTGTATATTTCTTAGATGTCTGAATGTGAGAAGGAATTAAATCCCATTTCCCACCCTCATAAATACACACAGCAATTAGTGACTATTTTGTGGGCTTTGGCTTTTGGCTAAACATCTTCAACTCCCAGCTCTACTCTGAAATATTTACGTGATTTGTAATTTTGGGCAAGCTCCTTAATACTGTGACTCTCAATTACCTCATCTATATATAGCAATGATAACAACGCTATCGTATGGTTTTGCTCATTGGATTAGATAAGTGAACCTTGATCCCTGATGGCGCCTAGCATATGGTAAGCACCACATAGGTTTAAGAAATTATTATCCTCATAATCACATACCAGTTACTGTAGTGGACACTTGAAGTACATTATCTCAGTTCTTATAGGCAAAGTGGCAAATTGTGGATGTAGAACGTATCTCACATGTTGGGTACTGTGTGTGAGACAATGCCTTAGAGATTGTACTGAGATTGCATGAGTTTTCAGTATGTGGAAATAGTTCATAGGATATCAATATACTGTTGATTCGAGAGTATTGTGAGTTGAGTCTTTCAAGACTGTCACCCTCTTAGTTATACGGATCTAAAAGGACTTTTCAGCTTACCACTATTTTTGTCATTTTCCTTTTCTTTGTTGCTATCCATTTGTGTTCTTAACATTGATCTCCTGATACTCATTTTAGGTCTTTAAGACATTCTAAGAAAATAATTAGGCGATTGTGAAGTTATATTTTGGAAAATGTTTCACCTATCAGTTCTTCTGAATATTTTACATAACCACTCCTCTACTGAAAGGAGCAAATGACAAATTCAGCAAAAATGAGGAGTCAGCAACAATAGACATTTACTCTTCGTGTTCAGTAAATTCATTATAATTTCTGACAATATTAGAAGTTGGCTGAAACTTGATGTAGCACTGGTCAAGACTGAAACTTCACACACTCTTGAAAGAATGTAGTTTATTGTAACACTTGATCGTACTTTCTCAGAAGATACTCTTCTTTTAATTTAAAGAGGGTAAATCTTAGTCCCTTGAGATCATGAGGCTGATCTGTATATCTACCCAAGATTTTTAAGAGTTGCTAGATAAATTATTCCCTGGCGTTAATAGATATTTTAAACAATTGTCAGAAAGAACACATTTTGTGATCATTGTTTAATAATTGGTATTGTTCTTGAGCATTTGACATTTAACAAGTACTTCTTTCACGAAAATTAGTAGGAAGCAGTAAGTACAATGTGTCTTCTTGTTTGCAACATTTTCCCCTCTTGGAAAATCTTCTGATATTTTCCAATCTCTAAAAACCCCAGAAACTGATATTAAATATTATTACTTGCATCAAAATATTAGGAATTGAATATTATGTTTTTTTCTAATAGTATATCAAAGGTGCAATGTACAAAAATGTAGTTTTGGGTATTAGCTTCTGTTTCCCTTTGTTCTGTTAACTTTTTTCTTTGATACTTAATTTTTGTAATTAGTTTAAACTAATAAATGCACATATTATTTTAGTTTCTATATAGAGAGATTAAAATATGAGAAAACTTTTAGTTGGCATTTTAAAGAAGATATCATAAAATATTTTTTTTTTGTATGTGGAATAGTGATATAGTTATAAAATTGCTTATTTCCTTCAGTATATCTTTGGCATGTCTTTTATAAAATTCTAGTAAGTTTATGAAATAAATTAACAAAGAATTTTTTTCTTGTCATTTTCTAAGTGTGCAGCTTACTGTCCTTTGTTCAACTAAGTATACATATATCTACCCCCAAATAGACAGGCTCGGCAAGCAGAAGATGAGTATGAGGTTGGTTTGTGACATTCACAAAATGGATACCTACATTTGCTTTGAAAGGGCATAGATAAAAGTAGATTTCTTGTTGTTGTTCGTTCAGGTAGATTACTAAACATTAGTTAACTGAAAAGTAAAGTGATACAATTGATAACAAGTTTAAAAATAGAATCCTGAATTAAACGCAATTGTAATTTCAGAAAATATTTGTGTAAAATTTTCAACTCTCTCAGGTTCCTGATCTAGGACTACCTAGGAAGCTCATACATAGAGAAGTAAATACTCAAATGAATAAGCAAAGTAGTATTTTTTATAAATCCATCCAGATATATATGCCTGCCTTCTCAGTTTTTGCTCTGGTGGTTCATGTAATTGAAAGGGAAATAGTGGTCCCTTGTAGTATTAGGGTTAGGGCTAAACTGATGAAACAAAATTTCAAGAGATTCTGGGTACGTAAGACATAGTATATTTCTCTTTTAATAGTCTTGTTTTATGCATTCAATCAGAGACCTAGGGTCTTGGATTATCTCCTCAAACATTTTGTTGATGTTCAAGATTGATTGGAGTGAACCATTTTTTTTCCCTTTTACATTCATTCCCCAACAGGAGAAAAAAGAAAGCACTAGCTAAAGAAATATTTTAAATTTAAATTGGGGTTGACTAAAGGTTGGATACATGAAGCCTCTACTCATATAACCATCCGCACAGCTACAACTGATTTCCTACGGAATCGGATGGATTTTTTTTTTTTTTTTTTAGGTTGACAACCAATAGTTTTTGCTACTTTGTTACCTAATGATAGTGTGGTATGAATATCAAAAGAAAGAATAGCTCTGTTGTATACATGTTATTAAAGGAGGAAAGGTAGTACAGAAACTTCCCTTAAGATGGGGAGAAAAAATTAATTGCTCTCCTTTCTCTAATAAAATCAATTAAAAATAAGATGCATAATACAAGGACTTTATTCATTCATTTATTATACCTTGGAAAAAAGCCAACTGGAGAACAGAATCTTAAAAGAAGTTCTGTGATTGTCAGCAAAGTTTTTGAAATTAAGTGAGGACACATAGAATACGGGTCCAGAGATTATAGGTTTTTTGCAAAGAGTATTGAGAGGAAGAGATTTACTGGAACTTACCTGAAACTGTGGCGGTGAAGGAGGCAAAGATGGATCTATGCACATGGATATTTTGCTGCTTTCAAGAGTCTGGTCTCATTGCAGGGCGGACGAGGAATTGAAGGTGGTAAGCAATGCTGGATTGGGAGAGTTTCCCATGGGTTTCCCGTGTTTGTGGATATTTCATTAGTAGAGGCAATGACTGACTGGTCCAGACCATGATTTGAAAGCTAGAGACAGTGTTAGTGTCTTGTGCAGAAGGGCAGGTTTGTTCATTGTCCAGTGTAATTAAGATGTCCTCTCCCTCCAGGGAAAATATCAGGCAGATTAGCTGCTCATTAGAAAAGATTGAGGTTCCCTGTGCTTGAAGTACCTCTCCTATGTGACAATCTATTGTAGGTGCAGCTGTGGCCTGGCCTTTTTACTAATGCCTTGTGGGAGTTGAGTTTTGAGGACCCAGCATCGATCCTGATAGTTTCCCTAATGGTCTCACCGTGAGTGATTTCCTTTGTCTTTAACCTCAGAGTTCCAGGTCTTCTACCCGCCTTTACGAAACTGTGACAGATTCACTTGTTAGTTGAAAGTCCAGAACACTCTCTGTACCTTCATAGTCCCTGACATCCTCAAACTGATGACCATAGTCAGAAGAAACGCTGAATTAGAACATTACCATTTGGCAACTAGTATAGCAAAAGTTAATTTAGTCAATGGATACAAATGGATGCTCAAACTAGTGGGTGAGAGTTGGAGGAGAAACAAGGTATCAATATGTTCTTGAAGGACCGCCATACAAAATATTACCATGTGGAAAAGTTAACATTATAGTAACTGGACAAACATTAGTGAGAAAAACAAAACTTTAATTCTGCAACATTACTGCCAAAAGATAAGTATGTATAATTATGAGGAAACATAAGAAAAAAATGAGTGATATTTTATATAGGAGCACTTCTAAAATGTGAAGATTATGGAAGTCAAGGAAAAAAAAAGATCCACATTGAAGAAGACTTAAGACCTTAACAATTAACTGCAATATATAGTGTTGAATTGAACTATTTTCCTTTTAAAATAAAATGTAACATTATGCCACTTGAATAAGACATGAGTGTATATTCTCTTTTACTTTGACATTGGAAATACAGGAATGAAGGCTACAAATTAGATGGTATCCGTGTATCAATTTTAATTTCTGAACTTAATGATTTTAATGTAACTAGAAAGCACAATATTCTTAGTTTTAACAATTACACACTAAAGTTTTTCAGTGTCAATAACGTACTTTCAAATAGTTCAGGGAAAAAGTGTTTTTTTTTTTTTAATTTTTTGGTCATATTCTTGCACTTTAAAACAATCTACATAGCAATTTATAGAATAAGAAACTATCAAGATATAGACCATCTAAAAAACATTACTAGCTTTTGACCTAGTTGGTACTTAGAGAATAATTTATCAAACCACTTCAAGATAAAACATATCTAAATAATCCTTGATTCAAAGTAGAATTCACAAGAGAAATTGAGAAATATTTCTAACTGAAAGGTAGTACAAGATATCAGAACCTGTACGATCCCATGAAAGAAATGCTTAGAAGAAAATTTATACCTTTGAATGCTTGAATTAGGAAAGCAGTGGAGTCAGGCTAAAATCAATGACTTAAAAGGCCAACTTATTAAGCTAAAAAAGAAAAAAGGAACTTTACCTTAAAATTCAAAAAGTAGAATGACAGACACTGAAAGTGTAGCAATCAATGAAATTGGAAGAAAAACAGTGAATTGTCAGAACCAAAAGATAGTTTAGAAAAAATTAAAAGTATTAATAAAATCCAGCTAAATGGATAAAAACAGGAAGAAAACAAAAATCTCCCATATCAAAAATGAGGCAGAGGTTACCACTGGAGATCTTACACAAATAAATATAAAGCAATATTACAAGTATTTTAATGTCAACCATTTTGGCAATGTAAGAGAAATAAGGTAATTTCAACTTAAATGAACACACAAATCACAGCATGAAAGATAAAAGCAAAAGAATGTGCTCTATTTAATAATATAATTTTATTAAAAATTTCCTCACAACCTTCAGATGGAAATGATTTTATTGGTGATTTCTGTCAGATATCTAGGGAATAAAGAACAGCAATTTTATATAAGCTCTTCTAGAAAATCCCGGAGGAGCACACAGTACCTAACAAATGTTAGAAGGTTAATACAACCCCAATATCAAAACCTGAGAAGTACATTAAAAATGGAAGGAAGGAAAGATAAGAAAGAATATTACAGATCAATTTTCATCATGAACATAAATGCAAGCACCCTTAATAAATAGCAAATGGAATCCAGCAATAAATAAAAGGAAAATATGTCATGATCAACTGGGATTCGTTGCAAAAATGCAAGCTTGCTTTAACACTAGAAAAGCAATCAATGTAATTCATCATGTTAAAAAAATAAGATGAGAAACCATATGATATGTCAAGAGTTATAAAGAAAACACTTGAAAAAATTCACCCATCCAATAAGAAAACCAATAAAAACTTTGAATAGAAATAAATTTATTAATTTCACAAAGAGAGCCACAAAAACCTACATCTATCTTCATACTTAATAGTAAAATATTACCTACTTCCTCACTAAGGTCAAGGATAATGCAGAATGTGCCCTTCACCTTTCCCATTCAGCATGGTATTGTGTATTTTCACTATTGAAGTAAGACAAGAAAGAGTATACGAATAGAAAGGGAGGAAATAGACTATTTCTTTTTGTAGATGTCATAATTATTTACATAGATAATCTTAAGAAATCTAAAAAATACTATAGCTAATGGATTTAGCAAGTTCTCAGGATACAATAGTAGTAAAACAGAATCGACCTTCCATAAGCAACTAACAATTGGAATATGAAATTGAGAATTCCATTTATAGTATCATCAAGACATAAAAGAAATTAACCAAGACACATGCAAGACTTCTAAACTGAAAGCAATATGTAAGCCATTTTCTAACTAACCAAGATAAAGTTAGGTGCAAATTCTATACGGTAAAATTAATTCTATATTGGTTATATTCCAATAACGTCCTGAACTACTTTTATCCTATATCATATGTTACTCATTAGAAGTAAAATTGATTTTTTGCAAGACATAACTAAATTTATTTAACTTGAGTGAAACCTCCAAAACTATGTACAAAATACTAGGATTATCCTAATGTTGTTGTATTTCAGCCAGGATGTTTGATGATGGTTTGATACATTGCCATAACTAAAAAAAAAATTAAAAAAAATACAATAGAAAACACTTTGGAGAAATTTCAAAGGTGACATTTGTAGCTGTCAGTTACCAGCAAGTACAACAAGGAGGGCTACGTTGTTTTCTTAAGATGTTGTTAACGATTTCCACCAATAAAATCATTAGTCAGGAAATACAAAATGCAACCAAAAAATACATCTTTGACAATTGTTCTAATCCTCTGTTTTCTTTGAAACAAGTGACTTTAATTATAGTATTGGTAGTGGGAGAAAAAAAAAGCAGAAGTAGAAACTGAAAATAAATACTAGTCTGAAGTATGTGTGGAAGAAAGACAATATCATTTTGACATGTTTATCATAGCATGAAGTAGCCTGAAAACAATCCCGCAGATGTCTGCATTTGAGATTCTACAATAGAGGCAGGCATAACTTGAAGATAATTGAATGTAGTAATTAGATGAAACTAAGTATATTAAATGCAAAAACATAATTGCATAGCTATGTAATAAATTAAAATGTGGATATTTAAACCAAATTATTGCACAGTTGCAACAATGGTATTCTTTGTATTGAGCCTTGTTAGCAGGAACATGTACTAATAAATATCAAATTTAATACAATTTTCTGGAGAACAGAGGCTATGTGATTTCCATCTGTGTAGTCCCCACCTCCCTGCTGTGTCTCAGCACCAATCAGTGTTCTAATTGCATTATTGACATGTTCACAGATTCAAATGTAAAATAATTTATTCTAAATGATTCACAGGCTAGGAGAAATTGAGTATTTTAAAAATAAGTGCATCATATTCTACTTTGAAATAACTCTTTAGAGAAAATTGTGAGGATTTATAATAATCCCATACCTCGAACCCCTCCTCCTATTAAAATATCTAGACTTGATTAAATGTATCATGTGTTAACTGAAAAAAAAAAAAAAAAAAAAAAAAGATTACCTCCGGAAGCAGAGTAGAGATGGGGTGAAGCCTCAGTAAACTTCAATGAATAGGGAAACTATTAAAAAAAAAAAAACAAAAAAAAACAAAAAACCAGGTTTCCAGTTTCCATTAGGGATACAATAACCTGGAAAGAACATTGCTCCTGCCCTCTCAGCAGTGGTAGCAAACAGGGCAATCTGCACATCTACAAGCTTTCACGAATCCATCAGAGACTGAGGTCAATGACGAACCAACTAACCCCAAATCGAAGGAAAAACAAAGGCCTTCAAGAACAAATACACATGGGCACTTACTTACCTGGGACCGATGCAGCCAGACATGGTTAAGAATTCAGCTAACATTGTTAACACATTGAACAGGCTTGTGAGAGAATATGGAATCTCTAGGATCACAGATATTAAGAAAACCTCTAACCCATTTGTACATTGAAACAGGCCATGGTGGCAATACCTAACCAAGGAAATGGGCAAATGTTACAAATCAGAGCTTGATTTATTATTCTGTCGATTGTTTCAACTTGAAATGATGGATAAAACGTTAATAATAGAGATTAAATTGAAAACTAGATTGTGTTAGCAGGCATGACTTTGTGAATAGCGCAAAAGAGAGGAAATACATATCCAGGATTTGGAAAACACTATCAAATTCAGTAAGACAATCACTTGTGTCATTGATATAAGCATCAAGTTCTTTTTTTAAGTCTTTAATTCCTGCTAACATACAGTGTTATATTAGTTTTAGGTGTACGATATAGTGATTCGAGAATTCTATACGTTACTTAGTGCTCATCATGATAAGTGTACTCTTTAGTCTCCATCACCTATGTCACCTATCACCCCCCCACCCCCATCCCCTCTTGTAACTGTCAGTTCTCTATAGTTAAGAGTCTGGGTTTTTTGGTTTGTCTCTCTTGCTCTCTCTCTTTTTTTCCCTTTGTTTGTTTTATTAAATTCCACATAGGAGTGAACCCACATAGCATTTGTCTTTTTCTGACTTATTTCACTTAACATAATACTCTCTAGCTCCATCTGTGTCATTGCTAATGGCAAGATTTCATTTGTCTTTATGGCTGAATAATATTCGTCTGTCTTTATGGCTGAATAATACATATAATACATATACATATATATATGTCACATCATCTTTGTCCATTCATCTGTTGATGGATACTTGGGCTTTCTCCATAATTTGGCTATTGTAAATAACGCTGCAATAATCACAGGTATGCATGCATCCCTTTGAATTACTACTTTTGCATTTTGGGTATAAAGACCCAGTAGTGCAATTATGGGACCATATGGTGCCTCCGTTTTTAACTTTCTAATGAACCTCCATACTGTTTTCAATAGTGACTGCACCAGTTTGCATTCCCACCAAGAGTGCAAGAGAGTTCCTTTTTCTCCACATCCTTGCCAACGCTTACTGTTTCTTGCGTTTTTGATTCTAGCTATTCTGAACAATGTTAGGTGAGATCTCATTGTAGTTTTGATTTGCATTTCCTTGATGCTGAACAATGTTGAGCATCTTTTCATTGGTCTGTTGGCTATGCGTATGTCTTCTTTAATGAAATATATGTTCAAGTCTTCTCATTTTTAAATTGAATTATTTGTGGGTTTTGGTGTTGAGTTGTGTAAGTTCTTTATATATTTTGGATGCTAACCTTTTATTGGGTATGTCATTTTCAAATATCTTTTATTTAATAGATTGCCTTTTAGTTTTGTTTCCTTCACTGTGCAGGAGCATTTTATTTTGATCTAATCCTAATGTAATTTTATTTTGATGTAACTTTGCTTTTATTTCCCTTGCCTCAGGAGACAAATCTATAAAATCGCTGCTGTGGCCAATGTCAGAGAAATTACTGCTTGAGCTCTCTTCTAGAATTTTTATGGTTTCAGGTCTCACGCCGAGGTCTTTAATACATTTTGTGTTTATTTTTGTATATGGTGAAAGAAAGTGGTCCTTTTTTTTTTTTTTTCTTTTTCAAGTAGCTGTCCAGTTTTTCAACACTGCTTGTTGGGGACAATCTTTGTCCCACTGGGTATCTGTTCCTTCTTTGTCAGATTAATTGACCATATAATTATGGGTTTATTTCTGTTTTTTTTTTTTTTTTTTCTACTCTGTCCCATTCTACTCTGTACCATACTTTTTGATTACAACAGCTTTGTAACATAACTTGAAGTCTGGAATCATGAAGCTTGCTTTTGTTTTCCTTTTCAAGATTGCTTTGGCTATTCAGGATCTTTTGTGGTTCCATACAAATTTTAGGATTGTTTTAGTTCTGTGAAAAATACTATTGGTATCTTGAAAGAGACTGCATTAAATCTGTAGATTACTTTGGGTAGTATAGCATTTTAACATTTTTTTTCTTTTAACCCATGAGTGTGGAATGTCTTGAATAAGTGAAGTTCTAATATAGTATTGTTGTTTCACCTGACTTGTTAGTGTAAATGAAAACACCAACCAATATGTATGTGGGAATTATTTTTTCATGGATTACACCAAAATTTGAAAGAGATTTAAAAAAATAATGTATGGTAAAGATGAAATAAAGCATTTTGTGAGACTCAGTTTGCTCTATGATTATAATAAAATATATCCTAGTTTATTAATTGCGAATTTCATATATGTGTATACTCTTATAACAATAAAATCCATAATAAAGTTCTGTACACATATTTTATTGAATATAGAGATAATTGTTAATCATGTGTGAGTATGGCAATGGATATAAACCATAACTTACTCATCCATTCTATTGTTAATGAGCATTTGAGTTCTTTTTTGTTTTTTTTTTTTTTTTTGCTCTTTTCTAGTGTACTGAAATATTACCCATGCTTCTGTTGTCAAGCTTTTATGTAAAGGTCAAGAGAGTAAATATTCTCAGATTTGCCAGCTATATGGTCTGTCACTACCACTCAATTCTGTCACTGAAGATGAGCCTAGGCAATGGTAGGTGAAGGACCATCTATTTGGCTCAAGAAACTCCATGTACCAAATTTTGCTTTTGCATAATATACCTCGGGAGAAATTGTGTGTTAATTTTCTAGGGTTGCCATACCACAAGCTAGGTAACTTAAACAGTATATGTTACTGTCTTTCATATTAGACCAATATGAGGTGTGGGTAGCCTTGGTCCCTCCTGAGGGTTGTGAGGAAACCATATGTTCTAGGCCTGTCTCCTTGGCTTGTAAATGGCTACCCCTTCCCTAGGTCTCTTTACGTTGTCATCTTTCTATCTGTGTCTGTATCCAAATTTTCCTTCTTATAAGGATACCATTGCAGTGTAGATTAGGACACACCATAATGACCTCATTTTGTCTTCTTGATTACCTCTGCAAAGACCATATCTCCAAGTAAGATCACATTCTGAGGTAACTGGGGATAGGATTTTAACATGAATTCTGGACACATTCAACCCATAACAATATTGGAATGTGTAAACTTACAAGAAAACAAAGTCGTGTAACAAACTGGTGATCAATATTTATATTATTTACATTCCTACCAGTAATTAATAATTCCTTGCTGACACTATTTTTAGACTTACATTTTTTCCTATCCATTGGATATAAAGTGTTAACTCATCAAAGTTTTAATTTTCATTTTCCTGACTAATAGACAATGAACATATATAAAATGTTTACAGACATTCACCTTTTTTCTCTTTTTATAGTTCCTGCTATAGAGTTGGGTAGAAAGTTTATAAGTGTTAATAGAAGAAATAGAAACATTGTTACATTATCCTTACCTCTTTAATTCGTTATAAAATTGAACATTTTAACTCTGAATTCATTCATGATTTCATTCTGATCCCTAATAAAACAAAAAAAAATATTTTTTAATGTTTATTTTGAGAGTGGGAACATGAGTCGGGGAGGGGCAGAGAGAGAGGGAGACCGAGAATCCAAAGTAGGCCGCTTGCTGTCAGTGGAAAGCCTGAAGTGAGGCTCAAACATACAGACCAGGAAATCATGACCTGAGCCAAAGTCTGACATTCAACTGAATGAGCCACCGAGGCACCCCAAAACAACAAAAAAATAATTTTAATATATAACTATTAAAAAATAATTTATTCTACAAGGACATTATATTTGCCAGGTTTTATACTTTGATACCAATGCACGGCATTAGAAAGGTTTTCTTTTTTGAATTCTATGACTTCTTCCCTTCCAATACCTGAGGTTTTTTTTTTTTTTTTAATAATTTATGTATTTTAGCGCTTTTTCTTAAATTTATTTATTTTGAGAGAGACAGTGACACTGCAGGTGGGGGAGAGGCAGAGAGAGAGTCCCAAGCTGGATCCACATTGCCAGTGCAGAGCCCCATGTAGTGCTTGAACCCATGAAACTGTGGATGAAACAGAGAGTCAGATGCTTAACCGACTGAGCAACCCAGGAGCCCCAAGTGTTTGTGTTTTAATTTCATACTATTTTTGGATTTTACCATACATAAAATTTACATTTCAGCATTT
The DNA here is from genome assembly GCF_028749965.1 of Puma concolor. NCBI lineage: Eukaryota > Metazoa > Chordata > Mammalia > Carnivora > Felidae > Puma > Puma concolor. The sequence goes on from NC_141674.1 coordinate 180,911,696, forward strand.
TAATCCTATGTTTACATATTATCATCCAATAAAATCATTTGTTATGTTTATTTGCTTGCTTGAATGTACTATAGTGGTACCCATAGTTCATGAAAATCTCCTTCCTGTGCTCCTTTATATTACCTATGTTGATGTATTTGCTAAAAATTATCTACTGTATTTTTTTTATGAAGTATAGTTGATATACAATGTTAGTTTCAGGTGTACAACATAGTGATTCAACAATTCCATACATTATACTACGCCTACCATGATAAGTACAGTTAATCATCTATTACCATATAATGTTATTTCAGTATTATTGACTATGTTCCCTCTGCTAATTTTCATCCTATGCTAATTTTATGAAAATTCCCCAATTTTCACCTTTGTGACTTTGTTTTGTAATTAGAACTTTATACTTCTTAATCCCTTTCACCTATTTTACTCAAATACCCGACACACTCCCTTCTGGCAACCACCAGTTCTCTGTATTTATAGAGTTTGCTTGTTTTGTTTGCTTGTTCATTTGTTTTCTTTTTATTTCTTTCTTTTTATTTTTTTAGATTCCACATATAAATGAAATCATATGATATTTGTCTCTCTCTGACTTATTTCAGTTCACATATTTCAGTTCCCTTTAGATCCATTGTGTTGTCCCAAATGGCAAGATCTCATTCTTTTTTATAACTCGGTAATACTCCATTGTATATATTTACCACATCTTTATCCATTCATCTACTACGGGTCCCTATTTCCTTGCATGTCTTTGCAATTGTAAACAATGCTGCAAGAAACATAGAGATACATAAGTTTTTGAATTAGTGTTTTTGCTTTACTTGGGTAAATACTCAGTAGAATTACTGGGTCATAGGTTATCACTGGTTTTAATTTTTTTTTCCCAACGTTTATTTATTTTTTGGGACAGAGAGAGACAGAGCATGAACAGGGGAGGGGCAGAGAGAGAGGGAGACACAGAATCGGAAACAGGCTCCAGGCTCCGAGCCATCCGCCCAGAGCCCAACGCGGGGCTCGAACCCACGGACCGCGAGATCGTGACCTGGCTGAAGTCGGACGCCTAACCGACTGGGCCACCCAGGCGCCCCGGTTTTAATTTGTTAAGAAAACGCCATACTGTCTTCCACAGTGGCTGCACCAGTCAGCAGTCATTCCCAACAACAGTGCATAAAGCTCCCCTTTCCTACAGGTCCTTGCCAACACTGATTATTTCTCGTGTTTTTGATTTCAGCCATCCTGACGTGTGTGAGATGGTCTCTCGTTGAGGTTTTGACTTGGATTTTGCTGATTATCAGTTATGTTGAGCATCTTTTCATGTATCTGTTGGCTATCTGTATGTCTTCTTTGGAAAAATGTCTATTCAGATTTTCCCATTTTTAATCAGATTATCTGTTTGATGTTAAGTTGTGGAAGTCTTTATGTATTTGCTATATTAACCCTTTATCAGATACATAATAATTTACAAATATCTTCTCCCATTCAGTAGGTTGTCTTTTCATTTTGTTGATGGTTTCCTTCACTGTGCAAAACCTTTTTATTTTGGTATACTCGCAACAGTTTATTTTTTTGCTTTTGTTTCCTTTGCCTTAGGAGACATATATGGAAAATGTTGCTATGACTGATGCTTAAGGGATTACTCCCTATGTTTTCTTGTAGGAGTTTTATGGTTTCAGGTCTCACATTTAGATCTCTAGTCTGTTTTGAGTTTATTTTTGTGTATGGTATAAGAAAGGATCTAGTTTCATTTTTTTATTTTTATTTTTTGCATGTAGCTGTCTAGTTTCACAATACCATTTACTGAACATTCTTCATCATATATTCTCCAATGAAAACTGCATACCCCATTGTGTATTTTTTTCCTCCTTTGTCCTAGAAGATTTGACCATATAAGTGTGGATTTATTCTGGGCTTGCTATCCTATTCCACTGGTCTATGTATCTGTTTTGTGCTAGTACCATACTGTTTTGATTACTATAGCTTTGTAGTATATCTTGAATTCTGGAATAATGATACCTCCAGCTTTTGTTGTTGTTACTCAAGATTGCTTTGGCTATTCAGGGTCTTTCATGATTCCATATGAACTTTAGAATTATTTGCTTCTAGTTCTGTGAACAAATAATACTGGTATTTAATAGGGATTGCTATTGAATATATACATTGCTTTAGGTAGTACAGACATATTAACAATATCAATTCTTCCAATCCATGAGCATTTTTAAAAAATACTTCAAAGTTTATTTATTTTCAGAGCATGTACACGTGGAAGGGGCAAAGAGAGAGGGAGAGAGATGGGGAGAGAGACAATCCCAAGAAGACTCTCCTCCATCAGTGCAGAGTCTGATGTGGGGCTTGAGCCCATGAGAACCATGAGATCATGACCTGAGCCAAAGTCAGATGCTGAACAGACTGAGTCATCCAGGGACTCCAAGCATTTTATTTTTTAAGGGACAGCATGAGCCCAATAGCTGGAGGTAACCCTGCCACAAATTTTACTCATTTAAAAAATAAGGGAATTTTTAGTATTTAACTGAAAGTATTATTGGAATTAAATAAGTTAGTGGGGAAAAAAGAAACACATTTATGTGCTTAACACATAGTTAACATCAGAATCATCTATGGTTATTGTATTATTCTAATTGAATTTGTTTTTTTAATAGAAATAACTTTTAGCATTTCTGAGTTCTCAAATATTCTCTTTTCTTTTTTTAACCCTGACAAATGATTGATATTTTAAGTGAGTGTAAGAGTTTTTAATTACTGTACATTTTTCTTCCTGTGTTGTATATGTTCTTCCAAGAGGGCACTCGTGACAGAAGTATAATGCTTGCCTTCTTTCTTTTTCCTTAAACCCATGTTTTATTTACTTAATGTTGTAGTTTTAAGTTTGATTCATCTTCTTTAGTTTCTGGGCTGGGGATAATGTGTCCAGAGCCAAGAAGTGCTAAGGACTCATTCCTGCTCTCAGTTCTCTCTAAGAACTTTCAGGACAGAGATGCTCATCTCATGACCTCTAAGGACTACAATTCAGGTCATATTTGCAATAATCCCACCCAAAGATCATATACCATGGGGAGGAAAGACAAGATTTTCATCAAAGCCTCAGTAGTGTTCATATTTTGAAATTTAATGTTTGATATTGTTGCTACACAATATTTTTCTCCTTATGATTCTGATCTATTTTAGATAATCTCAAATGTTTGAGTCACCAGATGACTAATTTGTACTTAATTATTATTGACTTGCAAACAGAAGAAGACAAATGATTCAAATATTAGATACTTCTTAGAATACAGGTTAACCTAAGGCAGTGGACATCTGTTGATGAGAAACATTTTGTGAAAGCTAAAATGATATAATTCTTCATCTTAACAACACTAAAAATAGTAATTAGCAACAGTAAGTTTTGTCCTTTTTTGTTTTATTTTGCGTAATGATTTTTTATTGCAGTACAATTTATAAATATTATCAGTTATAGAATTTATAATATGGAAATTGCTAAGGCTGACAAGTACTGCAATTCAGCAGAATAGTCATTTGTGAATGAAAGGAATATTGATTCCTTGTGCTTTGAAGAGATTAACATAACGGATAGAAAGCAAAAACATTGTGAAAACGAATAGTTCATCCACTCCCATACATTGTCTCATACATAAGACTCAAAATATATTTTGTTGTTTGTTTGATTTTGTGAACCGACAGTAGTTGCTGTTTTGACTACTGATGCCAAGAATTTAGGGCTATAGCGATACCTTTAAATTCTCACTACTGAGTGGAAGAAATGTGTTAAAGCAGCCAAACTACAGTTATTTATTTCTATACTGATATGTTTACTTCCTTGACTTGGGAGACACCTCCAAGAAAAGAAAAAAAAAAAAAAACAAAAAAAACAGGTGACCTCCTTGTCAATTGAAATTATGGGTAAAAGAGCAGTTTTATATATATATAAATATACATATTATATTTATATAAATATGTATATTTATATATTATATATATGTGTGTATATATTTATATATATATACACACACATTATGCACATATATATACACATATGTATGTGTATATATATACATATATACATATTATACATATACAATACATATACATATACAATCTATACATATTATATATACATATATATATACACATATATCATATGTGTATATATATACACATATATTATATACACACATATATACACATATATTATATATGTGTATATATAATATATATACACATATATATGTGTATATATAATATGTTTATGTGTGTATATACATATATTATGTTTATGTGTATATATACATATATTATGTATACGTATATATATATATATATACACACATATATTTTGCAATGATAGTTTTTAGGAGGAAGATGACTTATTTATTAAATACACTTAATACAGGACTATATCCAACTAAGGATTTCTAGTGACAAATAAAACCTGAATCTATGAGTCATGACTTTTTGGAGAATGTCATAGAAGCTATTACAAAGAGGTTAGCCAAAACAAAATTAGGGGACAGAGTCTCCACATAAGATGTCCATCACTTCTGACATCAATTTCAAAGTTTGGCGTTCCTGAAAGTACCCTCAGGATTAATAATTGGTAAGTAGCACTCAGGTACACTCCTAGTTGCAGTTTTTTTTTTTTTATAGGAAGGAGATACATATTAAATCAACCAAAAGAAGAGACACAAAAGGTAGGTTTCAGGAGGGATCTAAATACTGGCATTTCCAGTTGTCTATTCCCCATTGATCATGCACAGTGGTAACTCCTCTTGGCCACAATGTGTGACAAAATGTATAGTGTTGCCAGCCAGGGAAGCTCGCTTGAGCCTTTGGTATCCAGAGGTTATTGGGCTTCAATCACATTTCCCTTGTGGCTGACCTTTAGTCTTCAGCCCCTCCTGGAAGTCAGGACAATACTTTTTAGTCTCAAGTTTCTCCAGCGATCAGAAATATTAACACATGGTCTAAACCCCCATAATAAATCACATTGTTAGCTCAGTAGCCAAACACCCAGGCAAGTATGAGATCATGACTCTCACTTTGAAGCTTTGAGTTAAAGTTTCTCCTCATCTCTTGTCCTGTGCTTCAAAATAAAAGCTGCATGGTTTATGGCCTGTGCTGCTAGCTGCCATGAGATTCAGACATTGCTTCTGAGTGTAGGGAGGATTTAACCAGCAGATGTGATTATGTTATATAAAAGACTTGGCAGATCATTTTTTTTTTAAATGTTTGTTTATTTTTGAGAGACAGAGAGAGACAGAGTATGAGTAGGGGAGGGGCAGAGAGAGAGAGGGAGACACGGAATCCAGAGCAGGCTCCAGGCTCTGAGCTGTCAGCACAGAGCACCATGCAGGGTTCAAACCCAAGAACTGCAAGATCATGGCCTGAGCTGAAGTCAGCGCTCAAGGCGCCCCTTGATCTTCTTGCTTAGATGGCAGTAATACAGTACATGCCCAGTACTTTTGGGCAACCATCCTATTCTCATCTTGCTACAATGTGTGGTTCCAGAAGTCCTTACGATGTAGTGTGGGATTTCGCAAGTTATGTATGAACAAAGAATCATTCTGTGATATTAAGCTACTATTTTCAAGGTAGAAAAACTGAAAGTATTTTATTTAACGGTTTATTATCTTTTTTTTTGTAACTTGAAAATATTTAAAACATACCATCATCTGTCTTCTATTTTTACTCTTCTATTTTCACTCTTGCTCCAGGCTCTTCAAATGTTAGGGATTGGACTGTTTCTGATTATGAACACTGGAGAAACCTATGCACATGTAAATGGAAACCTGTAGAGAGGCAAGCCCAAAACTAAGAAGTAGTCCACATTTCCATTAAGATTTTAATGGGTTAAAAAAATCTTTGGTGTTCTCTTAAAATCTTATGTATTAGTGAAAATGACTGCTTGAAGTCATCGATGAGTTTCTTAAAGTTTCACTGGTTGAACCATAAAACATAAAGAAGCAAAAAATACCAAGTTTCAAGTAGGAAAGGTATAGTATCCCTTCACACAGGGCCATCTGCATAGGTGTGACCCGTGCTGATACACAAGGCCCCACTCTTGATTTAAGGCTTTGCGGCTATCATCTTAGAATTCTTAGAAAAATTTTGAATAAGGACCCACCATTTTCATTTTCACTGGGCCCTATAGATTATGTAGCCTGTCCTAGTTCCTGTTAGAGTATATTTTAAAGACAGGAATTACATAATTTAGGAACACAATCATATGTCATGTAGACAATCTGTACAGACATAATTGTTATATGATTCATGTATTACAACTTTATAATTGACTTCTGATGGTCAGTGATTCAGGATAGTGTTTATACCTGTGAGGGATGGGCAAGGATATAAACCAGAGGGTATATACGGAGTTTCAAAGCTATAAATAATATTCTATTTCTCTAGCTGAGTGCAAAGATTTAGTTTTTGGTATTACCAATATAAAATGTGACATATATATGTACATGATGCATTTCACAGTAAACAGCTAAAAAGTATAAACATAATATAGATTACCGAAATAATAAAATGCAAGGGAAAATGTAAAAGACAAATTGGGAAAAGATAATTTCAATATACATGCAAAAGAGTTATTACTTATATTACTGCATGCACAAATCTTATATAAGAAGAAATCTAAATGAAATAGTGTAGCAGGATATAGGCAGATCATTTCAAGAATTGAACTGTAATTGAATAAGATATAGATATTCATTATAAAAATAGTGATATAAATTTAAATAGGATTCTATTTTTGCCTATCTAATGAGAAATTTCATATTAAGTAAGTACCTGAAATTTATAAAGATATAAAATGTGAGCACTCTAATATACACACTATCGGTATAAATTGGCATGGTCTTTTTAAAGGCCAATATAACAATATGTTAAAGCTCTTTAAATATTTTTTTTTAGTGTTTATTTATTGAGACATAGTGCAAGTGAGGGAGAAAGAGGAGAGACAATCTCAAGCAGGCTCCACACTGTCAATGCAGAGCCCAACATGGGGCTCGAACCCATGACCCACGAGATCATGACCTGAGCCAAAATCAAGACAAGAGTTGGACGCTCACTGACTGAGCCACCCAGGTGCCCTGTGTTAAAACTCTTAAAATGTGATTAACATTTTCGAGAAATATGTATAAATATTTTTTTAAATAAAACTTATAATTTCATTAAAATAAACTAAAATCAATATAAATTGATTGTCTCATAATAGGTTACAGGCTAAGTAAGGTGATTATGTGTTATTTGTAGGGGATAATAACCAGCTAGTAAAATTTCATCATAGAAACAAGTGGTAAATTGATCAACACTCAAAATAGCTAGTGGTTAATTTCTATGGATGAAAGCTAGACAAATATATAATTTGGTAGTTAGTGAATTCATATAATTTTCAAATTTTCATCAATAGACAAGTGTTATAGAAAATTTATCTTCAAAACAATATATTACAGGGGCACCTGGGTGGCTCCGTCGTTTAAGCGTCCGACTTCAGCTCAGGTCATGATCTCACAGACTGTGAGTTCAAGCTCCACGTTGGGCTCTGTGCTGACAGCTCAGAGCCTGGAGCCTGCTTCAGATTCTATGTCTCCCTCTCTCTCTGACCCTCCCCGTTCATGCTCTGTCTCCCCCTGTCTCAAAAATAAATAAACATTAAAAAAAATTTTCAAAACCATATATTACATTGCTGTGAAGTTTCTTGCCTTTTTTCCCCCAGCAAGTCTTCATTTTTTGTGCGTAACCAAGCAAATATTTCAGAGACTTTTCCAAAGGTTTTTGAGTGTTTGCTCTTTTTTCATTTTGTAGTTTCCAAAGGCTCATGTCCATTGAAGGGTTTCTTTTCTTAAACTTGTCAAATGGAAGCATCCCATTTTGCTGGTAAGAAACATCCAGAGCAGCTCTCCATCCATCCATATAACCCAGCACACATGCAATGCAAATGATTGGAGAATACAAAGAGTCATTAGCTTACTTAATCATCACATCCTTTAAAATTGTTCTATTTTCACAATTACATTTGGCATCATTCTCTCTGGTAGGTAACATTGTTAACCATGTGTGAAGGGAAGACAATTATTTTTTTTTAATTACCAGTTAGCAAGAAAAATAAAACAAAACTGTCAAGCCAATACAAACATGGCCCTATTCTTTAAACTATATAGGGGGTGAAGGATACTAGTTTTGCAGAATCCAAATCTGTCGTGGAAGCAATGCATGTTAAGCAGTTGTAGGTTCACAATTATGGGTGTTAGCATCAAGAAACCAAACTGGGTTCTTATAGGTTCCCTCTCTCTCTCTTTCCAATAGAGTTAATATTTGTGGAATCCTTCGTTTACACTCTAATATAAATAGATATTTGCATATGAAATATAAATCTCATAACACATATATGTATATACAATTAAGTCTCTTACTTAAAGATATTTACCCATATACTGTAGCTTTATATTGTTTGTTGGTACATGCCTATAACCTGGAATTTACTTCCATAGCTCTAGCTGCAAATAGGTATTGCCACAGGATTAAAAAAGAAAATATGTTTAAAGAATTGTTCCTTAGCAATTAAAATGGAGGAAAATTATAACATATTTAACTGTATTGAAGGCTGTAAAATTATATGCTAGTGATTCACATATTTTTTATTTTCTACAGGTATTAAACTCTATTCTTAGAAGCAAATATGCAGTTAATCTATCATGAGCCCTGGCTTAGTAGTTCTTTCCTACAGACTGCCAATACTCTCAAGTTGACATTCAATAAAGCAGTAGTTAGTGCAGCAACAGATTTGGTATTGCTTTAGTAAGTGTACATATAGCATTTGAACAAATTGACAGTTTGACTTAAAGTCCTAAAAGTTTGATTCACTGTTAATTGAGTTTCAATCAGTGGGGACTTGTTAAGGAAAAAAGTGCGACATTCAAAAGCAATCTATTCTAACCTCAGTAAACTTTAAAGAGGTTTGTGCACCTGAAGCATTTCAGAGTTTCTGCATATTCCATTTGTGCACTCTTTTTGACTTATTTTTTCACATGCCAGCCACATTCATCTGATGATCATATCGTGTTTTATTCTTAACCAATGAACTTGGAATTAAACCTCTATTTGGCAATAATATGAGATTTCCCATCAGTGGCCTGACTAGGTAGAACTGTGTTCAAGAACTCAGAGCAAAGTTTTAAAAATTGGGTAGTTAACACATGGCAGTTAATTTTATATTTTTTGTTCTATTTAATACATCAATAGCATTATTTTTTTAAGAAAGTAAAATGATAAATTCCTAAGAAATAGACCCATTTTTCAGGCTAGAATATCCCTAAAGGTACAGTGTTAAGTAAACATCATTCCCATGACATAACATACTGCGATTAATTTTGGCCAGCCTTCTGGCATTAAGGTGAGTGTAACTTTACATTCTCCTAAATTTCGAGTATTCTTATTTAATCCACTGTGATAGTTTAGGATAGGATAAGTTTTTATAATCCTCTCTGAAAATGCCTAACACATTTATCTCATTTTAGATTTGTTAATAAGTGTTGGCAGTGATATCCACAAAATAGAAAAATATATTTAAGTAAGGATTTGTTCTTATCTATGACATAGATTTTTGTTCACCTCTTGGAATATTAATCAGCCTTGGGTTAAAAATAAATTGTATCCTTACCAGAGTAAACTGTATAGAGCTTTTCTTTTTTAATTAATTTATTTTGAGGGGGGGGGGTGGAGAGCAGAGACAGAAGGAGAGAGGAGAGAAAGAATCCCAAGCAGGCTCTGCACTGTGAGCACAGAACCTGACATGAGGCTTGAGCTCATGAACCGTGAGATCATGGCTTAAGCTGAAACCAAGAGTCTGATGCTTAACTGACTGAGCCATCCAGGTGCCCCTAGAGTTTTTCTAAATAAGAGTTTTTAAATGAAGCAATGTAGTCATGAGCATATCTTGTACATTAAAATACACATTCCTCACTATTTTTAGCTGCAGTGGAATAATACCTAAAGGGAATCTGTCAAAGGTAAACAACTCAGATAAAGATAAATCAATTTGGAAGAGGCCAATTATAAAACATGTTATTTTATCTAAGGCACTTTTTCTTCTCTCGTGTATGAGAATAGTAGACTTCTAACTGTGCTCCATTGTTAGGCTGACCATGTATAATGGTTTATCATGGCAATCCTGGGTTGAGCTTGATGTCTTTGAGTTCCCTTTTATCTCAACAGTTTTCCTGTTTAATTTATAAATTATGTGGTCATCCTAGCTATATGTAATAGGGACCGGCAGAAAAGAAATGATGTACTAGCCAAAACACAGCAAAGCAACTAGAAAGCAGAAGGGTTAGGAACACATTTGTGAACAGGGCAGATAGTATACTTTCACAATTGCCACTAGAGTATTATGTGTCAGTCCAGAAATACTACGTGAAAAACCAATGTGTCAAAATAAGATTCTCTAATATGTCATACCAAATTAAGCTTTGGAAAAAAAATCACGACATATATTATCATAGTAAATTTTCAGAGAATAATTTAGAAAATAAAAAAAAATAAATGAATTACATTATTCAAATTTCTTTAACCCAGCATTCCTTGGATGTTTATGACAATCAACAATTACTTCTTATATAATATGAACTAATGTCTATAAGAAATAATATTTTGGAACTATGGTTATTATATCGTTTATTATCCAAACCTGGATACGTGTGAGAGGGTATGCATCACTATTAAACTGGGAGAACAGAGTAAATGGGCATTTTCGTGAATAAACCAGAAACAGTTTGGGGATGATCCTGGAATTAAGATCACCCTATACATTGTCCATGTAAACAAGGTCACTGAATCTTTGTGTTACTATCAATATTGAATATAATGCCCAAACCAATGGATAAACTCACCATTAGTAGTTAAGTAGTAACTGGTCGTTACTTATATGCAGTATGGTATAAATAGAGATGGGATCCTCATTCCTGTTGCAGAGTGGTAGAAATTGAGAGAGAATAAGGCTAAGGCATTTTTTTTTCAGCCAACACTTGGTCTGGGCAGTGTAAGCTGGGGAATTCATGTGATAATAGTTTAATAAAACAATAGGAAGATTTTAATGCCATATGAAGTGAGTAGTCAACGAAATCTCAAAATAAATTCAGTAATTTGAAAGGTGTTAACACGTTACATATTCTTAAATGTAACTAAATTGCATATTCTGAATATGTATACATAGCAAGTGAATGTTTTAAAGGTATTATATATATATAAGTATATATAAGTATATAAGTTTATATATATATAAGTATATATATAAGTAAGTATATATATATGTATATATATGTATATAAGTATACATATAAGTATGTATATGTATATATGTATATGTACATATGTATACATATGTATATGTATATGTGTGTGTGTGTGTGTGTGTATATATATATATATATATATATATATATATATATATATATATAAACTAACTTGCCTAAAATGTTCACGAAAGAATTTGAAGTTAAAAGAATAAGAAAATTATTAGAAGTCAGAAGTTTTCAGATTATGGTACCTTCATTAACTCATAGTCCTAATTTAACCAGTTAAATATGGTGATGAGGCTTACATTAAGGCAGTCTGAAATCTAATTTTCTAACTTCATAGCTGATTATTTCATCCCAGGCCAGATAATAGAGGGAAAAAAAAATCAGAGCACTGGTAGTGAGTCATACAAGCATTTGAAGTCACAACACAGCACAAGGATCCATGATGGAATGGGAGAGGGGGGAACATAAAAGGAAAAGTAAAAATGGAGAAAAGAAAGTAGCATACTTAAATCTAAACCTAAGGTGCTTACAGAATGATGACATTCAAAGTAATTTTTCTTGGCTCCTGTAATTGAACATATGATGAATTCTTGAAGATTGACCAGTCATTACGAGTTATTTTCCACTGGTCTCTTTAGTTTTACCCCTTTCCCAACTGGCTCTTGACTCTAGGTGAATGGGCAATATCAACAGTCTCCTTTGTCCCCCACTTCCTATTGGGTATTCCAAGAGAAGCTTCTGCATGAGATCAGAAGAAGGAATAAATAAGACTAGCCTTTGTTCTTCTAGCCACACCCATGTGGTATCAGCTTGGGCTGCATCCTCTGACCAAATATGTCTTTCAAAGTAGCCTTATTTCCTTTATTTCAATAATCCTACTGTCCCTGTCCCTCTGGCTCTGGGGGGGTGGGGGGTGGCGTATGCCTCTCCATTTAGTAGTCTGAGTGCATTATCCCTTGTGGATCCCCTACACACACCTTCACTTTGTGAATAGTCCCTTTATTAAACATTTCTTAAATCATCCTAATTTGAGTGCGCCATCTGTTTCCTATTTGGACCTTGTGCAATTCTAAGAAAAAAAAAAATGTCCAGTAGGGCTATATTTCTGTGGCTGGACTCTATGATTGTTTTAGAAATTTTGTTTATATCTTTTTCTTCATTCTTTGGGTTGACTTTTTGACAGATGAGAAAAGTAGGTGTGATCAAGTCTTAGCAGTTATGTGGTATATCAAATCTTTATTCTTGATGATCTGGTTCAGAAAGGAGCAGTGACATAAACAGTGTTTTGCCAGTTTTCTCTCTCAACCAATATGCCCTTGCATCTTAGGGCAAGGATTCAGTTTATAGAAAAATATCACATTTACTAAGAGAAAAATTGGGGCAGATTTGCTCAAGAAAATAACCAAATTGTTTTTCTGGATATACAAAAAGGCTGTCTGGTTAAATGTCCAGCTTTCCTGTGATAAATAATAATGCACAGACTATATGTATAATTTGGCTTTGTCAAACCAATGTAATGTGCTTCCTCTATTGTCATTCTATAATGAAAAAAAAACTTAAGCGAGCTAAAGACATGTTGGTTATTTAGACTCTTTCGGAAGATATGCAGACTATGCTTCTTTAATTCAGCAGACATTTAGTATCAGTTCAATACACAAGAGCTATTTGCCTTACCATTACGATAAATAGAATAGGATTTTTGTTCTATTTTCTTTATTCTCAATTGCATATCATTAGAGAAAATCCTATGAGAAATTCCCAATGCCAAAGGCATTTCTCTGGACACTAATTCTGAAAAATGTCCATGGGAAACAAAAAAGAAAGGATATGAGATCACATAATTCCAGGAGATAATGTAAGATATATCCTGAGCATCAGATTAACAATACACATTAAAAGGTCTGAGCAGTACTGTGTTAAGGAAACCTAAACACCTATTTTAAACCAGGCGTATATTTTTTGTAAAACTTGACATCTAAATTGTTTCTTTCAAAGCACATATTTTACACAAAATTGACTTATAAAGGTAATGATGATGCTAATTAGCAAAACTTCATAATTCCCTTTAAAATATTTTACTTCTCGCAATGAGATTTATTGCCTAAAGGGCAACAAGTTTATGATCCCTAACTGGTATCATCCCCCCAAATCCTTGAAAAATATCCAGACTGGACAGTAATTAAATTAGGTAAATCTTCAATTAACTGTTAATTTTTCTGATAATCAAGAAATACTCGAATGGGAGGTTTAACTGTCCTTGTGGTTCCAGGGTAAATACAGTGCTCTAACAACTTGAAACAGTACCCCTTTCTTTGCATCCTCTCCAACACCTGTTGTTTCTTGTGTCATTAATTTTAGCCATTCTGACAAGTGTGAGGTGGGATCTCATTGTGGTTTTGACTTGTATTACCCTGATGATGAGTGATATTGGGCATCTTTTCATGTGTCTCTTAGCCTTCTGGATGTCTTCTTTGGAAAAGTGTCTAATCACGTTTTCTGACCATTTCTTAATTGGAATATTTGTTTTTTCAGTGTTGAGTTTGATAAGTTCTTTATAGATTTGTATACTAACCCTTTATCAGATATGTCATTTGCCAATATCTTCTCCCATTCCGTTGTTTGCTTTTAGTTTTGTTGATTGTTTCCTTCACTGTGTAGAAGCTTTTTATCTTGGTGAAGTCCCAGTAGTTCATTTTTGCTTTTGTCTCCCTTGCTCCAGAAACATGTCTAGTAAGAAATTGCTGCAGCCAAGGTCAAAGAGGTTGCTGCCTATGTTCTTCTCTAGGAATTGGATGGTTTCCTGTTTCACATTTATGTGTTTTATCCATTTTGATTATATTTTTGTGCATGGTGGAAGAAAGTGTTCCAGTTTCATTCCTCTGGAGGCTGCTGTCCAGTTTTCCCAACAGCATTTGATGAAGAGATTGTCTTTTTTCCATCAAATATTCTTATCTGCTTTTTTGAAGATTAGTTGACTCTATATTTGTGGGCCCATTTATGGGTTCTCTATTCTGTTTTATTGACTTATATGTCTGTTTTTGACCAGTACCATACAGTCTTAATGACTACAGGTTTCAAATACAGCTTGAAGTCTGGAATTGTGGTGCCTCCAGCTTTGCTTTGCTTTTCAAGATTGCTTTGACTATTTAGAGTCTTTTGTGGCTCTGTATAAATTTTAGATTCATTTATTCTAGCTCTGTGGAAAAGTGATGTTGGTATTTTGATAGGGATTGCATTAAATGTGTAGATTTCTTTGGGTAGTGTGGACATTTTAACAATATTTGTTCTTCCAATCCATGAACATGGGATGTTTTTCCATTTCTTTGTCTCATCTTCAATTTCTTTCCTAAGTGTTCCATAGTTCTCAGAGAACAGATCTTTTACCTTTTTAGTTAGGTTTACTCTTAAGTATCTTATGGTTTTGGGTACAATTGTAAATGAGATGCATTGCTTTGTTGCTCTTTCTGCTGCTTTGTTATTGGTGTATAAAAATGCCACAGATATCTGTACGATGATTTTGTATCCTGTGACTGCCGAATTCATGTATCAGTTGGAGAAATTTTTTAGTGAGGTGTCATCTGTGAATTGTGAATGTTTGAGTTCTTCTTTGCTGATTTGGAGAACTTTTATTTCTTTTCATTTTCTGATTGCTGTGGCTAAGACTTTCAGTACTATGTTAAATAACGATGGTGAAAGTAGACATACCTATTTTGTTCCTGATCATAGAAAAAAAGCTCTCAGGTTTTCCCCATTAAGGATAATATTAGCTGTGTGTCTTTTGTATATGGCCTTTATGATGTTTGGCTGTATTCCCTCCATCCCTATTTTGTTGAGAATTTTTATTAAGAATGGATGCTGTACTTTGTCTAATGCTTGTTCTGAATCCATTGAGAGGATCATATGATTCTTATCATTTCTTTTATTAATGTGATGTTTCACATTGATTGATTTGCAAATCTGGAACTAACCTGACAGCCCAGAATAAATTCTACTTGGTCATGGAGAATGATTCTTTTAATATACAGTCGCATTTGATTTGCTAGTATTTTGTTGAGAAATTTTACATCCATGCTCATCAGGAATATTGGCCTTAATTCTTTTTAATGGGATCTTTGTCTTCTTTTGAAATCAAGATAATGCTGGCCTTCTAAAATAAGTTTGAAAGTTTTCTTCCCATTTCTATTTTTTGGAATAGTTTGAGAGTAATATGTATTAGCTCTTTAAATGTTTTACAGAATTCCCCTGGGAAGCCATCTGGCCCTGGGCTTTCATATCTTGGGAGATTTTTGATTACTGGATCAATTTCTTTCTGGGTTACGGGTTTGTTCAAATTTTCTGTTTCTTCCTGTTTCAGTTTTGGTAGTTTATATGTTTCTGCAAATTTGTCCATGTCTTCCAGATTGCTCAATTTTGGATATGTATCTATCTACATATATATCTATGGATGGATATATATCTATCTATGGATATATATATATATATATATATATATATATATATATACACACATATCCAAAATTGAGCAATATACTTATAATTTTGGATATTATATATATCCATGGATATATATATATATATATATATATATATACACACAAACACATATCCAAAATTGAGCAATATACTTATAATATATACTTATAGTTGTTTGTATTTCTGTGGTGTTAGTTGTGACTTCTCCTCTCTCATCCATGATTTTATTTATTTAGGTCCCTTCTCTTTTCTTTTTGATAAGTCTGCCTGGGGGTTTATCAATTTTATTAATTTATCAAAGAACCAGACTTTGGTTCCATTGATCTGCTTTACCATTTTTGTTTTTTGTTTTGTTTTTTGTTGTTGTTGTTGTTCCCATATCATTGATTTCTGCTCTAATCTTTATTATTTCCCCTCTTCTCCTGGCTTTATGTTTTGTTTGTTCTTTTTCTACCTCTCCTTGATCGTTTGAAAATACATCTTGTTTGTTTGTTTTTTGCCTGTGTTCTAACATGACTGGAGCTCATATGGGTCTGGGGTTTGTGGATCCCGGGCTCACTGAGTTCACAAACTCCCTGGGACCGACCAGATATGGTGTTGGGACCCAATAATTATTATCTGAGCCTGCCTCTTATAGTGTCCAAACATTACTCTGGTCTAGGCTTTTGAGGTGGGGTGGGAAAATAAATCATTCTTTAGTCTCTCTGATCTGGAGAGATTTTCCACAGCTCCTTGGACATTTGGCAGAGTTCTAGTGTTGTCTGTTTCATATGCTAGTTGCTCTCTAAACCTTGGCTTTTCTTCTGTGCTCAAGGACAGACTGAATCTGTTCCCAGTCACTCACCACTATTCCTTCCCACTATCATTGTTTGGGGGTGGAGTTTCCTTTGTTACTGTATTCACATCTCTCTCCCTGTTTTCTTGTCATTCTCTGTATTTTTGGTTTGTTCCAGGGAGAAGGTGAATTCAGTCATTTAAAAAAAAAAAAGTTTATTTATTTTGACAGAGCATGGGGGAGAGGTAGAGAGAGAGAGGGAGGGAGAATCTCAAGTAGCCTCCACACTGTCAGCGTAGAGCCCAACATGAGGCTCAAACCCATGAACTGTGAGATAGTGACCTGGGGTGAGATCAAGAGTCAGACACTTAACTGACTGAGCCACCCAGGGATCCCTGAATTGTCTTATATCATCATCCTGAGCCAGAATTAAATGAATCTCTTAGAATGAAATTATTCTATTGAAATTAATATATGTGTGAGACTATAAGTGTGTGTGTGTGTATTGAGTACTCAGACACTTAAACCATAAAGCAAATACATTTCCCCATTTCTATAGGTCAATTATACTTGAAAATGAAAACACTCATTATAACTGCAAGTCCCCATAATGAAACACATATTCATGAGCGTTCTTTTTTCTCCATAGTCTCACCAATACATTATTTTTTATGTCGTTATTATTTCTTTGATACTAGCCATTCTGACAAGTGTAATGTTTTATCTCATTGCGGTTTCAATTTGCATTCCCCTGATTATTAGTGATGTTGAGTATCTTTTCATGTGTTTGTTGGCCATCTGTATCTCGTCTTTGGGAAAATGTCTATTCAGGGCTTCTAATTTTGTAATCAAATTGTGTATGTGTGTTGAATTGTTTGCATAAGTTATTTCTTAATCTTATTTATTCATTTTGAGAGGGAGAGAGAGAGAGAGGAAGAAAAAGTAGGCTGCACTCGTCAGCCTGGAGCCCACTGCAGGGCTTGATCTCACAACCGTGAGAGCACGACCTGAGCCAAAAATCAAGACCCAGATGTTTAACTGACTGAACAACCCAGGTGCCCCACGAGCATAAATTCTTTATGTATTTTGGATATTAACCCCTTATCTGAAATATTTTAAAATATCTTCTCCTGTTCATATGATTACCTTTTTGTTTTATTGATGGTTTCCTTTGCTGTGCAGAAGCTTTTACTTTGGTGTAGTCACTATAGTTTAATTTTATTTCCCTTGGTAGAGGGGACCTATCTAGAAACATGTTTCTATAGCCAATATCAAATAAATTAAAATTTCCTGTTTTCTTCTAAGAGTTTTATAGTTTGAGGTCTCACATTTATGTTTTCAATCTATTTTGAGTTTATTTTTATGTATAATATAAGGAAGTGATCCAGTTTTTCCATCTCCATTTGTTGAAGATACTGTCCCTTTCTTACTGTATATTCTTGCCTCTGTTGTGGATCAATCAACAATATAACCATGGGTTGATTTTTGGATTCTCTATTCTGTCCTACTGATTTATGTGTCTGTTTTTGGGCCAGTACCATACCTGTTTGAGAAATAAAGCTCAATATTTAAAGGGGATTAGGAGTATACTGATCTTGGTGATTACTGAGAAATGCATAGAATTGTTGAACCATAATATTGTACACCTGAAACTAATATAAAATTGTGTTATTTATACTTGAATAAAAACTGATATCTTGGGGCACCTGGGTGGCTCAGTTGGTTGAGCATCCAACTCTTGATTTTGGTTCTGGTCATGATCTCATGGTTTCTGAGATTGAGCCCCACGTTGGGCTCTGGGTTGTCAGCGCAGAGCCTGATTGGGATTTTCTCTCTTTCCCTCTCTCTCTGCCCCTCTCCAGCTTGTGAACCCTCTTTCTCTCTTTCTCTCTCTCTGTCCCTGCCCCATGCAGAGCCTGACACTAGGCTTGATCTCATGAACTGTGAGATCATTACCTGAGCTGAAATCAAGAGTCAGACGTTTAACTGACTGAGCCAGCCAAGCCAGCCACTCCTGACAATGTCTTATAAATAGATTATTTTAAATAGTCATTTTAATAATTTATTTTCATTATTTTTTCCTTTATGATAGCAGTGTTTCTGAAATTCCACTTAATTAAAATACAGTGTAATATTAGTTTCAGGTGTACAATAACTTTTTTATAATTGAGACTTTACTTTTTAGAGCAATTTCAGGTTCACAGTAAAATTGAAAGGAAGGCACAGAGAATTCCTTCATGCCTCCCGCCCTCTTATGTGAATATCCTCCCGCATTTGTCCATTTATACTTAATTTCATTTTTGACAATGTTTGGCAGTTATAGTCATTGAGCAGTTAAAGATTTTTATTCCATTTTTATTTCTGGATTCCATTGTTGATGCTGAGAAGGCATTTGCCAATTTTACTGTTCGTTAAAGGTGATAATCTTTGTTGTGTAGTTGATTTTAGGAATCACTTTGTCCTTGCATTATAGCATTGCTTAATGCTGTTTGGTATCGTTTATTTGTGTTTACGCTGCTAGCACTTTTAAAATCTGTAATTTAATTTTTTTCCAGTTTTGGCCAAAAAACTCAGTCTTGTCTTTTAAATATTGCTTGCCTCCTATTCATTCTTTATGAGAATTCAATTAGTCACATGTTAGATATTTTCATTATACCCAATATGTCTCTTAAGATCTTTTTAATTTTTTTCTTACTGCTTTATTATCTTCATGCTTCAGTTCCAAATTATCCTATCTATCTTGCACTATATTAATGTCTTCTTCAAATCTATAATTCTAATTTGCATCTTAAAAAAAATTTCTATGTGTTTTGGCTTGTCTTGGTGGCTCAATCTGTTAAATTCTGATTCTTGATCTCAGCTCAGGTCATGATCACACAGTTTGTGGGTTTCAGCCCTGCATCAGGTTCTGTGCTGGCATCGTGAAGCCTGCTTGGGATTTTGTCTCTCCCTCCCTGTGCCCCCCCACCCCAAATAAATAAGTAACCTTTAAAAAAAATTTAAAACTATGTGTTTTGGCAATACCTATTCAATTATTGCAATCATTTATCTTCCTTTGTATTCTTGAGCCAAGTTATATAATAAGGTATAAAATATTTATTGATTACAATATCTAGGCCATCTCAGAATTAGACTTATGCATTTTTTATGAATTATATTTCACATTTCCCCAATTTTTGGTAATCTTTTGTAATGTTTGGATTGTATGTTGAATATTTTGAGTGATACTCTTTCTTCAAAGAGTATTGTTATTTGTTTTTCAGAGACATTTTTCACGGTTGGACAAAGTTCAAACTCCACCTCCTTGGAGTGCAAAAAGAATCTCTGATTTGTTTCTCTGGTCTTAACTGGGATTCTTGGAGTTTAATCCCCATATACATAAATCAGGGATCAGTCAGATATTTACACCCAATAAATGCAGAATTTGGGAAGAAGTAGGAGATGAGAGTTTTTACCCCAAATTTGCTGTTTATCTGTTTTGTCTAGAATATCCACCTTCTTCTACACCTGCTATATTCACCCTACACTATGCTCTAGTTGTTAAAGCCTGTGGGTATAGTGTCTATCTGATAGTTTTGCCACCCCACATGGTACTAATTGTTGTCAATTTTCACACATGGAATTTTAAACAAGTAAACACACCAATGCTTTTCCTTTTTTCCAAAACTCTAACCCTTCAAATCCACCTTCTTTTGGTCACTAACATTGCCCTCAAGTACCAGTTGTATATTTTTTCTAGGGTTTTTAGTTGTTATGTATAGGGTGGTTGGTCTGATAGATGCTACTTTACCATTACATGTAAATTCCAATTCTCTCTTCAGCTGAATTAATTGCACTGGGTGGTTAACTTTAGCTATTTGTCATAATTATTTAGTTAAGATAAATCACTGAATAGAAATATACTTTTAAACCTAATCTTTTCATTTTTATTGTTTATATAGAACCAACTTGTTTTAACTATTTTATTTTCACACAATGTTTTAAAAACTATATATTGTTTGGAGCAATTACTACAGATATTATAGTTCCCTCCTTTATTACATATTTTATTGTAGACTAAGGTCTGGATTTACTGTGTTTTACTTTTTTCCTTTTGTAACAGCTGCTTTGCTTGATTTTTCTATTCCTGATACCCAGTTCTTGCAGTCTTCTAATTATGATTTGCAGTTTTGGTATGCAGAAGTTGAAATTCTAATGCAGTTTTACAAATCTATTTTTACAGTCAAGGGGGATTCAATTTTTAGATTTCAGAATGTCTGCACTTATTCATATTTCTATTCAATGAACACAAAATAAAATCTCCTATGCTGGAGTATGTACTAGTTATTATGAACACAGTGATGGATAGGAACCTAATATTTGTCCTTAAGGATTGAGGCACGTGCAATTAAACCATTACAACATAATCAATGTGATACAATGTCCCACTCTATCCAGAATTGGTAGGTAAAAAGTGCTAGTGTCCCAAATTTTATCTTACAGAAAATAGTTGGCTGTATTTAACTGTAGATTCAACCACAAATTCTTTAGGAGAGCTTTAGCATTTCTCATAGATATTTTCTTTCCCTTTTAAAAGAAATCCCTCAGGATCTTTCTCATTTATTACCTTTCGCAAGGATTTTGCACATCACGTAACATGTAAGATGCCTTCAACCCAATTCTGTTTTTAGACTCACAAAATCACCTTGTGCTGTTCTCACGTAATGCTGCGATGATTGAAATGTTGGCAGTTCATTTATTATGATTTTAACACTTTGAAAGATGGGATTTATAAAAAAAATGTTAGAGGCTCTAGAATACTAACACGTAAATCGCACTTTGCTTCTAAGTTAATATGTGTACACATTTCTGCAAGGTCAACTGCAAGAAACTATATCTACTCACTGAGAAAGGAATGGAAAGTTGTCTCCAAGACAGCAAAAAAACACAGCGACAATACCCAAAGGCCACTACTTCAAAGAGAATAATTGTCAACTAGTTCTAATGAATTTATTCATCATTTCTTTCACCAGAGAGAGTGAGAACTCTTTCTTATATGTCTTTGTGCTTTCAGTTCCTAAGTAAGTTTTACTTTCAAAGCAAGAGTTACGAAATATTTGTTTCCCTAAAATGACAGCCTACTATGTGCCGAACTGAGTTTGGTGAAAATTATGAGTAAATTTTAATATACTTGTTGTCCTCAAGGAATTCACAAAATTGGAAGAGACAGGCAAATGAGCTAAACATTTAATTGTGATTATGTAACTGAAATCACATTAATGTGACTGTGATCTGATACTACAGGGTATTATGGGACAACAGTGAAAGACCAACCTTAGCCTTTGTGTAAAATAGCCCCTTAATGACAATTATGAGTCGTGAATGACAAAATAGGAGATTTCCAACTTAGCTAAGAAACATGACCCTGACAGCGACCCAAATCAATGTTTAAATAGAATGGAAGCCAGATTTCCTTTTTAGGAAATTTAAGCAATTCTCTATGTTGGGAAGTCAGCTGGTATCAGGTCAAAATGATTTATAGATTTATTCTTAAGGCTATCTGGAATGATATAACATACTTAAATTAGGAAAAAAAAACATTTTGGATGTGTGGTGAATGTTTCTGTTTGCTCAGTACCTCCGTGTGCTATAACTCTTACTTCATTAGCCAGTTACCTACATTTTTAACTTAGTCATCTTGGTTTAGGGAGATAAATCTCATTCTAGGTTCAGGGGTGAGCATTGATTGTTCTCAACACCCAGGGCTTCCCAAATTTTTTTTTATCATCACACACATACATAATGTAGAATTTCAAGTTACATTAGGATAAATGGCTGAAGCTGCTCTCAACAGGAAGAACCAGATGAGCCTCCACTGACTATGCTCTGCTCTTTGGAGGTTAGAAATATCCCGGCATCTCAGCACATCTGTAATGCAGTCACAGTACTTCATTGGAGAATGATTTCTCTAAACAGTTTATATTAATTATAACTTTTTGTACTTCATTGGAGAATGACTCATTTAAACAGCTTATATTAATTATATCTTTTTGAGTTATGAGACCATGACATAACTCCATTAACACAAGCTTTATCTTACTGTTGTTCTTCAGAAGTAGACACATGGCTTATGTTTGACAAGATTAGATTGAAGGGATGAATTGGTGGAGAGTGAAGCTCACTTTTGTGCATGAAGGAGCTCTATAGCCCTTGTTGATATGCACAGCCATCTCATTATCATGAAGGGCACAAAACACAAGAAGAAACTGACACACAAAAGATAGAATGGAGACCCAGGGTCTTTGAGCAGATTGCAAAGCAGTTGTATTAACCGCCATGAAGCCTCATTCCATATACTACCAAATAAGCCTACCTAGTGTTCAAGTCCAAAAGTACATGTACTGGGCCACCTTCATATTTACTTCCTAAAATCAAATTTTAAAAAAATCCTAAGTGCCAAGTTTTTACATCAAATGTGGTGGGGAAGAGATTGCCTTTTCTCTACATCTTCACCAATACTTATTTCTTGTCTTTTTTTATACTAGTTACTGACTGTTGTGAGATGTTATCTCATCATGGTTTTCACTTGTATTTCCCTGATAATGAGTGATGTTGAGCATATTTTCATGTGTCTGTTGGTCATCTGTATGTCTTCTTTGGAAAAGTGTCTCTTTACATCCTCTGCAATTTTCCATGTTGGGAAGTCAACTAGTATCAGGTCAAAATAATTTATAGGTTTATTCCTAAGGTGACATGGAATGATATAGTGTACTTGAATTCTCTATGGTTTTTTGGTGTTAAGTTATATTAGCTTCTTATATATTTTGTATATTAACCCCTTATTAGATATATCATTCTCAGATACCTATTACCATTTAATAGGTTGCCTTTTTGTTTTATTGATGGTTTCCTTTGTCATGACAAAGCTTTTTCTTTTGGTATACTCATAGAATTAAAAATAGAAATACTGTAAAACCCAGTAATTTCACTACTGGGTATTTACACACACATGTGTGCGCGTGCGCGCGCACACACACACACACACACACAGAAAACACTAATGTGAAAAGATATATGCACCCATATATTTATTGCAGCGTTATTTACACTAGACAATATATGGAAGTAACCCAAGTTATAACAATAGATGAATGGATCAAGAAGATTGGGTATATTTATATCTATATACTCTATATTATCTATAATGGAACACTAACATTTAAAATTCTGGTAGAAACAGATGATTTTGCAAATGGAATTCAGGAGTGCCGAGTGTTCAGAAATACCCCAAAGAAAATAAATATGGGTAAGAGAAAAATTCAGGAAGAGACAGTTAACTAAATCAACTGCTTGAATGAGTATAGACCAAAGGTATAGATGTGCCTATGTGTGAAAACCAGCAGTGATAAAGCAGGGAAAATCTGAGCAGTCCTACACCAGCCCTCCCCCCCGCCAAAAAAAAAGAGTAAATAGACATGGAGAATGTGAAAATATGGAACAAAAGAGACATGAGCTATGCCTATTAGAAATATAGGAAGATATTGATTTTGAGTAGGTGAAAAAAATAGGTGAAATAATAGACAAATAGATCAATAATAGACAAATATATCTGCAGAATAGAGAGCCCAGAAATAAACTCACATAAATATGGTTGACTGATCTTTGGCAAAGGGCGGAGCAAATGTAATGAAGCAAAGATAGTAGTTTGAATAAATAGTTCTGAAACAATGCGATATCTCCATGGAAGAAGAAGAAGGAGGAGAGGAGGAGGAGGAGGGGAAGAGGGAGAGGGAGTAGAAGAAGAGGGTGAGGAGGAGGAAGTGGAGAAGAGGGAAGAAAGAAAACTCTAGACATAGACCTAATACTCTTCATAAAATTAACTTAGAATGGATCATAGACCTAAAGGAAATGCAAAAATATAAAAATCCTAGAAGTTAACATAGAAGAAAATCTAGGTGACCTCAGTTTTCGTTATGACTTTTTAGATACAAACCAGGGGCAAGATCCTGTGGGCAGCTCACTTCCAGTAGGGGAATGGGAGAGGAAGGACACTGAATACACATGCTAAAGAAGGAATTGGTAAGCTGGACTTCATTACAATTAAAAACTTCTGCTCTATGAGACAATATAAAGAGAATAAGACAAGCCACAGACTGGAACTACTTGCAAAAATATATGATAAAAGATTGTTACCCAAAATATACAAAGAACTCTTAAAACTCAACAGTAAGAAAACAAACCACCGGAAAAAATGTGCAGAAGACATTAGCAGACACCACACTGAAGAAGATATACAGATGGCAAATAAGCACATGAAAAGATGTTCCACATCATATGTCATCAGGAAAATGCAAGTTAAGACAACAATGAGACATCACTATACACCTATTAGAATGGCTAATATCCAGAATGCTGACAACACCAGATGACAGTGACGAAGGGAGTGGAGTAACAGAAACTCTCATTCATTGCTGTCAGTAATGCAAAATAGGACAGCCATTTTATAAGTGATTTGAATTTAAAATATTATCATTAATCCAGCAATCACATTCCTTGATATTTACTCAAGGAGTTGAACATTCTTTTTATCTTCATTTTAGTGAGAATTTAGGGATTTGCTGGACCAATGGATTGGGATGTAAGTGACACTTTGAGTTTTGGGACAATAGGTCATAAGATGATTTTCAGCTTTTGCTTACATATTTGAACCTGTTTTTGAAGGCTGTCTCTTGGAATGCAGTCACCATGACAGGAGAAGCCAAAGCTGAAAAATAGGTCTACAAGTTAAGTGTCGATATTGAACACTCAATAACCTTCAGAAGACCTTACCCCCAGCTGACATCTGACTGAATAAAAGAGCCAAGTGAGAATCTACTCAGTTGAGACCAGTCAACCAAAGAACTGTAAGAGATAAAATATAAAATTTTTCACCCACTAAATTTGGAGTGTTTTTATATATAAACAATTGGGACACATGGAAATATGTTTTATATTCATTAATCTCCATTTAAAATTCATATTTCTCACAGGTATATGTATAAATAAAACACATAGTAGTATTAGAAATACTTTTATCTGTCACCAATAGAAACCACAGGTAATTTTATATCACATACAGTTGGAATAGATTTTTATTAAATGCTTTCCGCAGATATCACTACTACTTTTGAGATTGTAATATTACTAGGCGTGCAATAATTATTGTTATCAGTGTGTTAATAAAAATACATGAAATTAAACATTCATTTTTAAAATTTGCTAAGTCTTTAACTTGATTTCCTTTTAATTCTATAAATTTAATTGAAGGCATTTAAAAACATTATTCTAAAAGAAGGTTCTTAGGCTTCAAAAGTCCTCAAAGGAGTTCATGACACAAACATTGTTAAAATATCTGCTTTACAACAAGTCTCTTTTTTCTTTTTTCTTCTTAATTTAATTTTTTATTTTTTTTTAATTTACATCCAAATTAGTTAGCTTATAGTGAAACAATGATTTCAGGAGTAGATTCCTTAGTGCCCCTTACCCATTTATCCCATCTCCCTTCCCATAATCCCTCCTGTGACCCTCAGTTCTCCATATTTATGAGTCCATTCTATTTTGTGCCCCTCCCTGTTTTTATATCATTTTTGTTTCCCTTCCCTTATGTTCATCTGTTTTGTCTCCTGAAGTCCTCATGAGTGAAGTCATATTATTTTTGTCTTTCTTAGACTAATTTCACTTAGCATAATGCCCTCCAGTTCCATCCATGTAGTTGCAAATGGCAAGATTTCATTCTTTTTGATTGGCGAGTAATACTCCATTGTATATATATACCACGTCTTCTTTATCCATTCATCCATCGATGGACATTTGGGCTCTTTCCATACTTTGGCTATTTTTGATAGTATTGCTAGGAACATGGGGGTGCATGTGTCCCTTCAAAACAGCACACCTGTATCCCATGGATAAATGTCTAGTAGTGCAATTCCTGGTAGTTCTATTTTTAGTTTTTTGAGGAACCTCCTCCATACTGTTCTCCAGAGTGGCTGCACCAGCTTGCATTCCCACCAACAATGCAAAAGAGATCCTCTTTCTCCACATCCTCGCCAACATCTTTTGTTGCCTGAGTTGTTAATGTTAGTCATTCTGACAGGTGTAAGGTGGTATCTCATTATGGTTTTGATTTGTATTTCCCTGATGATGAGTGATGTTGGGCATTTATTTTTTCATGTGTTGGTTGGCCATCTGGATGTCTTCTTTGGAAAAGTGTCTATTCATGTCTTTTGCCCATTTCTTCACGGATTATTTGTTTTTTGGGTGTTGAGTTTGATAAGTTCTTGGTAGATTTTTGATACTAACCCTTTATCTGATATGTCTTTTGCAAATACCTTCTCCCATTCTGTTGGATGCCTTTTAGTTTTTTTGATTGTTTCCTTTGCTCTGCAGAAGCTTTTCATTTTGATGAGGTCCCAGGAGTTCATTTTTGCTTTTGTTTCCCTTGCCTCCAGAGACATGTTGAGTAAGAAGTTGCTGTGGCCAAGATCAAAGGTTTTTGCCTGCTTTATCCTCAAGAATTCTGATGGCTTCCTGTCTTACGTTGAGGTCTTTCATTCATTTTGAGTTTATTTTTGTGCATGGTGTAAGAAAGTGGTCCAGGTTCATTCTTCTGCATGTCACTGTCCAGTTTTCCCAGCACCACTTGCTGAAGAGACTGTCTTTATTCCATTGGATATTCTTTCCTGCTTTGTCAAAGATTACAAGTATCTTTTTTTCAAAAATTTTAGCATTTTTATTGCAATTGTCCACTCATTTAGATTTAACAATGTGGTTTAAAATATGGGAGGAAAATATACTTAGGTGCACTGCTAAATTGAAAATGTAGAGTCTGTGTGTACTTATTTCTGTGTACAATGCATCTTTATTAGCACATCTATTATAGAAGCTACCAAATTTACCATTGTGTGTACATCAGGTATACCAAGTGGTACCTCTCTTTTATTTCAACAGTAGCATAATTAACCACTATTCTGAACTAATTCCCTAAACAGAGATTTTTAAACAAAATTTTTGCTGAGAGAACATAAGGAACATAAAAAAAGAAAATTAGTTTTTGCACCACCAGAGAGGTCATCTTCTAGTTAAATGAGTAATAGAAGGGGTGCCTGGGTGGCTCAGTTCGTTAAGCATCCCACATCGGCTCAGGTCATGATCTCACAGTTCATGGGTTCAAGCCCTGCACCAGGCTCTGTGCTGACAGCTCAGAGCCTGGAACCTGCTTCAGATTCTTTGTCTCCCTCTCTCTCTGCCCGTCTCCTGCTTGTGCTCTATCTCTCTCAAAAAAATAAAGAAACAGTAAAAAAATTTTAAAAAACGAGTAATAGAATACCTATTTCTAAGGTAACATTCTTCCCTACAATAAATATTTTTATAGTTTTATGAACTTTAAAATAATCTACAAGTGAGAATAGACTATTAGGTCACCATGACAACCGCTCCAGAACTCAGTAAATAAGACAAGTGTATTTATTGCTAATAAATAGTTGCAATTCCATGTGGCATTCCAGGGGAGCCAGCTCCATAGGAGAGAGAATGCCATGCTGGCTTCCACTGTGTCTGCAACAGGAAAGAGTGCTGGACATGCCCAGACCAGAATTAAATGCAGGTACCCAGGGTGAAACATGTCGTATCACCTCACTCTGACAGAAGTATAATCATGCAAATGTCCCATGTGTCCAGAAGGGGGAGAACTGGAACTCTGGCTGAGCAGTGTTAGTTTCGACCATTAAACATATTTATAGACATTTAAAGTTAACACAATTCTTGGGCTTACAGGGCTATAGACAACTATTTAATAACAGGGTTCTGAAGTAAAAGAACTTAACAAAAATATTCTTATACCTTTATACTGATTACCAGAAAGATAAAAACGATCTGTAATTTACGGTACCCGATAGAACACTATAAATTTAATTCCTGTGAGAAATTCACCCAAGCGTGTTTAGTCATCTAACAAGGCAATGCCTTTTAGCTCACAGGATTGTCAAGATTTTGTGTTCTTCATCGTTCTTATGCCACAGAGAGACAACTTGCCACATAGCATTTGAATAAGCAGTATTTTTAGGTCCAATGCATATGTGCAGAGCTCTTGATTTATATGAGAATTGTGAGTTTTCATAAAGGTTGAATGGCCAGAGACTTATACGTTATTCGTAATATTTCTTGCCGAAAAGGGAGCCTTAATTTTTTCTGATTGTATTATCTACCTATTATTCTCGGCACACCACCCCCTCCCAAACACACACACACAGAACAAAGCATAGCCAAAGACAAAGGAATAGTCAGAAGCATGTAGGGGAGAGAAAAAATAAGTAAATAAACAATAACAAAAAGTAATATTATCAGCAAAGTGTGCAAAAAAGATGGGATTTCTAAATTACAAATCCATTTTAAATAGCAATGTAAAAATGAAGAAAAATCTCAAGCTTACCAGGTTTTCACCACTTGTTGGCAGTGGGAGAAGAGCAACTTTCACATGTGGTTATTATTTTCATAAATATATGCATCCAGAGACATAACGAAATCAGGGAGAAATGTGTTATTCCTAAGAGGTCTAGGTTTGTGGAAGAAGGTCAAGGATTCATTATTTTGGGGACCAGAGTCACAGTGAATGACCTCATTATTATTGGTTTATCTTAGTGTGAAAATGTTTATTTTTTTTCTTTCCGACTGTGAAAGTGCCTCGCATAATGAAGCAGAGCAAAGTGTCAGCTTCTGCTTCTAAAACAAGGGTTGTGAATGTATATCCTAGAAGAATTTCTGGGCATAGAATAAGTAGCTTTTTCTCACAGTGATTAAGAGAGCGAGATCTTTAAAACCAGACTACCTGAGTTGATATCCTATCATAACCTTGCTATGTCGGCAGTAGGTTGCCTCAGCCTTTTAGATAATCTTTTTGTGCCTCGATTTCCTCACCAGTAACGTAGGGATAATGATAGTACTGAACTCATTAATGTTAGTACTGAACTCATTAAAATTTCTGAGAATTAAATAGTACCCCAAATACAAGGCAATATTCACATAGAATGTTTCCTATTTACTTTTGACCGTTATTTTCATCATAATCGCCCTCCTCATCATAAGCCTCTCCTCTGATGGCCTTAGAACCTTCTGCCTCAGATAGCCCTTCCATTCACATGGACTGTCTATCCATCGTCCTATCATTCCACATAGCTGGACACACACTGAACTTGTTCTGTGTCTATATCATTGCACGTAGGTCATTTAAAAGTTGGCTGTTTAGAGTACAGGATTTTCAAACATTTGGTGAGACTTCAGTGTCTTTTGGATGTTGGTATATCATATTTCATTGGGGTCAAAAGGTGGTGCTTTCTCCTATTGCTTTGTATATATTTTTGGTTGAAAAAACTGTGTATTGTAACTTGATGCCTTGTATGTAGAAAATCCAGTAATGTCCATGTATTGATGCATATAAAAGCGTATGTACACATACTTATGTAGTTGCTGGAATGAAGCCTTGATACATAATACGCTTATTAAGCGTTCATCAGGGGCAAGATATTTTTACGCACTGTAAGTGTATAATTTGATTTATTTTATCTTTGCAATTACTCTGTGAGGTAGGTGTCATAAGGAATCATATTGCATAGATACCTATTTTATATACACACTGTGCCTAAGGATAGTAACTTAGCCACTATCACATAGTAATGTGTTTTTCCAGGATAACTGACTTCATAATCTGTGCCCTTAACTAGTATGCTATTGCACATACAGCTTTATAAATTTTGCCCCGTACAATGGGATCTCATCTTGTTCTCTGTTGTCTCTGCAGTGCTACAATGCCATCTACTAAACTGTGCTGCTCAACAATTTTTCATGATTAACCTATTAGATTAAATTCCTTTATCATTTTTATTAGGCGGCCCAAATGTTACTTACTTCTTGTCTTGCTTTCCTTGTTTAAGAGAGGACTGTCTTAATATCTTTCAGTGTGTTTGTGGATTTGTAATATTTTTCGCCACAATTTTGGCACATGTGATTTGATTTTGTTAAGTGTGTTTTGTTAGAGTGTGTTAAAATTATTACAGTTTTTATTTACGGTTGGCTTGTCTTTCCATCATCATTAAATGTATAGATTCTTTCCCCTTATGCTATGTTGTCTGATACTAATATTTACTCAGTTGCTGCTGTTCTCCTTGGCATTTCCCATCAGATGGGCACTGCTAGTCCTGGAGAACAGGGTCTCATTTGGGAGTTGTCTTGCTTCAGGAGAGAGTCCACGTATGAAAACCCCATCCTGCTTTTGGGGACGGTCCTCTGCATCCTGCCTCGGCCTCTGCTGCTCTGAGCTCTTACCATGTCAGGAGCAGAGCTGAAGCCGGCTGGGATCATGGTTTCTCCTATGAGCTCTGGCTCTCCTCTTCAAGGCTGCTTCATTCTACTCTGCCTGCTTTCAGCTCTGCTGGAATCTCACACTGTCTGGCCATTTGAGAATTCTCCTGGTTTGGGGCTCGTCATTTAAGCTAGACTTAACTTTTGTGCACTTCTGTGTTTGTCACAGGGTCATGCTAATGAAGCAGGTGCTCACTGATATTTCTTGAAACCTGGCACTTAGCATGGACTTGAAAAGGGACCTGCTTTTCCATCTCTGGACAACACTAATTGTTATTACCTAAGTGTAAAACAAAAGACTTAAGTTCTTTGTTACTAGTCCATGTTCCTTTTTGAGACCA
This sequence comes from Puma concolor, assembly GCF_028749965.1. Lineage (NCBI taxonomy): Eukaryota > Metazoa > Chordata > Mammalia > Carnivora > Felidae > Puma > Puma concolor. The sequence continues at coordinate 180,942,973 of NC_141674.1, forward strand.
AAATGGATATTGGGGATCATTCTGTTATTTAATGTCATGATATTTATACAAAGGATATGCTGAATTCATAGTATTTTAGCAAGTAGCACTATTTCTATTAAAATCAGACATGAAATACCATTTTTTCCACTTTTGACTATGGAAAAGTGAGACTCTGCTAAGGAATGTCATCACAAAGTATGGGAAGAGCTCCTTATCTTAAAATAAGTGTCTTTACATTCTGTCACATAAATAAATGAGCTTACGTATAAATAGTGATCGACATTCATCTATGTAGGCATATAATACAGCGTCTGTATATTAATATGACATTTATTTTGATATGTTTTAAAAATATTTGATATCTCAAATTTCATATTTTCACTGATATGTACAGATACCGAATATTCTTAAACTGAGTAAATCAGCGGTATTTTATATATTAATATACTTAAGAGGACTATGTCTTTTAATCTGGTTCTTTTTTTAATTTTTTTAAAATTTAAATCCAAGTTAGTTAACATACAGTGTAATAATGATTTCAGGAATAGAATTTAATGATTCATCACTTACATATAAGACCAGTGCTCATCCCAAGAAGTGCTCTCCTTAATGCCCATCACCCATTAGCCCAACACCCCACCAACAACCTTCTGTATTTAAGAGTCTCTTCTGGTTTGTCTCCCTCTCTGTTTTTATCTTATTTTTGCTGCCCTTCCCCTATGTTCATCTGTTTGGTTTCTTAAATTCCACATATGAGTGAAAGCATATGATATTTGTCTTTCTCTGACTGACTTATTTTGCTTAGCATAATACACTCTAGTTCCATACAGATTTCTGTACATTGATTTTACATCCCGCAACTTTGCTGAATTCATGTATCAGGTCTAGTGGTTTTTTTGGTAGTGGAGGTTTTCAGGTTTTCCACGTAGACTGTCATGTCATCTGCAAGGAGTGAGAATTTGATTTCCTCCTTGCCAATTTGGATGTCTTTTATTTCTTTTTGTTGATGATGATGGCTGAGGCCAGGACTTCCAACGCTATGTTGAATAATAGTGGTTAGAGTGTACATCCCTGTGATGTTCCTACCTTAGGGGGAAAGCTCTCAGTTTTTTCCTACTGAGAATGATATTAGCTGTGGGCCTATGTTCCTTCTATCCCTACTTTCTTATGGGTTTTTTATGATGCTACATTTTGTGAAAATCTTTTTCTTCATCTATTGAGAGGATCATGTGGTTCTTACCTTTTCTTTTATTAAGGTGACATATGACAATGATTGATTTGCAGATATTGAACCAGACCTGCATCTCAGGAATAAATGCCACTTGATTGTGGTGAATAATTCTTTCAATATATTGTTGAATCCAGTTTGCTTGTATCTTGTTGAGAATTTTTTCATCCACGTTCATCAGGGAGATTGATCTGTAGTTCTCCTTTTTAGTGGGGACTTTGTCTGGTTTTGGAATCAAGGTAATGCTGACCTTGTAGAGTGAGCTTAGAAGTTTTCCTTCAATTTCTATTTTTTTTCTATTTTTTTTATGTTTGATAGAATTCCCCTGGGAAGCCATCTGGCCCTGGACTCATTTGTGGGAGATTTTTTGATTAATGATTCAATTTCTTTACTGGTTATGGCTCTGTTCATATTTTCTATTCTTCCTGTTTCAGTTTTGGTAGTTTATATGTTTCCAGGAATTTGTCCATTTCTTCCAGATTGCCCAATTTGTTGGCACATAATTGCTCATAATATTCTCTCATTATTGTTTGTATTTCTGTGGTGTTGGTTGTGATCTCTTCTCTTTCATTTGTGATTTTATTTAAGCCATTTCCTTTTTCTTTTTGATAAATCTGGCTAAGGGTTATCAATTTTGTTAATTCCCTCAAAGAACAAACTCCTGGTTTCATTGATTTGTTCCACTGTTTTTTTCTTTATTTCGATATCATTGATTTCTGTTCTCATCTTTATCTTGAGAAGGTTATAGAATGAACACCAAAAATTCAGTCAGTTGGTTTAAATGGTATGTGTGAACATTTGCCAGTTTTTTCCTCCTTGAGTTAGTGAAGACAATGACTAACAAACAATTAGACAAGAAAAATAATAAAAGTCTATTAAAAATACTGAATAAGTGACATTGTGGTCTAGAGTAATAGGCAATAGAGAATGTAGGAAATAAGCCATGACTAAGTGACCTATCTGAAATTATAAGAAAAAAAATTCCATCACATTCCACCACAGGTCAATTTTTATTTATTTTTATTTTTTATATGAGATTTTTTGGCAAATTGGTTTCCATACAACATCCAGTGTTCATCCAACAGGTGCCCTCCTCAATGTCCATTGCCCACTTTCCCCTCCCTCCCACCCCCCATCAACCCTCAGTTTATTCTAAGTTTTTAAGAGTCACAGAGGTCAATAGAATGTAGGATATTTTAGATAAAAAGGAAAATGGGAAAATTGGAAATGGATATATAAAAACTTAATAAAGCATTCCGTACTAACATAGACTTCAAATAGAACCTTGTGTTAAGTATTACCATTAAATTATCAAAGAATTGGGGTTTTAAGTATTTATAAACATTAATAACTTTAGCATGTTTATAAGCATTAAAATCTTAAAAGAGTATAAATAGTTTCTAAGTTATCTTTCTTACCTTCATCATAATTTATTAAAATATTTTTAAACATTATATCTAAAAACAAATACAAACTAAAAACAACTACAGTAATGAGGATAGTCTAGTAGACATCCTTTTTTTAATGTTTTTCAGGGGCGCCTGGGTGGCGCAGTCGGTTAAGGGTCCGACTTCAGCCAGGTCACGATCTCGCGGTCCGTGAGTTCGAGCCCCGCGTTGGGCTCTGGGCTGATGGCTTGGAGCCTGGAGCCTGTTTCCAATTCTGTGTCTCCCTCTCTCTCTGCCCCTCCCCCGTTCATGCTCTGTCTCTCTCTGTCCCAAAAATAAATAAAAAACGTTAAAAAAAATTAATGTTTTTCAACATTTTATTCAGTATGCTAACAAAAAACAGAGTTTTCCTTTCTGGAAGTGAAGAAAGAGTAGTGATACCTGGGGAGACTACCCAAACACATGGCACTTCCTTCTGTAGGTTTAGAAACTCCAGTGAGATTGCTCAACAAAAAATCATCTCATTTAGGGGCGCCTGGGTGGTTCAGTTGGATAAGTGTCTGACTCTTGATTTTTGCTCAAGTCATGATCTCACTTTATGTGTTCAAGCCCTGCATCATGCTCTGCACTGACAGCAAAGAGCCTGCTTGGGATTCTTTCCCCTTCTCCCTACCCTTCCGCTACTCACTCACTCTCTCTCTCTCTCTCTCTCTCTCTTTCTCGACATAAATAAACATTAAAAAATAATAATCTTATTTGTCAGGTAGTTGGCAAATGACTCAAATCAGGACAACCAGGAGTCTTGTTTAGGAGTAGCTATTCATTTTTGATTCAGATACTTTTTCTTTCCTATGGAATCTTCAGATGAAAGAAAGATAATTTTAACCAAAATTGCATTCCTATTTCTTGTCATTAAAAAAAAAAAAAGGTCTGAACGGAAATCTTGAAGAATTGTGTTACAAGCGATATACCCTAAAATATGGGCTTATCTGTATCACTGTGGAATTGACACAGTGAGGCTTCCCCATTTTCCCCTGGGAGGACATTGATCATTGTAATGTGGTACAAACAACAACAACAACAACAACAACAACTATTGGCTAAATAATAGTTTTTAGATTCACGAGACACAGAACAGGTGGAAACTGAGGTAGATAGACTTAATATGAAAATATTGGAGTAATGGAGCTATTTGGCTAATTTTTTCAGCTTTTAGTAAATTTATACACAAAATAAATTTTATCACATTGGTCCTATGAAATTACAGAGAAAAGGAAATACAACCCAGTTAATGGTTGATCTTTCAGCGTGAGGCCAGAAAAACAAATGAGGAAATTTTAAATTTTGTATGCCTTTCAGGGTTTGAAAACCCCAACTTGGGGCCCAAACTAAATTCAGAATAAGGCAGAGTGGGGGGAAACACCACTGGATATAAATTTAGCAAAGGAGAACAGTAAGAAATTTGATTTCCCAGTGCCCTCCCTGCATCTCTCATGACTCATGTTCCCTTGCTTATAAATACTAATACCCACTTACAAAAAGCCATCATCTCAGTTACATCTATGGACAAGTGGCAAATCACCATAGCCTCAGTGCATTATTTCCTTAGCAGAATTAAGAATTAAGGCAAGCCCTTGCTGTACAAGAGAGACACAAGCCCCAGGGCAGATATAACTTTGAGACCATGTATGCACTCAGTGAAAACTGAATAAAAACCTTCTAAAGGTTGAAGGAGATTGTTTTTTGTAACTTTTAATTTAGTTTTTGTTTTGGTTTGTTTTGCAGAGTAATGCCATGCCCAGTAAAGAAAGCTACATGACATTGTTGTCCGTTACAGCAGTCTCCCGGTCATTAAACCCACATACTAACAGGATGTATCTTGTTCAAGTGGTTAGTCTTTGAAAGAGCGATCCTCTGCATCCCCCTGTCAGATATGGCCATTAAAAGCATAATCATTGGGGGGGGGGGTCCCATAATTCTAAACTATCCATGGAATTACTCCGATATCATTTTCTACTGATGTTACTAAAAACCTTCGCAGAAGACTACCTAGCACCATCCTGCTTTCTTACAGGCTGCAGTGGGTATGTTTTGATGTTCATTGAAAGGATAACTTTTGAGTACTCTTTCTACCTTTTGGCCAAGGCCATACTTTTATCTTTCTTCCCTTGGTTGGCTTCTTAGACACACTTCAGTTGCTGCCCTTTTCCTTTGTGTCCCTGGGATAAGATCCCAACAGTTCTCACGACTCATGCCATAAGCTTCTTTTTCTTTCTTTTTTTTTTCTTTTGTTAAATTTATTTTTTAATATGAAATTCATTGTCAAATTGGTTTCCATACAACACCCAGTGCTCATCCCAACAGGTGCCCTCCTTAATACCCATCACCCATCCTCTCCTCCCTCCCACTCCCCATATTTTTAATGTTTGTTTATTTTTGAGGGAGAGATACAAAAGGGAGAGAGAGAGAGAAGGGGAGGGGCAGAGACAGAGGAAGACATAGAACTGGAAGCAGGCTCCAGGCTCCAAGCTGTCAGCACAGAGTCCAACACCTGGATCAAACTCATGAACCATGAGATCATGACCTGAGCCGAAGTCAGAGGCTCAACCGACCGAGCCACCCAGGAGCCTCCTTAAGCTTCTTTTTCCAATCACTTTCCTGTTGTCATTGAGTACTAAGTGTTATTCTACCTATTAGGTATCCACAATGTGTGTTTGCACCACAGAATGTGTGGGGCTGTATCCCTCAGACTGTTACATTTATGCAGGTAGGACATAATGATGGTTCTTCCTTGCTTGCTGCCTTGTACATAGGACACTGTTGTTCAGTGATTAGTATCTGGCTTCCCTAATGACATCTGATGGATTTGGTGACATGTCTCTGAAGTGCCTGGAAGCTGTTATCCTGTAAGTGAACATTGACCAATGGAAGATAGGAACCAGGGATAAATTCCCTCTCCTTTCTGCCATGGTTGAACCATTCAAAGAATGCTACTCTGAAAACAACTCATAAATCTGAGAGACAAACTCAGTAATATATATACATTATACATATATATTTTTCTATTTCCTCCCCACCCTCATTCTTTGTTTCCCTTTCTCTGTCTTGGGATTTCATTTTATAATAAAGTATTAGCATCTAGGTTTTCTCCTGAAGCTATATGCTCTAGAAAATGCGGCATAAAATCTACAGTAAACAAAATCTGATGAAGCCAGCTTAGCAGACAACAGGTGTAACTTCACTGTTTGAGCTGAGAGTTTGTGGCTTTTTGGGGGGCATACGCTATTTGCAGAGAATCCATGTAGCTTTCCCCTTTTTTTAAGCAAATGAGACTGTGCCTGTTGCTGTTATGTTCTCTTTCTGCCATTATATAGGAGGAATAACAAGAGAAGAGAAGCATGATATTTTAGCCATAGGTTGCAAGTCTATGGCACACCATAAGTAGACCTGTCCACAAAGAGTGATTTATCCAGTAATCCTGGCCTGGCCTTGGACTCAATAGCCTTTTGACGCTAGGGAGTAGTTGGTCATAGTCAGCAGTATGACCTGTGGGCCAAAGTTGTTTCTAGCTTTTCATGTACTAAACTCATATAGGGAATACATATGTGAATCAAGATCCAGCTGTAGTGCAGACATTTTTCTTTGATATGACGATGGATATCAGTCTAAACTGAGAATAATCTTCTATCACGTTTTCTCTCTCTCCCTCCCTCTCTCTCTCTCTCTCTCTCCCCTTTAATACCTGTTTACATCACAATGCAGCATCCAGTTTTTAAGTTCTTTAGAGGCACTTCCTGGGTTGAAGTAGGTCCATCACATCCTGTTCATTGCCTGCTCTCCAATCCAAATATTACTCATATGTATTAACTAAGGTCTTGCTCAGTCTCTTTATGTGAAAATTACGACCACTATTCTTTTTTTTTTTTTTTAATTTTTTTTTTCAACGTTTATTTATTTTTGGGACAGAGAGAGACAGAGCATGAACGGGGGAGGGGCAGAGAGAGAGGGAGACACAGAATCGGAAACAGGCTCCAGGCTCTGAGCCATCAGCACAGAGCCTGACGCGGGGCTCGAACTCGGGGACCGCGAGATCGTGACCTGGCTGAAGTCGGACGCTTAACCGACTGCGCCACCCAGGCGCCCCAACGACCACTATTCTTAAGATAAATGGAGTTTAAAGATAATCTTTTGTTCAATCTCAAGCCACCTATTGTATTTCTAGCTTAAGTTTCTTGAAGCCTCTGGCAAATGAGTGCTTATGATGAATTATGCCATTGTAATTTTTATATGTATGTAAAATTGATATAATTTTATATAATTATGCCAGCTGTAATTTAATAAGGATCTAGGACTTGGGACTGAATTACAGGATCCATTTATAAGTGTGTGTACTGCTACCAGAATCCGTTATCCAAGTGGTCATATAAATTCTGGTAGAAACCACTAGAATCTGTACACCTGCACATAAAGAGGAATTCGCTTTTATAAGAATTACTTTTTCAATATAGAAAGGTCAAAAATGAATTACTCTTTGTCAAAAGAAATGGAGCCATGAGTAAAAAAATAAGTAAAACCACATAGAAATTTTTTCTGTCATGTGATATATGAGAATTTTATTTTAAAAATTACTTAAAATAACATCAACCATCTCATTAAACTTGGAAAAAGAGAAAAAATGAAATTGAGAACTTCTTACCTTGCACCTATTTATAAAACTCAGTACACTATGATTTAAATTTCCAGTAGCCTCTAATTTATTTTAACTAGACATGAATATGTTTCCATGTGTTTTTGAAAGGCGCTGGGTGATATATTTTTTTTTACTTGGAGATGAATAGAAATGCTTAATTTAAATCCTAGGATACACTTTTTAACATGTAATAGATCTCACTTTTACTGTTTTGGGATGCACTTAAACATTTTCAGCCTTGTTAAATCTTAAAAATATTAGATAAAACAAAATAAGAAAACTTTAATGTGTAAATACATATTTATTTGGATGTAATTTCCAAATAAAATATTTAAAATGATCTTAAATGAGGGATATAAATGAATGGGGAAAAACATCAATGAGAAAGTCTGTGTATTGTGTGTGTTTTTGTATGTACCATAGATGTTATAGGAGTTTTCTACATATGTAGATGATGTAAATTTTGTGATTGAAGGTTTCTTCCAAGTTCTGATATTGGACCTGTGTTCTGTTGGATGGATTATATTATAAAATTTTGGAAAGTAAAATTTTAAATTAGAAATAATTGATTTTAAAAGTCACTATATTTTTTTAGTACAGAGAGTAAATGAGGAGCAAGGAATGATTTTCATCTTCCATGCACCGTAAATGAATGTAATTGTCAGAATTTTCTCATTTAACTTTGACCTCACTCATCCAATCTGAGGGTATTTCATTACAACATTAAAACATGGAATGAAATGGGCCACTCTCAAGTCTATTTATTTTATATGTTAAACATCTATGTAAGTACACCATAAATGTATATATTACATATTGATCTTACAGGAAATCCTTAGTCTTTCTGTATTATTTCAAATTCTTTAATCATGCAGATGTGTCTTTTTAACATTTTTTGAAATAAGTACTGGGATGATTCTTAAAGTTTTTAATGTTTATTTTTGAGAGAGAGAGAGAGCGAGCTTCAGTGGGGTAGGGATAGAGAGAGAGGGAGACACAGAATCCGAAGCAGGCTCCAGGCTCCAGGCTCCAAGCTGTCAGCACAGAGCCTGACGTGGGGCTTGAACTCATGCACAGCCAGATCATGACCTGAGCCGAACTAGGAGGCTTAACCGACCAAGCCACCCAAGTGCCCGCCCCAGCATGATTATTTCAAAGATAATGAATTCAAAGAAGAATCTCTGTAGACACATAAAAATTCCTCTTCTGTGTTACCTACCCATTCTTTTTCTTATCCTCCAAAGTAAGCTTGAAAATTATCTTTGTGTGGAAATTAAGAACTATTTACAGAAGCTCTTATAATATCAGTAGAATAATTTACTTTTTTAAAAAATTATTTTTTAATGTTTATTTATTTTTGAGAGAGAGAGTGAGAGAGAGAGAGTATGAGCAAGCGGGGGCCAGAGAGAGAAGGAGACACAGAACCCGAAGCAGGCTCCAGGCTCTGAGATGTCAACACGGAGCCCAACACAGGGCTCAAAGTCAGGAACCTTGAGGTCATGACCTGAGCGTAAGTCAGCCACTTAATCAACTGAGCCACCCAGGTGCCCCATAGAATAGTTTACTTTTAATAGTGCTTCTCCCTGCTTTTGAAGAAGGAGGGTATTTTTTAGACATCTCATACATGACCTGTACTTTTCCTTGATTTTGGATTTGTGATTTTCTTGATGGTTTTCTTTTATACAGTGTATTCTATTATACTTCCATATACATAATTAGTCGCAAAGAAATATTTAAACTGAGACAGAGTTTTCTCATGTGATATGATACCTTATGTGTTATTATTTCAAGTTTGCATGTAGAAGACAAAGGGTAAAGCATCTGTAGACTAATTCTCAAATTAGGTACCAGGAAAAAGATTAATCCTACAGATTAAATGATATATATACACACACATACATATATACACATGTATATACATATAATCTCCTATTAGAAAGAATAATCAAGGATATGCTGCAGTAATAAATAATTCCAGATCTTTATGGCTTATAACAATAAATGCTTTCTTCTCAGGTTGTATGTTGACTGCAGTTCACTTGAGATTGTGCTCCACTGCTCTTTCCCAGGCTGACAGGGCAATTGCTATCTGAAACATTGGCCATCACTGTAGCAAGGTGATAGAATGAAAGAGTGAGTCACATTAATAAACCTCCTGTTTGTTGGACAAATACGGCAATATGACCCATCCAGGGGGGCCAGAAGATGCTCTTTGCCTAATGGGAAAAATGTAAATATATGATATAAATAGTACTGGTTACTATTACAATAAAATCATCATTCCCAAAGGTTGCGGTAACAACCTCTTCGATTACGTTTGTTTAATTGTAATCCATAGAGAGATTATTAGTTGTGTTTTTTTTTTTTTTTAATCACCCCTAGGCCTAAAGGAAAAATTTAAGATGACTGGCTAAAAAAGTCAACAAATGGAAAATCCTCTCCTCTATTGATCTTAGGTAATGTTTAAGTTTTGAAATAAACCATCAATAGATAATTTTTAATAGCAGCCTTAAATCAGCAGACCTCTAAGCTATAAACATTTTTTTTCTTAAAGAAAAAAAAGGTATTACTCAAAAGACCAGAACAAAAATATTTATAAATGAAAAGAAGGGTAATCCTACTAGTAGGAAGTAAAGAAATTATACATCTAGTCCCGTACAACTGGCTACTCATGAAACATTAAAATCAAATCACTTCAGGCAAGTGCTTTGTAATGGATTAACCTGTCCATGGTGTAATCAAGTTTTAGAATAATACTACAAATGCCAAACAAGACTTTCAAACAGCAACATTAAGACCCTTTGCCAGCTGAATCCATTACTGTAGAAAGAAATCCTTCAGGCAATGTTAGGTCACTGATTATAGCAATTTATTTCTCATTAGCTTATAACTACCTGACCTCTTCATCTGTTTCTGCTCTATGAAATCACACTTCAGAATTTATACATACAAACTCATAAGGAATCATTTTATTGCTTTCACTCAAAAAATGAGTATTCTCTGGAATTCTGGTCAGCAATGCTGACAAATTGGCTCTTACACTTGCAATTTCACAAGAGATTGATATTCCATGCAATACAGAAAATCAGAATCAGACCCTCAAAAGAGCATAGTTGTAATACTCATTAAAGTATATTCAAAAGACTGCCTGTTGGTATAAAAATGGAAGCTTCAAATACTAAAGATATAGAGCGAAACTTCAAGGAGTAGAAAATTCCTAAGTCATTTAAAAAAAAAAATGTATAGATACTATAGAAAGTGATGGTAAAGATTCTAATCTGTCATGAAGTTTAGCATAGCCTTGCTATTAAAACTAAGCATAAATAAACACAGAAAAAAACCCTGCTGTTTGCCAGAGGGAAGTGGAGAGGTGGGCAAGATGGATGAATAGGAGTGGGAGGCTTTTAGTTATGGCACTAAAGGATTGCATAGGTAATATAGGCAATGGTATGGTAATAGTGTTGTATGGTGACCTGAGCATAGATAGTATGATGCATAGAGTTGTGGATTCACTGTGTTATACACCTGAAAGTAATGTAACACTGTGTGTCAACTATACTTTAAAAAAAAACAACTCAGTATATGTATATATGTATACACATAAAGTATAAGTGTGTGTGTATGTGTGTGTATGTAGCATTAGTTTCTATGCCTGATTTAACAAAATTACCATGAATGCAGTGTCCTAAACAACACAGAATGGTACACTTACAGTTCTGTAGGTCAAAACTCACAGTTCAGTGAAGTAGGTCAAGATCTGAGAAGGGCACCCTCCCTCTGAAGGCTTTAGGGAAGAACTCATTTCCTTGCCATTTCCACTTTCTCCAGATCCATTCCCTGTGTTCTTGGATCATGCACAGTCTTCAAAGCCATCAGCATGGCATCTTGCTTCAGTCATCGCATTGCCTTCTTCAATCTTTCTGACCTTTCTCCCTCCTTATTCTCTTATTTAAGTGTTTTTTTTTTTTTCCCTCGAAGCATTAAAGGAATGAAAATTACTGGATCAGACATTTAAGAAACTTAAAGGATTACTCAAAGAGAAAGCTGCCTGGACATTTCCAGGAAAATATTTTAATAGTCTCTGTTTGTATTATATGCCTACTATTTTAATCAAATTCTGTGGGCAGGAAGAGGTTTTAAAATAGCCACTATTTGGTAATATGTCCACCACTATGTCAACAGTAGTGTACTATGATTGACAGATCTATCAGAAATGTATAGACTTGGGGGTTCATGAAAGGAAAGTGGAATTCTTATTACCAGAATAAGAAATGCTCAGTACGGAGTCAGTTCTAAAATTTACAAATGAACCCAAGGTCTATATATCACAGTTGATTCAGTAAATTTCTACAAAATTGTGCTGGTTTCAGTAATACCAAGGGTCCGTTCCAAGATAGGCATTGCCAGTCTTGTAAGATTCCGATGTTTTAAATGCAGACTGTTCTGTGTTAGCTCTCAACATTGGCTATCTTGTGTCTAATAACAATGACTAATAATTATGTCTTAAAACTATACCTAAGAATAGAGATCTTTACATATGAAATACATCATATTTCTCTATCCTGGATGCTGACACTCTTATATCTAGATAATAGTAACAACGTCTTATTTGAATGACATCACATTATAACCTGCAAACCATTCTCCATTCAAATCAAGCTTCCACATTCTTTTCTCAATTCTTTTCATGTAATCATTAAATGATGTTCTTTTGTGTGAAAAGGGCAGAGGCGCTCTTAGTTTTATTAAAACATGGGAGGTTCTCAAAAGTTAAAAGAGGAAATTAAGAAAGAATGGTACACAATCTAAACAAACTTGGTGAATACCAGAAAATAAGAAGATGCATTTCAGTTTTAGTAGCATAATTAGCTTGTTGCCTCCTCAGATATGTATTTATTTTTGTGGTGGTTTTACTCCATTGATTGTCTTATTGATGATAGTCTTTGGATCATGTGCTCAATTCCCTCCCGACAATAATTTTCATGAGAACAGGGATGTTCAATTTTGAACAGTACAATGTATCTCTAATATCTCGATAGCCCTATATAGATTTCCACACTAGAAAAAAGATGAAGAATAGATTTAGAGCGAAATATGCAAATATTATTTTGTCAAAAGACCAACCAGAATCAAGAATGGAGAGAATAGAGGCAGCAATTTTGTAATTAAAATGATTAATCAGAGTGGTCTGCTCTCTAATAGATGAAAAACCACCACACAATATCTATGCTAAAGCAAACTTAATAGAGAGCTCTGAAGGGTAAAGACCCAGCTAAATGTAATTACTAGCCCTGAGAAGAGAATAAGAAACTGAAAATAGTATATATTAACAGATATATTAGAGAAACGAAAATATATTTTGAGTGAAGGAAAAACTGAAATTGTAGGGGAAAAATATGTTCTAGAATAGAGAATAGCTAACATTAAGATATAGTGGTGAATTTACTCATGGTAAAGAAATTTTCTGCTGTTATTAGAAAAAGAAGAACACAAATATAATGGGCTAAGGTAAAATTGGAATGGAAACATATTGATGCTAGAAATGGGGCAAAGTTAAATATTTTAAGGAAAAGGAATCTTATCCCCAAGGGCATTGTAGTTCAGTTAAAAAGTAAATAGAAAGACAAATATACAGGTTTTAACCTCATAGAGTGATTAATAAATTGAAAATAAATCAGAATATATTTTAAATTAATAGATTTTTTAAAGAGGCAAGAAAACCAAATAGACATATAAAACTGAACATATTAATATTATCAGAGAAAACATGAAAAGTATTGTGTCAAAATCCATAAATTAAAAAAAAAATAGTGAAAAACATCACATCTATTGTTTAGGTCCTAAGGTAACAGTAAGGCCATACTCCCTCTGACAGTCTCTAGCTCTGGAAAGCCTCCCTTGCCTTTTACTAGTTTGGGGTATGTGCTAGAAATCTTAGGTTCTAGATGTATCATTTCAATAGCTGCCTCCATATTTACATGACTTCTGTGTGTGTATGTCAGTGGGTTTGTCCTCTTCTATAAATATACCTGTCACTCTTACAAGGCCCACCCTAATTCAATATGACCTCATCTTAATGGCATGTGAAAAGGCCTTATTTTCAAATAAGATTATATTGTGAAGTTCTGATAGACATGTATTTGGGGGAAAGAATACTGAATCCATTACATGTAGAATTGAAAAGTTCATCAAATTTATAAGAGTTAAGAAAAAAATAAGTGAGAAAAAAAAAGATGGAATATGGACCACCAGAGTTCAGGGAAGAAAAAATATCTCCCCAAAGAAGTTCTTTTTGTAACCAGCACAAATGAGAATAGACACTGTTGAAACATAGTAATGGACATGAAGTAACATATAATAATAAAAAATGAAAAAGCAAATTAAAAATAAGTAAAGCCTTTATCAGAGAAAAATGATTGAAATGTCACCTAGGAAATCAGATGTGTGAATCATCAATCTTCAATGCCTTAGAAGTAGATTACAAAAGTAATATAAAAAAAGTAGCCAAAATACAACACGCATTTTGAAAAACAGAAGCTTTAAAACTTTAGGTGAACAATACCCAGCACTTTAGAGGTGGGGAGGGAAACAAAATTGGGTGACTAATATTAAAGAGATTTCTTAACACAAAAATTTGGCCCCAAAAGTAAAGAACAAATCACCTAAAAGAAACAGAAGACTGGTTTCACACTTCTTTACAGTTATATTAAATACTAGAAGGCAGTAGAGCAATATATTTAAAGTGTTGAGTGAAGAATGTATGACTGAAACTTTTTACATTATCAAATATTCCTGACATGCAACAAGTCATGGAATTTCGTTCCAGAGTCCTTTTTTGAGAAACGGCAATTCAACACACTTAATTCAGCCAAGTGTGGCTGAAGTAACAGGACCAATCAGTCTCAGTAGGTGGTGAGAATACTCAAGTAGCCCCGTGGAGAGGCCCAGAAGAATAGGAACTAAGCACTCCAACCAACACCCACCACCAACTTGGCTAAGCATGCAAGTGAGTTACTGTAGAAGGCGTTTCTCCAGCTCCAGTAAAGAATTCAAAGGCCTGCAGTCCTGGCTGACCTATGAGTGCAACCTCTTAAGAAACTCCCTGGGTCAGAATTATCCAGCCAAGCTTCCCATGAATTCCTGACCAACTGAGGCAGGACCAAAAGAACTAAACCCCCTTCCTCCCAATAATGAAGAAACGCGCACACGCGCACGCGCGCACACACACACACACACACACACACACTATTTTTCTTGGAATTCTAAAGTGTTAAACAAAAACAGGCCACAAAGGAAACCAATCCAAATAATGGCTATTTGAATTGTATAGATATGTACTTGCTGATATCACTTCAGTAAAATGAGAAAGTAGTTACAACCATACATTTTAAGTTGGATTTGGAATTCTAGAAATTCTTAGGAATAGATAAAAATAAAAATATTGGATAATAATTTGAATCACTAAAATTAAATCAAATCTCTGAAACACTAAAATATATTTATAAACAAAAAACATGAAAATAAATTATTCACCTTACATTGTAAAAGTAAAAAATTTACAAACAAAATTTATTAAAATAATATTTCTGCTCTAAGTTTGATTATCTTTAATACAGTTTCTTTTAGGTATATGTGGCCCCTTTTTTTCTATTTTCTTAAGGTGGGGCCTTAGATTACTGATTTCAGATCTTTCTTCTTTTCTAATATATGCACTTAATGCTATAAATTTCCCTATAAGCACTACAAACTTTGGTAAGTTGCATTCTTGTTTTAGTTCAACATATTTTTTTTTTCATTTTTCTTGAGACTTCCTTTTTGACCCATTTTCTGTTTAGAACTGTATTGTATATCTCCAAATATTTTGGGATATTCCAGCTATCAGTTACTGATTTCTAGTCTAATTCCATTCTGTTATTGGTTTTTAGTTTACTCCCATGCACTGAGAACATATGTTGTAAGATATATACTGTTTGAAATTGCTAAGATGTTTTTTATGGCCCAGATTGTGGTCTGTCTTTGAAGATGTTCCATGAGAGGTTAAGAAGAAAGTGGATTTTGCTATTGTATGAAGTATCCTATAAATGGCAATGTTCCACTTTACTGAGGTGCTATTCAGCTCAACTATGTCCTTGCTGATGTTTTTGTTGGATATGTCAATTACTGATAGATGTTGAAGTCTCTAAATATAAGAGTGGCTTTTTCTATTACTCTTTGCAGTTCTATCAGTTCTTGCCTTAGATATTTCATATTTTGGTATTTTCTTGTTAGGTACAAATGCATTAAAGACTGTTGTGTCTTTTTGGAGTATTGATCCTTTTACCATTATGTAGTGCTCCTCCTTATCCCTGAAACTTGCTCTTGCTTTGAAGTCTTCTTTTTTGAAATTAATATATTGACCTCAGGTATCTTTTGATTATTGTATTATCGTGTATTTTTCTCCATCTACTTTCTTTTAATCTATCAGTGTGATTGCATTTAAAGTATGCTTCTTTTAATATATAATTGAGTCCCATTTCAAAAAATCAATTCTGATAGTTTTTGTATTTTAATTCATGCATTTGGACCATTCACATTTAGTTTTTAATTTTTGTTTTTTTATTTTAGAGCGTGTGAACAGGGGAGAGGAACAATGGGAGAGAGATTTTAAACAGGCTCCATGCACAGCACAGAGACTGATACAGGGCTCCATCTCATGACCCTGGGATCATAACCTGAGCCAAAATCAAGAGTCAGATGCTCAACCAACTGAACCACCCAGGCACCCCAGGCCATTCACATTTAAAACTGATTAGTGATACAGATGAGTTAAATCTGTTGGTAACAGTTTTCTACTCCTTGTGATTATTCATTTTTTCCCCCTTTTTCTGTCTTCCCTGGTTTTATTTTTTAATTATTTTTTAAGGTTTAGTTATTTTTGAGACAGAGAGAGACAGAGCATGAACAGGGGAGGGTCAGAGAGAGGGAGACACAGAACCCAAAACAGGCTCCAGGCTCTGAGCTGTCAGCACAGAGCCCGACGCGGGGCTCGAACTCACGGACCGCGAGATCGTGACCTGAGCCAAAGTCGGCAGCTTAACCGACTAAGCCACCCAGGCGCCCCTACCCTGGTTTTAAATGAATATTTTATGGTTCCATTTTCTCTCTTCTCTTAGCCACTGATTAAAATCATATTTTAATCTACTGGTTGCTCTATACTTTGCAGTATATGTTTACAACAAATTTAATTCCATTTTCAAATTATGCCGTACTGTTTCACAGGTAGTTCAGGTACCTTATAACAGAAGATACCCAACTTCTGGAAATTAGTAGAAAAAAATGAATTAAGTCAGAAGCTTATTCTACAGAAAGATCAATAATATTGACAACCCTCTAGCTAAACTAAACAAGGAAAGAGAGCATAAACATGAATTACTCATAGTAGAAATAAGAGAGGTAACCAATACTGATCTTAGACATTTAAAGGATAATAAAAGAATATTGTGAATGATAACATGCCACCAGATTTGATAATCTATAGGACGTGGAACAATTCACTGAAAGAAATAATCTATAAAACACACACCTGGAGAACTAGTTAACCTGAATAGATCTATAGCTATTAAAGAAATTAGACCCATAATTAATAAATATCCAAAAAAAAGGAAGCACTAGCCAAGATGGCTTCACCACTGAATTCTTACATCTATTTAAGGAAGAAATAAATCTATTCAATCTCTTTCAGGAAAAAGAAATGAAAGGAATGTTTCTTAATTCATTCTGTGAACCATCATTACTCTGATAACAAAACTAAATAAAAACATTAAAATAAAGGAAAACTATATATCACTCTTTTATGAACATAGATATAAGCATTTTCAAAAATATTAGTTAAAACCAAAAATATATAAGTAATATACTACAACCAATTGTGATTATTCCACATATATAAGACTGGCTCAACATTTGAAAATCAAATAATAAAACTTAATAAGTAAAATCTACAAAAAAAAAAAAACACCTCACAACAAATATCACACGTAATGGTGATAAACTGTATGCTTTCCCCTTCAGATCAATAATTAGGTGAGTTCTTCTCACTACTCTTACACAATATTGACTGGAAGTCATAGCTAATTCAATAAAATAAGAAACAGAAATAAAACATATACAGATTGGTGATGAAGGAATAGAACTCTTTTTTTTTTTTATAATGAGACAATTTTTGAATAGAAAGTCCCAAACAATTAACTACCCTAGAACTAATAAGTGATTAAGGCAAGATTG
The DNA here is from genome assembly GCF_028749965.1 of Puma concolor. NCBI lineage: Eukaryota > Metazoa > Chordata > Mammalia > Carnivora > Felidae > Puma > Puma concolor. Next base: position 180,960,524 of record NC_141674.1, read on the forward strand.
CAGTATATACCTATCCAAAGTTTAATGATAAGTTTAATATATAAGTTTTATATAAGTAGAAGAGTGGGGAGAGATTAATATGTTGAGCATATGATTTTTAGGATAGTAAAAATACTGCTATTATAGTGGTGAATGTTTTTCTTTATATATTTGTCCAAACCCATCAAATATACAACACTAAGAGTGATGTGTATTGTAATCTGTGGACTTGGGTGATTATAATGTATCAGTGTAGATTTATTTTTGGTAAAAATGATACCACTCTTTTGAATGCTGTTGATAATAGGAGAGGATATGCATGTCTGAGGACAAAAGGTATATGGGAATTCTCTCTAACCTTCTTCTCAATTTTAATGTAAACTGAAAATTGCTCTAAAAAACATGATCTTGGGGCGCCTGGGTGGCTCAGTTGGATAGGCGATCGACTTCAGCTCAGGTCATGATCTCACAGTTCATGCGATCTCACACCCCCTGCGTGGGGCTCTGTGCTGACAGCTCAGAGCCTGGAGCCTACTTCAGATTCTGTGTTTCCCCTCTCTCTCCCCTCCCCTGCTCACGCTCTGTGTCTCTGTCTCTCCATAATAAATAAATGTTTTAAAAAAACACGATCTTTACTGAAAAATCTAAGTGACCTTGGGTTTGGGTATGAATTTTTAGATATAATACCAAAGACATGATTAATAAAGGAAAAAATGAATATTGAACTGTATTAAAATTTAAATCTTTTATGTAAAACAGTTAACAGGATAAAGACACAAGTCACCATCTTCAAGAAAATATTTGCAAAACATATGATGAACTTATCAAAATACACAGATAATTCTTAAAAGTCAATAATAGGAAGACAAGCAGCCTATTTTTTTAAAGATTGGCAAAATATCTGCATAAAAATTTACCAGAAAAATATGCACATGGCAAGCAAGCATGTGACGGGATGCTTAATATCATTTATCATTTGAAAATCGCAAACCAAAGCAAGATAATGTCTCCACATACCTATTAGAAAAGCTAAAATCCAAAAAAGACTGACAGTATCAGTGCTGGTGAAGAGGCAGACAAACGTGAGCATTCATTGCTGGTAGGAGTACAAAGCATAGTTTGATATGAATTGTACCACGTCTTTCAAGAGGAGGTAAGTACAGTGCTTTATAAAGAATACTAGTAGAGAAAGAAGAAACAATTCCATTACTTTCTATGAAGCAAGAGACCACTTCTTTAATCTCTTTCTCTCTCTGACACACACACACACACTTGACAAAAACAGAAGTTATAGGCAAATATCAGTTATAAGTCACAGATTCCTAAATCAGATATTCACAAATATAATCCAAGAGTATACTAAAGAATAATAAACCATAGTCATGTAGTACTCCTACTAGGAATTCAAGGATAGTTTGGGTTAAAAATATATTGATCATATGATCCTTTTTCTTTCTCTCTCTTGGTTTTGTGTGTGTGTGTGTGTGTGTGTGTGTGTGTGTATTGTCTATAATCCTTTCTGTGAACTATTTTTTTTAACCTACCTATCTACCTGTCTCTTTATCCAGCTAACTCAAAATTCAGTATTGTGCTTAATAGAAAAACCCATGCAAGATTTCAATTCATTATTAGTAGAGTTTTAAAATTTTTGGTGGAACATTCAATACCATTTCTAAATAATCAAATGGAAAATAAAGTGGTAGAAAACACGCCATTTATTATTGGAAGGAATATATAACAGAGTAAATTCAACAAGAAATGTTCAGTCTATAAATGAGGAAATGTTTTAACTGCTACACAAAGATTTAAATAACTAGAAAATGAAGCATGGTCACTACCATATTATTCCAAAATTCCTGAGTTACCAAAAGCTTTAATACAGAGTCATAAAAATGCAAAGAGGAACCTGGGAGACTTCACTTGCAATGTCTTAGTTTGGGATGACATTCTAAGAGAGAAAAAAAAATGTAATGCTTAGTCTTAAAAGAAGTCCATAACTTGAAAGTCAGCAAGGCCAAGTCAAATAACAAATGATATAGTTAAAAATATATATATTGGGAGGTCACAGTTCGGATGCAGATATAACATACGTAAGTTATTTTCAGATCAAACAAAAATACACAAAAAGTATATAGATAAGTGACACGAATAAACCACTTCAAGATAAGATATAGGAATGTTAAAAACTAACAGGGGGCCTGGGAGGCTCAGTTCAGCATCTGACTCTAAATCCGGCTCAAGTCATGACCTCACAGTTCACAGTTCCTGAAATTGAGCCCTGTACTGGGTGCTGTCAGCCCAGAGCCTGCTTATAGGACTCTGTCTCCCTCTCTCTCTCTCTCTGCCCCTTCCCCGCCTGTGTGTGTGCTTGCACGCACGCTCTCTCTTTCTCTCAAAAATAAATAAATATAAACATTTTAAAAAAGATTAAAGCTGAAAATACAATAAAAGATTCAAATTAAAACTAAAATAAGTTCCATTTTTTACCAATCAGGTTGGAAAAGATTAAACCATTTTGATAAATCGTTGTTCCTGAGGGCTTATGGGAGTAAGACCCAAGCTAATAAGACAAATACCCCTGAAACATCAGGTGTTTTGATAGACAAAAAAGAGAGCTCTAGGGTGTCTTACATGCTCATGTTCCAGCCACCCACAACTCAGTGACCAGAACTAATTATAGTGCCCCACATAGGCACAGAAGGTGTGTGAAAGGAAACCCTATAGATAAGTTGCCCCAAAGAGAGAAATAAACGATATTTGATACATAGTGCTGATAATTACCACATTCTGTTTGTACTCATCAAATATTCAGTATATCTTCCTCCACACAAACTGCTGTTCAACCCTCCCCAAAGCACATTATTCAAATATCACAGCTTCTATCAAAGTGGAAAAATGATTTTTTGCTTAAAAATGAGTCAAGGAAATAAAGCAGATATGTACAAAATAGGTTTAACAACCCCTCTAAAATAAAAAGCAAATGGCGAAGCCCCAAAGCAACAGTTTTAACGCATACTGCACATTTTTTTTTGGTAGATGATACTTTTGTGGCAGTAGGCAGAAGGGTAGAAATTGCCTCTATAAATCTGATTCATTTGTAATATGCACTTGTTTAGCTTATTGACCTATTCTTTGCAATCAATAAACAACTTGGTAATTAATGAAGTAATGTAGGACGGATTAATAATTTTATAATCCAAGTTTGGGGTCTTTATTTTTTTGGTGAAATATTTTAAAATTTTAGAACATCTTTTTGTAGTTGGAAAAGACCAAAGCCAATGGCATATATCCCTGGTACTGAATGTAAAAAAGAATAAAATAACCAAAATTTGCATTTAACTGATGGTTATGATGTTATATATAAGCAATTAATAATGTATTTTTTAAGATTTTTTTCTATATTTTTTGAGAGAGAAAGAGAGAGGAGGGCAGAGAGAAAGGGATGGAGAGAGAATCTCAAGCAGGCTCCATGCTGTAAGCACAGGGCCCTTGTGGGGCATGATTCCATGAACCATGAGATTATGACCTGAGCCTACGTCAAGAGTGGACTCTCAACTGACTGAACCACGCAGGCACCACATTATAAATATATTCTTTTTTTTTTTTTTTTTAATTTATATATGAAATTTATTGTCAAATTGGTTTCCATACAACACCCAGTGCTCATCCCAAAAGGTGCCCTCCTCAGTACCCATCACCCACCCTCTCCTCCCTCCCACCCCCCATCAACCCTCACTTTGTTCTCAGTTCTCAACAGTCTTTTATGCTTTGGCTCTCTCCCACTCTAACCTCTTTTTTTTTTTTTTTTTTTTTTTGTTCCCCTCCCCCATGGGTTTCTCTTAAGTTTCTCAGGATCCACATAAGAGTGAAACCATATGGTATCTGTCTTTCTCTGTATGGCTTATTTCACTTAGCATCACACTCTCCAGTTCCATCCACGTTGCTACAAAAGGCCATATTTCATTTTTTCTCATTGCCACGTAGTACTCCATTGTGTATATAAACCACAATTTCTTTATCCATTCATCAGTTGATGGACATTTAGGCTCTTTCCATAATTTGGCTATTGTTGAGAGTGTTGCTATAAACATTGGGGTACAAGTGCCCCTATGCATCAGTACTCCTGTATCCCTTGGGTAAATTCCTAGCAGTGCTACTGCTGGGTCATAGGGTAGGTCTATTTTTAATTTTTTGAGGAACCTCCACACTGCTTTCCAGAGCGGCTGCACCAGTTTGCATTCCCACCAACAGTGCAAGAGGGTTCCCGTTTCTCCACATCCTCTCCAGCATCTATAGTCTCCTGATTTGTTCATTTTGGCCACTCTGACTGGCGTGAGATGATATCTGAGTGTGGTTTTGATTTGTATTTCCCTGATAAGGAGCGACGCTGAACATCTTTTCATGTGCCTGTTGGCCATCCGGATGTCTTCTTTAGAGAAGTGTCTATTCATGTTTTCTGCCCATTTCTTCACTGGGTTATTTGCTTTTCGGGTGTGGAGTTTGGTGAGCTCTTTATAGATTTTGGAGACTAGCCCTTTGTCCGATATGTCATTTGCAAATATCTTTTCCCATTCCGTTGGTTGCCTTTTAGTTTTGTTGGTTGTTTCCTTTGCTGTGCAGAAGCTTTTGATCTTCATAAGGTCCCAGTAATTCACTTTTGCTTTTAATTCCCTTGCCTTTGGGGATGTGTCGAGTAAGAGATTGCTACGGCTGAGGTCAGAGAGGTCTTTTCCTGCTTTCTCCTCTAAGGTTTTGATGGTTTCCTGTCTCACATTCAGGTCCTTTATCCATTTTGAGTTTATTTTTGTGAATGGTGTGAGAAAGTGGTCTAGTTTCAACCTTCTGCATGTTGCTGTCCAGTTCTCCCAGCACCATTTGTTAAAGAGACTGTCTTTTTTCCATTGGATGTTCTTTCCTGCTTTGTCAAAGATGAGTTGGCCATACGTTTGTGGGTCTAGTTCTGGGGTTTCTATTCTATTCCATTGGTCTATGTGTCTGTTTTTGTGCCAATACCATGCTGTCTTGATGATGACAGCTTTGTAGTAGAGGCTAAAGTCTGGGATTGTGATGCCTCCTGCTTTGGTCTTCCTCTTCAAAATTACTTTGGCTATTCGGGGCCTTTTGTGGTTCCATATGAATTTTAGGATTGCTTGTTCTAGTTTCGAGAAGAATGCTGGTGCAATTTTGATTGGGATTGCATTGAATGTGTAGATAGCTTTGGGTAGTATTGACATTTTGATAATATTTATTCTTCCAATCCATGAGCAGGGAATGTCTTTCCATTTCTTTAAATCTTCTTCAATTTCCTTCATAAGCTTTCTATAGTTTTCAGCATACAGATCCTTTACATCTTTGGTTAGATTTATTCCTAGGTATTTTATGCTTCTTGGTGCAATTGTGAATGGGATCAGTTTCTTTAATTGTCTTTCTGTTGCTTCATTGTTAGTGTATAAGAATGCAACTGATTTCTGTACATTGATTTTGTATCCTGCAACTTTGCTGAATTCATGTATCAGTTCTAGCAGACTTTTGGTGGAGTCTATCGGATTTTCCATGTATAATATCATGTCATCTGCAAAGAGCGAAAGCTTGACTTCATCTTTGCCAATTTTGACGCCTTTGATTTCCTTTTGTTGTCTGATTGCTGATGCTAGAACTTCCAGCACTATGTTAAACAACAGCGGTGAGAGTGGGCATCCCTGTCGTGTTCCTGATCTCAGGGAAAAAGCTCTCAGTTTTTCCCCGTTGAGGATGATGTTAGCTGTGGGCTTTTCATAAATGGCTTTTATGATCTTTAAGTATGTTCCTTCTATCCCGACTTTCTCAAGAGTTTTTATTAAGAAAGGGTGCTGGATTTTGTCAAAGGCCTTTTCTGCATCGATTGACAGGATCATATGGTTTTTCTCTTTTTTTTTGTTAATGTGATGTATCACGTTGATTGATTTGCGAATGTTGAACCAGCCCTGCATCCCAGGAATGAACCCCACTTGATCATGGTGAATAATTCTTTTTATATGCCGTTGAATTCGATTTGCTAGTATCTTATTGAGAATTTTGGCATCCATATTCATCAGGGATATTGGCCTGTAGTTCTCTTTTTTTACTGGGTCTCTGTCTGGTTTGGGAATCAAAGTAATACTGGCTTCATAGAATGAGTCTGGAAGTTTTCCTTCCCTTTCTATTTCTTGGAATAGCTTGAGAAGGATAGGTATTATCTCTGCTTTAAACGTCTGGTAGAACTCCCCTGGGAAGCCATCTGGTCCTGGACTCTTATTTGTTGGGAGATTTTTGATAACCGATTCAATTTCTTCGCTGGTTATGGGTCTGTTCAAGCTTTCTATTTCCTCCTGATTGAGTTTTGGAAGAGTGTGGGTGTTCAGGAATTTGTCCATTTCTTCCAGGTTGTCCAATTTGTTGGCATATAATTTTTCATAGTATTCCCTGATAATTGTTTCTATCTCTGAGGGATTGGTTGTAATAATTCCATTTTCATTCATGATTTTATCTATTTGGGTCATCTCCCTTTTCTTTTTGAGAAGCCTGGCTAGAGGTTTGTCAATTTTGTTTATTTTTTCAAAAAACCAACTCTTGGTTTCGTTGATCTGCTCTACAGTTTTTTTAGATTCTATATTGTTTATTTCTGCTCTGATCTTTATTATTTCTCTTCTTCTGCTGGGTTTAGGCTGCCTTTGCTGTTCTGCTTCTATTTCCTTTAGGTGTGCTGTTAGATTTTGTATTTGGGTTTTTTCTTGTTTCTTGAGATAGGCCTGGATTGCAATGTATTTTCCTCTCAGGACTGCCTTTGCTGCGTCCCAAAGCGTTTGGATTGTTGTATTTTCATTTTCGTTTGTTTCCATATATTTTTTAATTTCTTCTCTAATTGCCTGGTTGACCCATTCATTCGTTAGTAGGGTGTTCTTTAACCTCCATGCTTTTGGAGGTTTTCCAGACTTTTTTCTGTGGTTGATTTCAAGCTTCATAGCATTGTGGTCTGAAAGTATGCATGGTATGATTTCAATTCTTGTAAACTTATGAAGGGCTGTTTTGTGACCCAGTATATGATCTATCTTGGAGAATGTTCCATGTGCACTCGAGAAGAAAGTATATTCTGTTGCTTTGGGATGCAGAGTTCTAAATATATCTGTCAAGTCCATCTGATCCAATGTCTCATTCAGGGCCCTTGTTTCTTTATTGACCGTGTGTCTAGATGATCTATCCATTTCTGTAAGTGGGGTGTTAAAGTCCCCTGCAATCACCACATTCTTCTCAATAAGGTTGCTTATGTTTATGAGTAATTGTTTTATATATTTGGGCGCTCTGGTATTCGGCGCATAGACATTTATAATTGTTAGCTCTTCCTGATGGATAGACCCTGTCACTATTATATAATGTCCTTCTTCATCTCTTGTTACAGCCTTTAATTTAAAGTCTAGTTTGTCTGATATAAGGATGGCTACTCCAGCTTTCTTTTGGCTTCCAGTAGCATGATAAATAGATCTCCATCCCCTCACTCTCAATCTAAAGGTGTCCTCAGGTCTAAAATGAGTCTCTTGTAGACAGCAAATAGATGGGTCTTGTTTTTTTATCCATTCTGATACCCTATGTCTTTTGGTTGGTGCATTTAATCCATTTACATTCAGTGTTATTATAGAAAGGTATGGGTTTAGAGTCATTGTGATGTCTGTATGTTTTATGCTTGTAGTGATGTCTCTGGTACTTTGTCTCACAGGGTCCCCCTTAGGATCTCTTGGAGGGCTGGTTTAGTGGTGACAAATTCCTTCAGTTTTTGTTTGTTTGGGAAGACCTTTATCTCTCCTTCTATTCTAAATGACAGACTTGCTGGATAAAGGATTCTCGGCTGCATATTTTTTCTGTCTAGCACACTGAAAATCTCGTGCCAATTCTTTCTGGCCTGCCAAGTTTCAAAAGAGAGATCAGTCACGAGTCTTATTGGTCTCCCTTTATATGTGAGGGCACGTTTACCCCTTGCTGCTTTCAGAATTTTCTCTTTATCCTTGTATTTTGCCAGTTTCACTATGATATGTCGTGCAGAAGATCGATTCAAGTTACGTCTGAAGGGAGTTCTCTGTGCCTCTTGGATTTCAATGCCTTTTTCCTTCCCCAGTTCAGGGAAGTTCTCAGCTATTATTTCTTCAAGTACCCCTTCAGCACCTTTCCCTCTGTCTTCCTCCTCTGGGATACCAATGATGCGTATATTATTTCTTTTTAGTGTATCACTTAGTTCTCTAATTTTCCCCTCATACTCCTGGATTTTTTTATCTCTCTTTTTCTCAGCTTCCTCTTTTTCCATAACTTTATCTTCTAGTTCACCTATTCTCTCCTCTGCCTCTTCAATCCGAGCCGTGGTGGTTTCCATTTTGTTATGCATTTCGTTTAAAGCGTTTTTCAGCTCCTCGTGACTGTTCCTTAGTCCCTTGATCTCTGTAGCAAGAGATTCTCTGCTGTCAGCTATACTGTTTTCAAGCCCAGCGATTAATTTTATGACTATTATTCTAAATTCACTTTCTGTTATATTATTTAAATCCTTTTTGATCAGCTCATTAGCTGTTGTTATTTCCTGGAGATTCTTCTGAGGGGAATTCTTCCGCTTGGTCATTTTGGATAGTCCCTGGCGTGGTGAGGACCTGCAGGGCACTTCCCCTGTGCTGTGGTGTATAACTGGAGTTGGTGGGCGGAGCCGCAGTCAGACCTGATGTCTGCCCCCAGCCCACCGCTGGGGCCACAGTCAGACTGGTGTGTGCCTTCTCTTCCCCTCTCCTAGGGGCGGGATTCACTGTGGGGTGGGGTGGCCTGTCTGGGCTACTTGCACACTGCCAGGCTTGTGATGCTGGGGATCTGGCGTCTTAGCTGGGGTGGGTAGGCAAGGTGCACAGGGGCAGGAGGGGCAGGCTTAGCTTGCTTCTCCTTAGGTGATCCACTTCAGGAGGGGCCCTGTGGCAGCAGGAGGGAGTCAGATCCGCTGCCGGAGGTTTGGCTCCGCAGAAGTGCAGAGTTGGGTGTTTGCGCGGAGCGAGCAAGTTCCCTGGCAGGAACTGGTTCTCTTTGGGATTTTGGCTGGGGGATGGGCGGGGGAGATGGCGCTGGCGAGCGCCTTTGTTCCCCACCAAACTGAGCTCTGTCGTCCAGGGGCTCAGCAGCTCTCCTTCCCTTTGTCCTCCAGCCTTCCCGCTTTCTGAGCAGAGCTGTTAGCTTATGACCTCCCAGACGCTAAGTCGCGCTTGCTGTCGGAACACAGTCCGTCAGGCCCCTCCGCTTTTTGCAAACCAGACTCGGGGGCTCTGCTTGGCCGGCGAGCCGCCCCTCCGCCCCGGCTCCCTCCCGCCAGTCCCTGGAGCACGCACCGCCTCGCCGCCCTTCCTACCCTCTTCCGTGGGCCTCTCGTCTGCGCTTGGCTCAGGCGACTCCGTTCTGCTAATCCTCTGGTGGTTTTCTGGGTTATTTAGGCAGGTGTAGGTGGAATCTAAGTGATCAGCAGGACGCGCGGTGAGCCCAGGGTCCTCCTACGCCGCCATCTTCCTGAATGTATAAATATATTCTTAATGTTTCATGATTCACAATGAAAGTCTAGTTTTATCATAATCCAACAGTTTATTTCTATTCCTTGTGACATCATTTTATATAAAGAGGTCAATGTTAAAATATATATATTGTTGTAACAAGCAATTCTATGTTTTCTACTAGATAGTATTATAAAATCAAACATACCATGATTATATTGTTTATACCTTGTTTCTTCTAAACTAATTTCTTCTATGAGTAGATTTGAAACACTGGATGATAGGCAAATGTAAAAATAAGATTTTAGGGCTCATGTTTTAAATAGTTTCTACTAACAATTTTGAAGACTATACGTATTCCCCCATTAATGTAAAAATGCAGTCACCATGTCATATGCTGATTTGTCTGTCTGTTCACCTTTCAATGAAATGTGTTTTGAAGGATGGAATCTAACATAGTGAATATATGTCTGAGGTAAAATTACTGAAATAGCAAAAAAAAAGAAAAAACGGAATGAATAAAATGCCTCAACGTTCTAGAATGTGGAATTAATGCTGACAATACACTCTTCAGTGTGCTTATAGTATCTTTATTGTTGTCATCTGTAGTCTAGAGGTTCTCTTGGGATTGCCTTTTCTTGCTCATGGAATTTTGTTGACACATTAGATGTCAGCTTCTAAAAAATTTATGGAGTGGAACAGAAGGGTGTTTCCTTCTTAAAGTTTTATATACTTCAGTTTTCTTCCTGTGATGTGGCAGCTGGGATTATCTTTGGATCATATACAGAGATTTTTACTAGAATATATTTGAAGAGGAAAATGAAGAACAGAAAATACCAAAGTTTCACATAGATGGCAAATCTTCAATTTTGAAAAAAAATAGCAGGTTTTTTTTAAGGAAAATCTAAATAAAATAGATATCAATTTGATAATCTTAGGGTATCTTGATATTTTATATATTTAGTTTGACATTTTTAATTTTTCATAATCAGTTTATATACTTAATCTTATTTTGATTCTGTTTTTTTTTTTTTTTTTTTTTGCTTGTGCATTAAACTATGACCATGCAGGTGTTTTGCATATAGTACTTTAAAGCTAATTTAATGGTTTTTGATCAAGATATTAGGGAGGATATTTTGTCTGTTCACCAAATGTCACTGGTTTGGCCTACACAGAGGACAGAAATTTAGGCCAATTATCTTCCCATCTGAGCCCTTGTCTCTCTGAACCCTTTTATATAATTAATCTCCCACTTATGAGAAATAGCTAAATTAGTGGGACTAAGCACAAGTTTTATCATGCTGCATTTTACTACATGGCAGAATTGTATGAACTATTGATGCTTTTTGCTACATACTATTTACAACTAAGTAATGCAGTCCCTAAATCCTTGTGCAGAGTCCTAGGTCAATAAAACTGAATATAATACATTTATAGGCAGAAAATATTTCTGGAAACAGGAATCATGAATGGACTAGGAATTCCTTTTTAGGATCTCATGGAAAGAAATTTTTTAATTGTGGATATTTACCATTTGTATTAAATATTTTCATGTTAATAGAAAAACAAACTTCAAATTATACATAATATAATTTATAAGATATTTATAAATTATCTTCACATAAGACAGAAACACGAGTGGGTAAAATAGATTTCCCTTTAGTTCAACAGAGCCTTATATGTAGTTCTGCAGTAAAAATCTGTCCAATGTTTCTGCTTATAAATCAATCTTATAGATTAATATTCAAGACAGTGAAGACTGAAACGGAAAATATAAGACCTCTTGGGGAAAATATAGTTTTACAAAAATAAATAAGTTATTACATCTCCTGATGTTGACTATCACAATATAATCCTACAGGTTTATTTCAAATTTTGTTCTATAAAGGGAGATAAGTATTGCATCAAAGAGAAATTAGTCCTACTTTGACACTTTTACATGGGAAACAGATAATTTTGAAAAGAAATATGTGATTTATAAAATTACAGAAAAAACTTGAAAGCATAGAACAAAAAATTAAAATTGAGAGAAGAAGATAAAAAGAAATTGGCTGGAAAGCCAAAGAAATTTAAAGGAAAAGTTGTAAGGCAAATGGAATGAATAACGGATAATATTATCTATAAAGAAAACTGACAACGCAGAAAATTTTACTAGTGATGTGAAAGACTAACTTTCAAACCTCTTCCTAAATAAAAAAGTAAACTAATATGAAGGGTAAATTGAAGTAATTTTACAAAATAACAGTCAAGGCTCATGTTTTTTATTTTGTATTTTCTAGATAGTAGTTTACTGACAGACACTTTTTATCAGGGAATCAAAAAAAATTAAACACAAAATTTGAAACACTTTTCTTTATATTAAATGAATATGAACAGTACCTTTCTTTCTTTTTTCTTCCAACGTTTATTTATTTTTGGGACAGAGAGAGACAGAGCATGAACGGGGGAGGGGCAGAGAGAGAGGGAGACACAGAATCGGAAACAGGCTCCAGGCTCTGAGCCATCAGCCCAGAGCCTGACGCGGGGCTCGAACTCACGGACCGCGAGATCGTGACCTGGCTGAAGTCGGACGCTTAACCGACTGCGCCACCCAGGCGCCCCAACCTTTCTTTCTTTTTAACTATTCTTTTAAGTATTTTGCTTTAAAATATTCAGTGTTCTACCTGATAGGATTTTCATCATTCCTCTTCCTCCATCACTAAATTTCTGTAAATATTATAAAGATCTTGATTTGAGAATTTAACCATGTCAGTGACATCCTGGAGTTGGTTTTAGCTTCCTTATTGCCACAGTCCCTGTGAACAACGACGTGCTTTCATTTATATTAGTGGATAATCCATATTCCAAATGAGTATTTCAAAAATGTGAGCAAAATTCTGGGTGTAGTAGTTTAAAAAAAATTTTTTTTCCAACGTTTATTTATTTTTGGGACAGAGAGAGACAGAGCATGAACGGGGGAGGGGCAGAGAGAGAGCGAGACACAGAATCGGAAACAGGCTCCAGGCTCCGAGCCATCAGCCCAGAGCCCGACGCGGGGCTCAAACTCACGGACCGCGAGATCGTGACCTGGCTGAAGTCGGACGCTCAACCGACTGCACCACCCAGGCGCCCCAAGGGTGTAATAGTTTAGATTGTTAGTGTTCTTTGCCACTGTAATGCAGCTAATAAAGACCATGTACTAGGATAAGGATGGACATATATACATACACACACACAGTCATTTGATTCATTTTTGTTTTTTCATATTTGTGTACTTGCTTATCCTTCGCTGTGGTTTCATTGAAGAGTTTTCCAAGTCACGTAACAGTTTTGTGAGAGTCAGTGGAGTTAAAATTAGGGCATTTCCCAAGGCCTGTACATGCAGCATATTGCAATGCTCCGAAGGCAAAAGGGAGGAGTGAAGACACTTTATAATGTGGAACTTACAGTAGGAACTCCTGTGCATTGTGATACATGAAAGGGAGTCTCCCGGAGCCAAGGAGGACCATGGGAGCAAACTGTACATCAAATATTCGTACAGCTTAATGTCTTTGTTAATTTTTAGATGAAACATATGTAGATGTTGTCATATTTTTCCCAAGAACTCACTTTTCCCCCTCCATACAGTGGAATCCGTGTCTGTTGGAGATACGGCCCTTGATCAGGGCAGCCGTATAAGGTAGAGGTGACAATCTTTATGTAGGACTGGATGGAGTTCAGTCCTGGATTAAATAGTTTTCTATATTTAAAATGGTTTTATTTTGCAAAATTATAATATCCATAACACTTGCAGGAAGTATTACCTCCTGCCAAAGAATCTGGCAGCCAAAGAGCTAAAGAACCAAAGGAGCCGAAGAATCTGGTTTCTGATTTCTATGAGATGCTGCTTCTCAAAATCCAGATCCCACTAATATTGACTTAGAGGCATAGGACTGGGATTCAATGACATGTGAAGCATTAAGAACATTTTCACACACAGCACTCATTGTGTGCTAAGTTATTGTAGTAGATGTTTTGTTACCATGTGGTTGAGACTACATGTGGGGCAGGAGATGAGAAGGGTAATGGCTTTTAGAGAAAAGTGGAAGAGACAAAGAAAAAAGGTTGAAAGTATCCCAACGTATCAACCATCTTGTTTCTCATCCCACTTAAGGCCTAGCTGCTTTCCTGTACTTTCTGTGGCTTGCTTCCATATTGTCAATAAGGAAATTCCTTAGATTTGAAGCATGACAGTTTTATCTCTGTGTCTCATTCACTGTAATAACCCTCTGTTAATTATTTTGTTGAATAAAACACTTGAAAAAAAGAAAGGAAAAGAAATAAATGGAGAAAGAACATTCAGTTCTTTTTTGTAAAAACCATGTTCACTTCTGACCACAGAGTGAAAATTTACAGGCAAATAGATTAAGCAGTATTTACTTAGCATAAAAAAAAATAAACGAGTGGCATTATGCCATCAGAAAAATTACTCATTTATTTATTATGTGTATATATATGTATATATATACACATTTCTATTTAATATTTGGAAACCTAGAAATATTACATGAAAAACTGTTGCCTAATATTACACAAAACCTTTGGATCACTTTGTGTGTGTGTGTGCGCGCGCGCGCACGCATGCGTGTACTTGCGTTTGCCAATCTTTCACTTTTAAAAAGTTTTTGCAATTTGTTCATACAGTCTGAAAGAATAAAAGAAGAATCCTCATCTCATTATGGAGAGGACCATAACCTAATCACACAGAGAATTCCCACACAGCTCACCTACTTGTTCAGGGTGTCATTTTACTTCACACAGTAGGTAAATCACTATCCTTACTCAAGGCAAATCAAAGCAGACTATACAAAGTTCTCTTTCATACTCTCACTTTCTCTCTATATACATTCGACTTGAGGGATTGGAAATAAAAACCAATCTCGCTTTTCTCAAATAAAACTCAGAGACAAGCATTTCAGTAGGAGACAAAAGAACATGACATCCATTCTACTGTGAGCAGTACTGGTTTACATTACACTAGTGGGAATGCCTTAGAAATCGATCTTTGAAATATTTTTCTAATGTCAAATATTTTCCCAAGGCTTGAAAAGGAATATGTAATTAAAGGAATAGGCTCAGAATATGACATGCAGTGACCACTCCTGGCTCATCAAATGTGTGTTCACTGTTAATTGGCCCTTCCAAGTGACCATGGTTGGGTTAAAAAAAATAGTTATGACTAATCTTCCTGTGTCTATTAACTCAGAATTCAGTAATTCAGACATTCAGATATCCCATATATCTTACTGGCTGAAAACTTTTGCTTGATTATCTGATCATGAATATTTAACATGAAAGAATAATAGCAATATCTATCTTTGGATCTGTTCGGAAGATTAAGTAAAATATATGTAAAACATTTAAACGATGCCTTGTACATATTAGGCACTTGATAAATCATACTGAGAGCAGTAATAATACCATTATCACTGTTAATGATATAACACTTTTGGAACTTTTACTCATCTCCTAGGCAACCTACACAAAAACCAAGAAGTAATTACTTTTAATGACTCTGATTTGTGTCATACTATAACAAGGCACAACAACTACTTTTTGGAAACCAAACAATAGCTTTGTTTATACAGAACTGGAAGGAAAGAAACCCTTTTATTGTATTATTTGAATTCATATTTCTATTTTCTTTTATTTCTGACAGAGTAGAGCTTGATACCTAGGAAGATAATATAGATCTTTTCTTAAAATACAGTGACAGATAAGAAATTCTGAACTCAGCCATAGGTATCCTCTTTGCTGCTTAAGTGACTTCATTGCAGCAGATTTTTTTCATAGAGAAATTTCTTGAAAACCTTAGTTTTGCACATCATATCTAATGATACAGAAAGGAATCTGGTATGATCAGTAGTGATATAATGAATGCCATATGAATTAATAATATTTGGCCACTTCTTGAAGTTTTAATGGCTCCATCTGTCTCTTAGTTCATTTGACATAATTAATATTCTCTTGCTTTTACTTGTGACAGTAATTCATACATTGTAGCCTCTGATGGTTATATTCATCCCTGAACACAGAACCAATTATTTGAGCTAAGAGACGATGTAGAGATTATTTCCTACTTCTTTAATCTTAAGAAGATCTACCCCACCTTTGCCGTTAATTCATATTTATGAAGTACAACCTCTAGGTTGCCAGGATGGCAGAAAGAAGGAAATAAATATAATTCCTGTGAGGAGCATACAATCATTGCTACTGCAGTAAACAATGTGAAATAAGTAGCTTATGATGTATTTATCTGAATTACATGTTCTCAAAATATCCTGTAGCTTGGCATATATATATATATACAGAATGCAGTGCTTACTTAATCGGTTACTAGCTGACTTTTTTTTTTTTTTCATATTTTGCTTTGCTTAGTTACCGAAAGCGCAATGCTTACTTGAAAACTAAGCCTATGAATACCAACTTAAAGGACACTTTTTAAGAACATAATTTGAAACCATAATTGAAAAAGTGTTGGGAAAATTCAAGGAAAATTTTGCAAATAGAAGTTTAACTTTGTTTCAAGTGGCATTAGCACAGCTGGGGGGGGGGGTAGTACAATATAAATTAGGGAGATTTTTAAAACTATTTATTTATATATTTTGTTAGAAGCTGTGAGAAGTTCTAGCTGTAGGATTGCACTGACATCAAAGTGGATGTTGTACAAGAAGTTGCTGACCTGACATCTGAAATACACATTGTATCGATTGTGAAGAGTGTAAGATGCCTGGTATATTACTCTTTAGCATTAAAGGATTCATATTAACAGAGCTGATAGTTAAAGGACAACTACTAATTGACCCACACCCAAGGATGGCCTTTCTAATGCACAGGAGAAGTTTAATAAAAAATAATGGCAAATCTATGCTTAGATCTTAAGCTAAACCAAAATGTTTGCAGGCATACAGATAAGGAATTCCAAATATCTTTGACTTGTCAATCATGAGGGTGGAAATGCAACATATGTAGTTTTTTTTTTTCTTTTTTATCACTTCATTTTATTTTTCATCATAATAAGCATACTCTTTAATCCCCATCCTCATTTTTTTTTGTTTCTTAAATTCCACATGAGTGGGATCATATGGTATTTGTCTTTATCTGACTTATTTCTCATAGCATTATACTCTCCAGCTCTATCCATATTGTTGCAAATGGCAAGATTTCATTTGTGATGGCTGAGTAATATTCTATCATGTATATATACTACATCTTCTTTATCCATTCATCTATCGGTTAACATTTGAGCACTTCCATATCTTGGCCATTGTAAATAATGCTATAATAAATATAGGGTTGTATGTATCTCTTTGAATTAGTATTTTTGTATTTTTTTTGTTTTTGGATAAATACCCAGTAGTACAATTCCTGGATTATAGGGTGGTTTTATTTTTTAGTTTTTTGAGGAAACTCCATACAGTTTTCTACAATGGCCACACCAATTTGCATTCCCACTAATGGTGTGAAAGAGTTTCTTTTTTTTCTATATCTCCACCAACACTTGTTTCTTGAGTTGTTGATTTTAGCTGTTCTGACAGGTGTGTGGTGATATCAGATTATAGCCTTGATTTGCATTTCCCTGATGATGAGTGAAGTTGAGCATCTTTTCATGTAACTTTTGGCATCTATGTCTAATCTGGAGAAATATCTGTTCATTTTTTTCTGTCCATTTTTCAATTGTATTATTAGTTTTTTTTAAATATTGAATTGTTTAAGTGCTTTATATATTTTGGAAGCTACACCTTTATTGAACATGTCACCTGCAATCTTCTCCCATTCAGTAGGTTGTCTTTTTATTGATTATTTCCTTTGCCGTGCAGCTTTGTACATTTACTTATTTATTTTTTTTGATGCGTTCCCAATAGTTCATTTTTGCTTTTGTTTCCCTTGCCTCAGGAGACATTTCTAAAAAAAAAATGTTATAATTTTATAATATTTTATAATATATAATATATAATGTTCTAATTTTGTGAAAAATGCTCTTGGTATTTTGATAGGGTTTGCATCAGATTTGTACATTGCTTTGTGCAGTGTGAATAGTTTAACAATATTTGTTCTCCCAATCCATGAACAGGGAATATCATTTCATTTGTTTATGTCATCTTCAATGTCTTTCATTAATGTTTTATAATTTTCAGAGTATAGGTCTTTCCCCTTCTTGGTCAAGTTTATTCTTTTGTATTTTTTTTTTTTTTTTTTTGTGCAATTGTAAACGGTTCATTTCTGATTTCTCTTTTTGCTACTTATTATTAGCACACAGAAATGCAATGCACTTCTGTATACTGGTTTTACATCCTGTGATCTCATTGAATTCATTTATCATTATGGGTTTTTGTTTTGTTTTTGGTGTATCTTTAGGGCTTTCTATATATACTATTATGTCATCTGCCAGTGCTGGACTTTTCATGCCTGTGACTTTGTACTTCTTAAACCTCTTCACCTATTTTGCCCATCTCTCCACATAGCTAAGCTCTGACAACCATTTTGTTCTCTGTCTTTATGATTCTGTATGTTACATTTGTTCATTTATTTGGATTTTTTAAGATTTCACAAATGAATGAAATCAAATGGTATCTGTCTTTGACTTATTTTGGGTAGGATAATACCCTCTAGGTCCATCCGTGTTGTTACAAATGGCAAGATCTCATTCTTTTCTATGGCTGAGTAGTATCTAGTTGTAATATATACCACAACTTTATCCATTCATCTCTCAATGGACACTTGGGCTACTTTTTGAATATTGTATATTAGCTTTTATAAATAATGCTTCAGTAAACATAGGGGTACATATATCTTCTTGTTTTCATTTTCTTGAGTTAATACCCAATTGTGGAATTAATTAATCATATGGTATTTCTATTTCCGATTTTTTAAAAATCTTCCATACTCTATTCCACAATGACAGCACCAGTTTACTTTTCCACCAACAGTGCACAAGGGTTTCCTTTTTTTCTACATCCTTGCCAACACTTGTTGTTTCTTATCATTTTGATAAGAAATTTTCTGACAATTGTAAGGTATTATCTCATAGTTTGATTTGCATTTCCTTAGTAATTAGTGACTTTCAACATCTTTTCTTGTGTCTGTTGGCCAGCTAAGTGCCTCTTTTTATTTTGGAAAATTCTATTTCAACTACTCACTTTTAATGGGACTGTCTTTTGGGTGTTAACGTGTTAAATTCTTTATATATTTTGGACATTAACCTCTTATGGGCTATATTGTTTGCAAATAACTTCTCCTATTTGGTACATTGCCTTTACATTTTCTTGATGGTTTTCTTTTACTGTGCAAAAGCTTGTTATTTTCCTGTAGGCCTAATAAGTTATTTTTGTTTCTGTTTCCCTTGCCTGAGGATGCATATCTAGAAAGGTGTTGTTAAAGCTGATATCAAAGGTACTACTTACCGTCTATGTTTTCTTTTAAGAGTTGTATAGTTTTAGGTCTCACATTAGGTCTTTAAAATATTTTGAGTTTATTTTTGTGTGCAAGTAAGAATGTAGCCCATGGGCACCTGGGTGGTTCAGCCGGTTAAGTGTCCAACTTCAGCTCAGGTCACGATCTTGTGGTTTGTGAGTTCAAGCCCTGTGCTGACAGTTCAGAGCCTGGATCCTGCTTCGGATTCTGTGTCTCCCTCTCTCTCCCTGTCTTTCCCCACTTGTGCTCTCTCTCTCTCTCTCTCTCAAAAGTAAATAAATAAACATTAAAAAAAAAAGGTAAGCTGTTTAAATCTCAATGCCATCTTTGAAAATACATTGCATAGGGAGTAATGAGATTAATATTATAGCACTTTTGTTTTCAAACATTGTTTTGCTATTTGTAAAATGATTAAAAAAGGAATTCTTAAAAAATACAAAAAAAAGAAAATAAATTCTTCTGTAATCACTGGCACACAGCCTGTTCCTGAAAGATCTCACAGAGAATGGAGTGAGGTGGGATCCCTTCCTTTTCCATGTAAGGAGGGATAATTAATATAAGAATAACTCTATTTGTAGAGTGAGCATTTTTTAATGAAAGTGGAAGCAATCATAAAACAGAGGAAAGAGGAGAAGACAGTTAAATCTCAATTTTTTCTACATGTTGATGTCAAAGTTACTATATAAATCTGAAAAATCAAGATTTGAAAACTTAAAAATATTATTTAAAAACATGGAGGTAGGGGCGCCTGGGTGGCGCAGTCGGTTAAGCGTCCGACTTCAGCCAGGTCACGATCTCGCGGTCTGGGAGTTCGAGCCCCGCGTCAGGCTCTGGGCTGATGGCTCAGAGCCTGGAGCCTGTTTCTGATTCTGTGTCTCCCTCTCTCTCTGCCCCTCCCCCGTTCATGCTCTGTCTCTCTCTGTCCCAAAAATAAATAAACGTTGAAAAAAAATTAAAAAAAATAAAATAAAAAAATAAAAACATGGAGGTAAGTATTATTTTCAGCTAAACAACAACAACAACAAAATATTGAGAGCAGTTTCTACTTGGAAGTGGAAGGTGGGAGAAAGGACCAGGAAAATGATGATACCTATTACGTCTCTTATAACTGATTGACTGTACTATGTGCATATACACTTTGGGTAAAAGTTTTTTAAAAAAATAAGGTGAAACTAAAACTAAAAATATTGACTTAACATTGAGAACTATTAAAAACATTGAAGTTTAGTTACTAAACCAGAATTAAAACAATTACATGTGTTTTCTATGCCTGTTTATGAAGACTTTTTTAAAAAAAATTTTAACATTTATTTATTTTTGAGACAGAGAGAGACAGAGCATGAACGGGGGAGGGGCAGATAGAGAGGGAGACACAGATCAGAAGCAGGCTCCACGCTCTGAGCCATCAGCCCAGAGCCTGAAATCACGGACCGTGAGATCGTGACCTGAGCTGAAGTCGGATGCTTAACCGACTGAGCCACCCAGGCGCCCCTGAAGACTTTTAAAAATAAAGGGGATTTGAGAGACTTTCAGGTGTAAGTTGCCATTTTTGAATTTTGGTTGTCTTTGGTCACCTACATTCAATTTCTTAGATAACAATGTACACAAATTAATGTTTCTGTTCTTAAAGAAAGTTTACTTTTTGAATAATGAATTTTCATAAGCTTATATCTATGTATAAGCCTGCAAAAAATCACAGAAATAATTTTTTCCCTATACTAGTCCATTTGTTTTATATTTCAATATATGAAGTTGTACTTTTTTAAAATAATGGGCAATAGAACTGTACTTCACAATGAATTAGTGTATTACTTATGAGACAAATCAGGCCAGCCAATGTTTTTTTACTTTAGTTTCTCTAAAATTTCAACAAATGCAACTTCACTCTGTGTAAATGTCCTAATTATGTGTAATATATACACTTTATTTAAATTTGAATGTATACTCTTGCGAGTTGCTCTCAAAATGTTTTATTCCATAGAATTGTATGTTTCCCATGTATATTCCAATTAATTATACATTTTTCTTCTTAGTAACTAAAAAAAAACATATATGGGCACCTGGATGGCTCAGGTCATGATCTCCGGTTCATGGGTTCGAGCCCCACATCCAGGCTCTGTGCTGACAGCCCAGAGCTTGGAGCCTGCTTTGGATTCTAGGTCTCCCTCTCTCTCTGCACCTCCTCTGCTCACACTCTGTCTCTGTCTCTCTTAAAAATAAATAAACATTAAAAAAATAAAGTAACATATATGGATGATTAAGTGTTATTTGAGGGATGATATTGTATAAGAACACAAAATGAAATATATTGAAAGCCAGCAGAAATATGTAATGTAGTCCTCACCTCAAAAAACATATCTATAAAGTCCTTGCTCATGAACATTAAAAAAATTTTTTTTAATGTTGATTTATTCTTGAGACAGAGACAGAGCATGAAAAGGGGAGGGGCAGAGAGAGAGGGAGACACAGAATCTGAAACAGGCTCCAGGCTCTGAGCTGTCAGCACAGGGCCCTATGTGGGACTGGAACTCACGAACTGTGTGATCATGACTTGAGCCGAAGTCGGACGCCCAACCGACTGGGCCACCCAGGCACCCGGCTCAGAAACATTCTTAAAATTCTAAATTTAAATGCCTATGTCTTAAAGGATAGGCATGCAAATATAAGAAACTTTACACTTTATTTACATTTCATTCTCATTATTTAGAGTAATTATGTACTATATAAAGCCACTGTCAGATCTGAATTAGTGATTACTGAATCACTGACATGAGGGGAAATCCGATTAAGTTTCTAAGCCTCTGGCTGTAGCATTTTTTCAATTGATCAAAACATAACTGTTTTATATGTTTATCTGTTTAAAGACACTTTGTTTAAATATATTGCTGTTTCATTAATACTGAATTCATGGACGGCAGCACTACAATTCCTGGCTGAACAAATCTTATTTAACATATATATTTCTCCATAGGGCACATCGCAGTTTTCTTAACCAGCAAGGACACTAGATAGCACTTTAACACTACGCTTAGGGCCATTTTAAACAATGAAATCATCACACACACACACACACAAAATATGCCACTAAATAGATCATGCAGAATGAGATCTGAAACAAGAAGACAGAGTATCCCCTTATGCTATCTCAGCTGGGGACTTGGGAGGCAGGCATGTGACTTTTTTTGTTGTTCTGCACTTGTCCAGGAAAACACCAATGTCTATTGATTTGGGGATCACAAACAAATTGTAGTAAGTAGGCAAATATACAAATACAGAATTAAAAAAACTGATCAGTTGTACTTTAATTCTTATCTTAAGAATACTTAAGTAACACTAAAACACATATGACCTCTTGAAATGTTGACTGAGCCCCCATCTAGACTTCCAACGCCTTGAATGTTTCCACTTAAATATCTTAAAGGAATGATCATTCCAACATGCCCCAAACACAATTATTCTTCTTAATCGGCAAAGTCTAATTATCTACATTCTGAACATATTTAAACTTAAACATTATTTATCATATCCAGTTTGAAGCCGTGTTTACAGCTACTGTGCTGTATACAGTACTGTATTCTTTGTTTTCATTTTTATTTTTATTTTTATTTATTTTTTTTTAATTTTTTTTTTCAACGTTTATTTATTTTTGGGACAGAGAGAGACAGAGCATGAACGGGCGAGGGGCAGAGAGAGAGGGAGACACAAAATCGGAAACAGGCTCCAGGCTCTGAGCCATCAGCCCAGAGCCCGACGCGGGGCTCGAACTCACGGACCGCGAGATCGTGACCTGGCTGAAGTCGGACGCTTAACCGACTGTGCCACCCAGGCGCCCCTCATTTTTATTTTTTATTTACAGTTCTGTATCTTTAATATGAGTCTCTAAGGTCGGGCCTCATCTTCCAGTCCGCCTTCCTCCCTCTTTGAACTCTGGCCATTAGAATGTATTTCACTTCTTCAATATGCCATGTTCTTTCTTGTTTGTCATTAGTTGACTTGGTTTTCTCTGTGTTTGGAATACCTTTTAACACCCTTAACCCCTTTACCTATGTAATTACCATTCTGCCTTTGGGAAACTTTAAACATCACTTCTTTAGCGAGACCTTTCTTGACTCTATAGACTAGGGAGGTCTCCCTCATTATACCCTAATCTTTGACTTTGACAATACTCTTTATACTCGTCATTTATTATATAGCAGATTCAATTTTTACTATTACACACTCAGATAAAACAAATGTGTCTGTATTTACTAATATGTTTGGTTATGGTTGATACATTGTTTGTTTGTTTGTTTTTTTTACTACACCCAGACAACAATCAGTTTATTCCTGTCACATCCAATAAGATCAGCCACATTAAGATTATAGTAATTGTACTATTAAATTAAGCATACTGTAAGATCTTTCAAAATATTGAAATTTTTATAACATAGCCATAGAGTGTCTCTCATAAACAGTCCAGAAATCTAGGCTTATAGTTTAGCTCTGCTCAAAAAAGTAATTCTGGCACCCAGGTTCCTTCTATCCTGTAGCTTTGACATCTCTAAGTATATCATCCTGACCTGCATGTTTGAAATTTGGCTACTTCCATTTTCACACTGCAGTCTATGAGAGGAGAAAAAATTAAATTCTAAGCAGGAAACCTTAGAGATAGCCTGGGATTACACCCATAATTTGTACTATGTCAGATTGGATTCTTGTTCACAGCTCTTGTCTTCTTCCCTTAACAGCGTTATACATCCACACCTTTTGCCACAAGGCTTTGCAATGTCTACCATTCTATTAGGTAGAGAAGACATTCCCTCTTCATCGATTCAGGGCTTGCCTACTTAACTGTTAGAATGTGGATGGAAGTGACAATTTTGGATGGGATGCTAATTCCAATCAGAGACTTGAAATGGTTTTTTGTTTCTTTTTATCTTTCCTCAGCTTCTACCTGTCTACAAGAAAACAAAAACAAACCCACCAAACAATGGCTGCTTTCTGAGGATTCCCCAAATAAAAAGGTATTATGACTCATTGTATAGATATATCATAGTTTGTTTATCCAGTTGTCCGTTGATGGGCACTGACTTGTTTCTATTTTTTGCCTAATATGAATAATGAATACCGCTCTGAATATTTGTGTAAAAGTTTTTGTGTGGGCATGGGTTTTCATTTCTCTTAAGTATATACTTAGTTGGAAAATTTCTGGGTCATATGGTAACTCTGTTACCTGTTTAATTGTTTGATAAACTGCCAGACTGTTCCAAAGTGACTCTGTCATTTTATATTCCCACCAGCAGTTTATGAAGCTATCCAGTTTCCTCAAATCCTTAGTAACTCTTGTTATTATCTGACTTTTTGTTTCCAGTCACCCTAGTGGGTGTGATATGGTACCTTATTCTAGGTCCTTTGCAATTCCATATGAATTTTAGAGTCAGCTTGTCAATTTCTACAAAGTCAGCTAGGATGCTAATTGGATTGCATTGAGTCTCAGTCTGGATTTATTTTGGTCTTAACAATGTTATATTTTCTGATCCTTGAAACAGGTGCTTTTTCAATTATTTATATCTTTAACTTATTTCAGGAATGTTTTCTGTTTTTCAGAGAATAAGCTTTGCATTTATTTTGTAAAATTGTTTTTGAGTATTATTTTGAAGATATTTTAAATAGAATTGTTTTCTTATTTTCACATTCAGAATGTTTGCTGCAATTGCAATTGATTTTTGTATAATGAACTTTATATCCTGTGAACATGCTGTTTCATTTATTATTTCTAATAGTTTTTTAATGGATTCCTTAGGATACACAGGATCATGTCATCTGTGGTAGAGTTATTTTTACTTCTTCCTTTCCACTTTGGATGACTTTTGTTTCTTTTTCTTACCTAATTGCCATGGATAAAATCCCCAAAATAATGTTGAAAAGAAGTAGTGAAAGTGAACATTCCTTATGTTGTTCCTGATCTTAGGGGCAAATAATTCAGTCTTTTACTATTAAATATGTTATAACTGAGGATTTTTTGTAGATTTTTTTACGGGTTGAAGAGGTTTCTTTCTGTGCCTAGTTTGTTGAGTGTTTCCATCATGAAACATTGTATTTTTATTAAGTGATTTTTCTGCATCTCTTGAAACTATCATATGATAGTTCATTATGATAGAATTCGTTATTCTTTTAATGTGATGTATTACATTAATTGATATGAGATGTTGAAATGTTCTTGAATTCCTGGAATAAGTCCCATTAGGTCATATTGTATAATTATTTTTATTTTGTTGGATTCAGGGTGCTGGTATTTTGTGGAACATTTTGCATACATATTTATGAGATCTGGTCTGTAGTTTTGGTTTGATCTCTTTGGTTTTGGTATCAAGATAATTGTGGCACAATGAGTTAGTTGGCAAGTGTTTTCTTACCTATTTTTTGAGGGAGGAGGATTTTATAAAGATTTAGTATTAGTTCTTCTAATGCTTCATAGAGGTGTATCCTTTAATGTTGTTATCTATACAGTTGGATTTATGTCTGCCATTTCACTTTTTAAAATTTTCTCTAGGTTTTCTGACATATTTTGTTCATCTATTTTTTAAATTTATTTTTATTAAGTAAATATTTCATCATATAAATATTAAAGTTTAATAATAATTTCAGTCTATAAGTTACATTATTATTACATTTATTTCTGCTTTAAAGTTTACCATATACATTTGAACTTATCTGAATGACTTTCTGATTCATAATTGCTTAATTCTAGTGATAAATAGACATGTTCCTCTATTCCCTCTCCCTTGTTTGCAAAATTATAATTACACATATTATATTTATTAATGTTTTTAACCCAGCATATCTAATTACTTTTATCTGTAGTCATTTTCTTAACCCAAAGAGTTTTATTCTTTTTACCTCTTTTGTGCTATTGTTGACAAATACATTACATATATGGTATTTATTTTTCATAGGCTGAATAATATATTATAAATACACTATTTTTATGCAATTGCTTTAAATCAGCAGAGAAGACAGAGGAAAATATGATTTCTTCTGTCTTGTAAAATTACATAATTTCTTTTACTGATGCTTTTGTTTTTTCATGTGAATACAAATTACTATCCGGGGTCACTTGCTTTCAGCCTGAAGGACTTTGTGAGTATTTCTTGTAAGGTGAATCTAGTTGCATCAATTTATCTCAGTTTATTTTTGTTTTGTTTTGTTGTCGTTTTTAGTCTAGGACAGTCTTTTCTTAGCCTTCATTTATAAAAGATAGCTTTGCTTAATATAGGATTCTTAATTAAGTTCTATTCTTTGAGTACTTTGAATATGTTATCCTCCTGTTTTCTGGCCTGTATTTTTTCCACTGAGAATTCAGCTCTTAATCCTATTGAGTTTCTTTTGTTAAGTAATGAGTCATTTATCTCTTAGTGCTTTTGAGATTTTCTTCTCCCCTGACTTCTAGCACTTTTAGTATGGTGTGCCTGTGAATGTTTTTGTCTTTATCCTATTTGGAATTCACTGAGCTTCCTGGATTTATAGTTTAATGTTTTTCATCAAATTAAGGTACTTTTTAAAACAATATCCCTTCTGGGGCACCTGGGTGGATCGCTTGGTTAAGTATTTGACTCCAGCTCAGGTCGTGATCTTACAGTTCGTGAGTTTGAGCCTCATGTCAGGCTCTGTGCTGACAGTTTGGATTCCGTGTCTCCCTCTCTCTCTGCCTCTTTCCTGCTCACACTTGTGTGTCTCTCTCTCTCTCAAAAATAAATAAACATTAAAAATTTTTAAATTGTTATCTTTTCTAATGCATTCTATGCTTTGTCCTCTCCTCTCTCTCTAGTACTTTCTTTATATCCATTTCACTGTTCTTAATAGTTCCCCACATTTCTTTGAGGCCCTATTCATTTTTCTTTATTATGTTTCTCTATGTTTTTAGGCTCGCATGATCCCTGTCTCAATCTATCAAGTTATCTTATTCTTTCTTCTGCAATTTCAGTCTATTATGGAGCCCCTCTAGTGAACTTTTTATTTCAGTTAATATAATTCTCAAATCCATGATTTCTGCTTGGTTCATCTCTATACTTTCCCTTTATTGATATCCTCTCTTATTGTGACATTGTCATCATATCAACATTTACTTCTTTAATCATGGTTTCCATTATTCTATAAACATGTTTATAATGGTTACTTTAAAATCTGATAAATCTGGTTCTCTCATAGGAGCGTGTGTGTGTGTTTGTGTGTGTGCGTGCACACTCTTTTATTCTGCCGTATGAGTTGTTTCTTCCTCTCTTTTCATGCCTTTTAAATTTTTGTTAGAAACTGGACATGCTAGATAATATATTGTGCCAATTCTGGATACTGGCTCTACCTTCCCTTTAAGCTTCTTATTGTTATTTTTAGTTATGTGTTTAGTGAGTGCTTTAGATGACTGATTATTTAATGGAGTCTACTCCCTTCTATTCCTCATTCATACACATGTATGTACACACACACACACACACACACACACACACACACACACACAGTGTTCAGTCTTGAATGTTGTTTCTAGTCATCCAGAGATGACAGTGGTTTAGGAGGACTCTCTTACTTGACCATGCCCACGTGTTAAATTGCCCTAGCTGCTTACTCAATTCTTTTTGATAATTCTGCAGGGCATTGCTTAAGCTATTAAAATTCTACAAGCAAATCCAATTAAATTCTGGCTCTTTTCAGTAGCTGACGTTACTATTTTATTTTTGTTCTGACTCCAAGAGGACTCCTCCAAACTTCCTACTTTCAGGTTTATTGAAATAGCTGAAAACTAGATAGCCTACAGTTTGGTCTGCATTTTTGGATCTCCTCTTAAGTTTGTTTCACCCCAACCTCTATTGTTCTTGAGAATGACTTTAGGCTTGAACTTCTTCACTCTCTACTCCAAATAAAGTCAAAATTTTGGGAAAAGATTAGGGACTATTTCAATGGTTGTTTGTCTTTGCCCATACCTGGGAAAATCTCTGAGCTTTCAAGCTTCTCTGAGAATGGCACCTCTCCCTTAGGGGCTCAGCACTTCTTGGGGAGGGTGATATCCTTGAGTGCTTTTGGCTTGTCATCCTTGGGTGCTTTTGCTAAGAGCAAGAGTGATCAGGGCATCAGTCTTCTCAACATGCCATTCCCAAAGCAGATCTTCCATTTTATAAGTGGGTATTAAGGATAAGAAAAGATTTCCTACCTCTCTACCACACTTTCTGGGGCATTAATTCAACAACATGTAGTTGGGACAGGTTGAGAAATGGTGACATCTTGTTCCTCACATAAAGAAAGTCCTCAGTCTGGGTGCCAAAGTGGAAAGGAGTACAACATTGAGACCAACAATCTGGAGTGCAGTTTCTGCCATGCTGATCTGGGGGAAGAAAGGGAGAGAAAGGTTTTGGTTCAAAGCATCAGCTCTCACCTATTTTGTTGAATTTTTAGAGATTTATAGATGTTTCTTCATTGATATCACCCCTTAGGACTCTTTCTGGAGGCTTTAAGATATTTATATATAGTTTCATCAGTTTCACATGGAATCAGGCCAGAAGGACTCTTCACACTTTCTTATTGGAAATAATTATATTGAGTTCAAATATTTTAAAGTTGACTATCATTTGTTTAAACTAGGCTTCTGAGGCCCCATGAAACACAATTATTCCTGTCTTGTTTTCTTTATTCCTTGTATTATTTTTACTTTTAATGTATCAGATTTAAAGTTTAGTGACCAAGCATTGTTTTTCAAAGGATTCTTTTTTTTTTTTTTTAAATAAGGTACACTATTGTACTGGCTTGCTCTAAAATGGTAAATGTTCCTTCAGTTTTATAGAAACGTGTAAGCAACAAGCTAAGACGCAGAAAATTAAATAAATGTGATAATTCTATTGTCTCATAGCTATCATGTTGAAGTTTATATGATTTATTAGATTTGTATGGGATAGACTGTGGGGAAGATGGAGGCGTAGGAGGACGCTGGGCTCACCGCGCGTCCTGCTGATCACTTAGATTCCACCTACACCTGCCTAAATAACCCAGAAAACCGCCAGAGGATTAGCAGAACGGAGTCGCCGGAGCCAAGCGCAGACGAGAGGCCCACGGAAGAGGGTAGGAAGGGCAGCGAGGCGGTGCGCGCTCCACGGACTGGCGGGAGGGAGCCGGGGCGGAGGGGCGGCTCACCGGCCAAGCAGAGCCCCCGAGTCTGGCTTGCAAAAAGCGGAGGGGCCTGACGGACTGTGTTCCGACAGCAAGCACGACTTAGCATCTGGGAGGTCATAAGCTAACAGCTCTGCTCAGAAAGCGGGAAGGCTGGAGGACAAAGGGAAGGAGAGCTGCTGAGCCCCCGGACGACAGAGCTCAGTTTGGTGGGGAACAAAGGCGCTCACCAGCGCCATCTTCCCCGCCCATCCCCCAGCCAAAATCCCAAAGAGAACCAGTTCCTGCCAGGGAACTTGCTCGCTCCGCGCAAACACCCAACTCTGCGCTTCTGCGGAGCCAAACCTCCGGCAGTGGATCTGACTCCCTCCTGCTGCCACAGGGCCCCTCCTGAAGTGGATCACCTAAGGAGAAGCAAGCTAAGCCTGCCCCTCCTGCCCCTGTGCACCTTGCCTACCCACCCCAGCTAAGACGCCAGATCCCCAGCATCACAAGCCTGGCAGTGTGCAAGTAGCCCAGACAGACCACCCCACCCCACAGTGAATCCCGCCCCTAGGAGAGGGGAAGAGAAGGCACGCACCAGTCTGACTGTGGCCCCAGCGGTGGGCTGGGGGCAGACATCAGGTCTGACTGCGGCTCCGCCCACCAACTCCAGTTATACACCACAGCACAGGGGAATGCCCTGCAGGTCCTCACCATGCCAGGGACTATCCAAAATGACCAAGCGGAAGAATTCCCCTCAGAAGAATCTCCAGGAAATAACAACAGCTAATGAGCTGATCAAAAAGGATTTAAATAATATAACAGAAAGTGAATTTAGAATAATAGTCATAAAATTAATCGCTGGGCTTGAAAACAGTATAGCTGACAGCAGAGAATCTCTTGCTACAGAGATCAAGGGACTAAGGAACAGTCACGAGGAGCTGAAAAACGCTTTAAACGAAATGCATAACAAAATGGAAACCACCACGGCTCGGATTGAAGAGGCAGAGGAGAGAATAGGTGAACTAGAAGATAAAGTTATGGAAAAAGAGGAAGCTGAGAAAAAGAGAGATAAAAAAATCCAGGAATATGAGGGGAAAATTAGAGAACTAAGTGATACACTAAAAAGAAATAATATACGCATAACTGGTATCCCAGAGGAGGAAGAGAGAGGGAAAGGTGCTGAAGGGGTACTTGAAGAAATAAAAGCTGAGAACTTCCCTGAACTGGGGAAGGAAAAAGGCATTGAAATCCAAGAGGCACAGAGAACTCCCTTCAGACGTAACTTGAATCGATCTTCTGCACGACATATCATAGTGAAACTGGCAAAATACAAGGATAAAGAGAAAATTCTGAAAGCAGCAAGGGGTAAACGTGCCCTCACATATAAAGGGAGACCTATAAGACTCGTGACTGATCTCTCTTTTGAAACTTGGCAGGCCAGAAAGAATTGGCACGAGATTTTCAGTGTGCTAGACAGAAAAAATATGCAGCCGAGAATCCTTTATCCAGCAAGTCTGTCATTTAGAATAGAAGGAGAGATAAAGGTCTTCCCAAACAAACAAAAACTGAAGGAATTTGTCACCACTAAACCAGCCCTCCAAGAGATCCTAAGGGGGACCCTGTGAGACAAAGTACCAGAGACATCACTACAAGCATAAAACCTACAGACATCACAATGACTCTAAACCCATATCTTTCTATAATAACACTGAATGTAAATGGATTAAATGCGCCAACCAAAAGACTTAGGGTATCAGAATGGATAAAAAAACAAGACCCATCTATTTGCTGTCTACAAGAGACTCATTTTAGACCTGAGGACACCTTTAGATTGAGAGTGAGGGGATGGAGATCTATTTATCATGCTACTGGAAGCCAAAAGAAAGCTGGAGTAGCCATCCTTATATCAGACAAACTAGACTTTAAATTAAAGGCTGTAACAAGAGATGAAGAAGGACATTATATAATAGTGACAGGGTCTATCCATCAGGAAGAGCTAACAATTATAAATGTCTATGCGCCGAATACCGGAGCACCCAAATATATAAAACAATTACTCATAAACATAAGCAACCTTATTGAGAAGAATGTGGTAATTGCAGGGGACTTTAACACCCCACTTACAGAAATGGATAGATCATCTAGACACACGGTCAATAAAGAAACAAGGGCCCTGAATGACACATTGGATCAGATGGACTTGACAGATCTATTTAGAACTCTGCATCCCAAAGCAACAGAATATACTTTCTTCTCGAGTGCACATGGAACATTCTCCAAGATAGATCATATACTGGGTCACAAAACAGCCCTTCATAAGTTTACAAGAATTGAAATCATACCATGCATACTTTCAGACCACAATGCTATGAAGCTTGAAATCAACCACAGAAAAAAGTCTGGAAAACCTCCAAAAGCATGGATGAGTGGGTCAACCAGGCAATTAGAGAAGAAATTAAAAAATATATGGAAACAAACAAAAATGAAAATACAACAATCCAAACGCTTTGGGACGCAGCGAAGGCAGTCCTGAGAGGAAAATACATTGCAATCCAGGCCTATCTCAAGAAACAAGAAAAATCCCAAATACAAAATCTAACAGCACACCTAAAGGAATTAGAAGCAGAACAGCAAAGGCAGCCCAAACCCAGCAGAAGAAGAGAAATAATAAAGATCAGAGCAGAAATAAACAATATAGAATCTAAAGAAACTGTAGAGCAGATCAATGAAACCAAGAGTTGGTTTTTTGAAAAAATAAACAAAATTGACAAACCTCTAGCCAGGCTTCTCAAAAAGAAAAGGGAGATGACCCAAATAGATAAAATCATGAATGAAAATGGAATTATTACAACCAATCCCTCAGAGATACAAACAATTATCAGGGAATACTATGAAAAATTATATGCCAACAAATTGGACAACCTGGAAGAAATGGACAAATTCCTGAACACCCACACTCTTCCAAAACTCAATCAGGAGGAAATAGAAAGCTTGAACAGACCCATAACCAGCGAAGAAATTGAATCGGTTATCAAAAATCTCCCAACAAATAAGAGTCCAGGACCAGATGGCTTCCCAGGGGAGTTCTACCAGACGTTTAAAGCAGAGATAATACCGGGGCGCCTGGGTGGCGCAGTCGGTTGGGCGTCCGACTTCAGCCAGGTCACGATCTCGCGGTCCGGGAGTTCGAGCCCCGCGTCAGGCTCTGGGCTGATGGCTCAGAGCCTGGAGCCTGTTTCCGATTCTGTGTCTCCCTCTCTCTCTGTCCCTCCCCCGTTCATGCTCTGTCTCTCTCTGTCCCAAAAATAAATAAACGTTGAAAAAAAAAAATTAAAAAAAAAAAAAAAGCAGAGATAATACCTATCCTTCTCAAGCTATTCCAAGAAATAGAAAGGGAAGGAAAACTTCCAGACTCATTCTATGAAGCCAGTATTACTTTGATTCCTAAACCAGACAGAGACCCAGTAAAAAAAGAGAACTACAGGCCAATATCCCTGATGAATATGGATGCAAAAATTCTCAATAAGATACTAGCAAATCGAATTCAACGGCATATAAAAAGAATTATTCACCATGATCAAGTGGGGTTCATTCCTGGGATGCAGGGCTGGTTCAACATTCGCAAATCAATCAACGTGATACATCACATTAACAACAAAAAAGAGAAGAACCATATGATCCTGTCAATCGATGCAGAAAAGGCCTTTGACAAAATCCAGCACCCTTTCTTAATAAAAACTCTTGAGAAAGTCGGGATAGAAGGAACATACTTAAAGATCATAAAAGCCATTTATGAAAAGCCCACAGCTAACATCATCCTCAACGGGGAAAAACTGAGAGCTTTTTCCCTGAGATCAGGAACACGACAGGGATGCCCACTCTCACCGCTGTTGTTTAACATAGTGCTGGAAGTTCTAGCATCAGCAATCAGACAACAAAAGGAAATCAAAGGCGTCAAAATTGGCAAAGATGAAGTCAAGCTTTCGCTTTTTGCAGATGACATGATATTAAACATGGAAAATCCAATAGACTCCACCAAAAGTCTGCTAGAACTGATACATGAATTCAGCAAAGTTGCAGGATACAAAGTCAATGTACAGAAATCAGTTGCATTCTTATACACTAACAATGAAGCAACAGAAAGACAAATAAAGAAACTGATCCCATTCACAATTGCACCAAGAAGCATAAAATACCTAGGAATAAATCTAACCAAAGATGTAAGGATCTGTATGCTGAAAACTATAGAAAGCTTATGAAGGTAATTGAAGAAGATTTAAAGAAATGGAAAGACATTCCCTGCTCATGGATTGGAAGAATAAATATTATCAAAATGTCAATACTACCCAAGGCTATCTACACATTCAATCAATCCCAATCAAAATTGCACCAGCATTCTTCTCGAAACTAGAACAAGCAATCCTAAAATTCCTATGGAACCACAAAAGGCCCCAAATAGCCAAAGTAATTTTGAAGAGGAAGACCAAAGCAGGAGGCATCACAATCCCAGACTTTAGCCTCTACTACAAAGCTGTCATCATCAAGACAGCATGGTATTGGCACAAAAACAGACACATAGACCAATGGAATAGAATAGAAACCCCAGAACTAGACCCACAAACGTATGGCCAACTCATCTTTGACAAAGCAGGAAAGAACATCCAATGGAAAAAAGACAGTCTCTTTAACAAATGGTGCTGGGAGAACTGGACAGCAACATGCAGAAGGTTGAAACTAGACCACTTTCTCACACCATTCACAAAAATAAACTCAAAATGGATAAAGGACCTGAATGTGAGACAGGAAACCATCAAAACCCTAGAGGAGAAAGCAGGAAAAGACCTCTCTGACCTCAGCCGTAGCAATCTCTTACTCGACACATCCCCAAAGGCAAGGGAATTAAAAGCAAAAGTGAATTACTGGGACCTTATGAAGATCAAAAGCTTCTGCACAGCAAAGGAAACAACCAACAAAACTAAAAGGCAACCAACGGAATGGGAAAAGATATTTGCAAATGACATATCGGACAAAGGGCTAGTATCCAAAATCTATAAAGAGCTCACCAAACTCCACACCCGAAAAGCAAATAACCCAGTGAAGAAATGGGCAGAAAACATGAATAGACACTTCTCTAAAGAAGACATCTGGATGGCCAACAGGCACATGAAAAGATGTTCAGCGTCGCTCCTTATCAGGGAAATACAAATCAAAACCACACTCAGATATCACCTCACGCCAGTCAGAGTGGCCAAAATGAACAAATCAGGAGACTATAGATGCTGGCGAGGATGTGGAGAAACAGGAACCCTCTTGCACTGTTGGTGGGAATGCAAATTGGTGCAGCCGCTCTGGAAAGCAGTGTGGAGGTTCCTCAGAAAATTAAAAATAGACCTACCCTATGACCCAGCAATAGCACTGCTAGGAATTTATCCAAGGGACACAGGAGTACTGATGCATAGGGGCACTTGTACCCCAATGTTCATAGCAGCACTCTCAACAATAGCCAAATTATGGAAAGAGCCTAAATGTCCATCAACTGATGAATGGATAAAGAAATTGTGGTTTATATACACAATGGAGTACTACGTGGCAATGAGAAAAAATGAAATATAGCCTTTTGTAGCAACGTGGATGGAACTGGAGAGTGTGATGCTAAGTGAAATAAGCCATACAGAGAAAGACAGATACCATATGGTTTCACTCTTATGTGGATCCTGAGAAACTTAAGAGAAACCCATGGGGGAGGGGAACAAAAAAAAAAAAAAAAAAAGAGGTTAGAGTGGGAGAGAGCCAAAGCATAAGAGGCTGTTGAGAACCCAGAACAAACTAAGGGTTGATGGGGGGTGGGAGGGAGGAGAGGGTGGGTGATGGGTACTGAGGAGGGCACCTTTTGGGATGAGCACTGGGTGTTGTATGGAAACCAATTTGACAATAAATTTCATATATAAAAAAAAAAAAAGATTTGTATGGGATATAAATATGAATAATGTTAGACAATACACCACAATACATGCAAATTTAAAAAAAAGTGAGGTATCTCCTTAGATAATATTTATGCCAATATTGGACACTAATTACAAAGATCTTGGTAACCCCTTGGTTAGCCCTTGGTAAGATCCTTGGTTACTCTTGAACACAAGGAAATTGACTTCATTATGATAAAATATCACAAAACCTCACACCTGTGTCTATACATAGTACTGTTCATTCATAGGTAGATTTTAAGAATGACTCCGACTTACTGCAAAATGGAAGATGAATAAAAAGTAAATTATAATAGCTCAAGTTAATGCACATGCCACTTTAGAAGCACACGTTAATTTTATTTTACATCTTTCCAGAAGACAGATGGTTATTAGCTAGGCTTTAAAATGAAACTTGTATACTAATCAAGTAACAAGGAAACTGCCCAAGACTACATTGACATAATTTAACAACTGCAATTATTGGGCAAGGCAGTCTGTGAAATTAATGATCTCTACATGTAGAGCGTCTAAACCTATATTATAGTGATTGGAAGAGGTGTGTTAATCTGAATCCATGGTAGTGTCTAATAGACTTTGTCCTCAAATTACTAATTTAATCTCTGATGTAAAATGAAGGTATTATCACTTCAGGAGTCAAGAAAGTCACTAAGTACCTCATTTTCTGCTAGTAGATTTTTAATCACAGGGAGAATTAAGTTTGTAAAATAATGGACATCCTAGTTTTCTGCTTCAAAATGCAATAATAACCATATAAACTTTCTAACTCTTAATTGTCATTAAGTAATGTCATTGTGACACTGGAATTGACTGTAGAATTTTTTTTTTCCATGAGAAACTGAAATTGGATGGATATTTACAAGTATGAGTCATGTAGATTACCTTTTAAAGCAATTTTTGTACATAAGCACTGCTCTGTTATAATTGCAAAATAACAGAATGTAATAATATGAAAATAATACTAGTTGGCATTTAAAAAGTTATATATTTCAGCTGACTTTTAAGTGATTTACAAATACAATTTCTTTAGCCCTCATATCATATTTCTCATGTAACCGGTTAAGAAAACTGTTCTAGTTTGAAAAGATAATATCTGCATTTCAATTTTAGTAGATTACCTTAATATCATGGAACTCAATATCCAAGTAAGATTCCTCTTTGTCATACCTAATGAATGCCCCCTGGAAGTTGATGGCAGAATATTACCGTTATTCAAATTTATATGATCAGCCTATTCTATCTAGACTCATTTGGGGTGATAGATAGATTAATAAGACTTCCCTGTACTTGTGTCCTTTTTTATCCTTTTTAAAGCAAAATAGCAATGCCTTGAACCTTCTGAAGATTTGAAAGAATAACCCTTTAAATTCTTTTGGTTTATTCTGAAATGACAACCTCATTCTTAGCATCCATTAGAAATTGTCAGTATCTCCAGAGTGAAATCAGAATATAACTTCAAAGTCAAATTATAGGAGGGAAAAAAATAACTGGATATAAAGCAAAAACCCTAAAGCATCAGAGGAAAAAAAAAAGCTAAAACATAATAAAATGCGAAATTCATTAATTATTATAAACAAATTAGTAAGCATAATTGTAAAGCGATAATTTTAGTAGGTTATATAAGTACTATGAAATGGTTATTTCAGTTTTATACTGAAATATATATATATATTCATACATACATACACACTCTTGATATGAGTATAATTATTGGAGGAGGTGATAGAAGAGAACATCGTGGGGTGGGGAACTAATGGAGTGGGAGTTAGAGATGTGTCTTTTTTTGATAATTAAATCTAAAGGCAATGATGTATGCCCATCATCTGATGAAGTATAAGGATATCTAAGTTTTAGTAATGTATACATTTTAAAATGTAGTATCCAAAAGCATAATTTATTTGGAAGGGGATGGATCATGGAAAACTAATTATAGTCTAAGTCTGGGAGTTACTGAAATCAGTACTGCCTTCATTCCATTGGGCAGAGGTATATGACCTGAACCAACTAACTGCAACAGGAGAAGGAAAATGAATTTAGCCACACATCCTAAGACACACACTAACCAAAAACAGATATCAATGTTCAGCAAAAAAATAAATAAGTACTTACTAAACATATAAAGATGCACAAATTCACTAGCAAACTAAAAAAAAAGTTAAAATATGTTAAAGAAATTACTCTCATTCACTCTCAGTGGACATGTATGAAATTCATTTTAAGAAAACAATTTTGACATTTCAATTCAAGAGTCTTACTTGATCTCACTAACTTGATCTCAGTAACTCCATTCACAAAATAATAAAAAATGTACACAAATGGTTATGAATAAATATTCCATTATAATATCATTTGAAGCACCATATCTATTGAATTTTAATAGTTAATTTTAGACGTATAAATTATGGTAGCTTTGTTCTTTTTTCTACTTTTCTATGTTTTGCAAATTCACCATATTAAATTATATCATTTTGACATATTTTTAAAGAACAAACAAAAACCAATTGCATCAGTAAGAATTAGGTTCCATTTTGAATTTAAAAAGATAAGTCAAAATAAAAATGACTCCTACACATCAGAAGTTGTGTTCTCAGATACAAGTTAGGAGATAAGTATCCAGGACTAATGGGGTAGCTCATTTCCATTAGAATCACATTCTATCATAGCATTTCACCATGTATCTGCTGTGACCTTTATTTTCATGGTGTCACTACACCCATATTTGAGAAAAAGTATTAGGTGATAATTCTTAATAATCTGGCACTTTTGCACAAGTTCTAAGGTTAGGAGCCAATTTAAGAATGGTTATATAAGCAGGCATCCCTGGACCGATTAGGTAGTCACTTCTTCCAGAGGCATCACTCCTCTTTGAAGATATCTCCCCTCCCCAGAGGCATTCTGAGATAGAAAAGTATTCCTTCTATTTGCAAGAGAAATTTGCTTACATTCAGGACAATTGAGAGTGTCTTCCTCTTGGGTGAATGTTGGGCAGCTTTGCCAGAAACTCTCTGATAAGATTGAGTTTCCACAAGCTCAGTGATTCTCAGCTGTGTGCATAGCATTCGTGTAGGTCTGTTCTGGCTTGTTCTCATAGACTTGGGGGTGGGACAAGGACCATTGAGGTGAGTATGAAGCTCATGCTGTCTGCTGTGCCCTGAGTGCAGCCCAACTGTCTATATCCACGTGGAATTTTTGTTTCTCTACCATGTAAATTTATGAAAGTGTAGCAAGTCAGCCTAGGAGCCATGCCACTGCTTAGGACCTGCTCGAATTCTTGATGTAACAGATGGAAAAAAAAAAAAGAAAAAGAAAGAAGAAAAGGGCAAAGCACACTTAAGAGCTGCCATGAAGGAGGATTCCCAGAACCTACCATTGTACCACTTGGTAAGAATTAGCCAAGGAACTATACAAATCTCCAAGGGTGGCTGGAAATGGTAGTCCTTATCATTGCTATAAGTCCAGAAAAATGATCAACCATTCTGTTATAGAAGTGAAGCAAATATCATAGGACAATGAGCTGTTGTCCTATTGCAGTAATTATGCTAAAAAAGGAGGAGACAATTGGCAAGAAAATGCAGCGTGAAATAAAACTCTTTAAAAAGCTTTTGGTGTATATATTCACCAACAGTCCAGTATCAGCCTATCTGAATAACTTAACAATATCTGAATAATTTAAAAATTTGGTCAGGTATATGATGACGAAAATGCACAGTCCACATATAGGATATTAAGTTGAATGTTTAGAATAATGTATTTTAAACTTCAACCAGATTTTAGGAGAATATTTGAAATAAAGAATGAAGATAAATGCTGACAGTTTAACAGCAAGAGATAAATGAAGGTAAAGTTTCCTCCAATATGTCCTCAGGGAAATATCCAGTTGACGGGATAGAGGGCATTGTCAGGATATATGTTAATGGGAAATAAGAAAGAAAATGTGTTAGGCATCTGAAGGCAGTAAGGCACTACACAGGAACCTCAATGACTAGTCCTATTGATTAAAATCAAATAGTAATGAAAAGTAAATTTAGATACCTACATGGCAAGAAATAAGTCAGGATTACATGAAATGATTTTTCCCCTCTTAGGTTGTTGTAATTGTAAATCTATAATGCGGGAGAGAGAGAGAGAGACAGAGAGAGAGAGACAGAGACAGACAGACAGAGCAAGAGCTTGTAGCTCACCAAAAGATACATTAAATACGCTAAACAATTTCTCAGTTGATTTTGAAGTGAAAATAAAATATGTACTAAAACTGTCAAGTATCAGATTTAGACCTTTGGTGATAGTGATTTTGTTTGATTTTCTGTAATTAAACCTGTTTACTCATTTTCTGGGATTTTTCAGCAGGTATAAAAGTGGTTTAAGAAAACCTAATTGTATTGAATAATTTTGGGTGATGTGATCTTGTTATTAAATGCCATTCATTTGTTTTATTTGCATATCATAATGGCCTTCTCTGTTTTCCAATTAGTTTACCCTGTTTTTAGATATCAAGTGATTCTAACAGAAAACTCCCAGTGAATTTTATTATGGGTTTGGTAAAAATGTCCGATCTAGCAGATAATTACACATTCCAAGACACTTTTATAGGCTTTTATTTCATAGCCCATGAAGCTCAATATTTCGTGAACTTTATAGTCCATGAAATAAAGAGCTGGTGTAGCAATAAGTTAAACCATTTAGGTTTCAAAAATGAATGCTAATTCTGAGATTCATTATGCTATAGGCCAATTGTCTAATGAGTTTGAGAGTAATTTTATTTTTATATATTTAGAGCAGACTCCTTATCACATAAACAAATTTTTACTAAAGGAAAAGTCTGCAACCAAAGAATTCAGGCAAAATGAGGAATAGATTTCCATCTGTAATTTCAATAACAATGTAGATAGACACATTTCTATACCCTTCAGGGTTCTTTTTAGAACTATATAATCTGTGGTGAGATTTGAAGAAAATCTTATACTGCTATCAAACATAGACAAATGCAAGAACGTATCAAAGTAGAGGTAATAACAGCATTAATTTAAGTCAATGAAATCATGGAGTATTCATTCGTAGAGTAGATCTTTTATTGAATGAAGCTCAACTGTTTCTTCTAGCCTATGTGAAAGGAACAAGTTTCTGCAGAAAAAAAAAATTCATTTTAATGTTGATGCAGGTTTTACAATGTGCCCTGTGACTTAAGGGGGTAGATCCCAATGTGTGTTCCACGGAACACTAGTTTTGTTAGGAGTTAAAATAGATTCTGATGACTTCTCTTCCTTACTTTGAATTCATCAGAATTCAGTAAAAGAGAATTTTGATGGTTCAAAAAAAAAAAAGAAACATTACATTAAACTAATTTAAATGTTTAAAGGATCTCTGGAAATCTGTGTGCAGGGCAAGACTCCAAGAGCGTGATAAGCAATGCCCCTGATACCTTATCTTTACAGAGCTTCACCAAAGAGTAGCTTTCCGTAGAACACAACAAATTAAATGTTGACTTCATGATTCAGAGAATCCACTCACTTTCTGATTGTTCAGACAAGGATACTTCACAGATAAAAAATGATCCTCTTGGGGCGCCTGGGTGGCGCAGTCGGTTAAGCGTCCGACTTCAGCCAGGTCACGATCTCGCGGTCCGTGAGTTCGAGCCCCGCGTCAGGCTCTGGGCTGATGGCTCGGAGCCTGGAGCCTGTTTCCGATTCTGTGTCTCCCTCTCTATCTGCCCCTCCCCCGTTCATGCTCTGTCTCTCTCTGTCGCAAAAATAAATAAACGTTGAAAAAAAAAAAAATGATCCTCTCTTAGCCAGTTATAATTCAGATTTTAAAGGAGTTATTTGGGCATAGGTTAAGGAAGTCTTTTTTTTTTTTTCTGTCCCCCGTATTTGCTATACTTCATATTTGATCAGTCCATTATTTAAAAATGTTTCATTGCATGTTGTATACATAGAAGTGTACCAGATATACAGAGAGAAATAAAAGGAATCGGTTTTTCAGTTTTTTAGAGACTATGTCTTTAATCAAATACTAATGCCTCTGATATCTGAGTGGTATCTGAACCACTCCAAGGCCACCAGCAGAATGGGGCTGGGCCCTCGGCACCTACTGAGTTGGCTTTGTGTACCTAGGTTCATTTCAAATTACCAGCAGCCCCAAGTGGTCCTCTAAATATCCTGCTCTACAATGAGAGAGTGAAATCACAAGCATCACACAGCAAGGAAATGGCAAAGTATGGATTGAAACCCAGGTTTCTGGGGCGCCTGGGTGGCACAGTCGGTTAAGCGTCCGACTTCAGCCAGGTCACGATCTCGCCGTCCGTGAGTTCGAGCCCCGCGTCGGGCTCTGGGCTGATGGCTCAGAGCCTGGAGCCTGTTTCTGATTCTGTGTCTCCCTCTCTCTCTGCCCCTCCCCCGTTCATGCTCTGTCTCTCTCTGTCCCAAAAAAATAAAACGTTAAAAAAAAAAAAAAAAAAAAAAAAAAAAATGAAACCCAGGTTTCTGACTGAAGTTCTGCACTTTTACCACCGTATTTCCAATTTGTAGATGGTTCTATGAACTGCAGAGTTAGCCAGGCACTGAGACTGAAATTAGCAATTTTGGCTTCACATTTTTCCATTTAATGATTGTATCATTGTGTACATATTACTTAATTTCATTTGGTTCAGGTTATTCATCTATATAATTGTGTTATTATACATTTTTATATATCTATCTTATAAGATAGTAGAAATGGGTATTCTTGTCTTATTCCTGATCTCAGGAAAAGAACATTCACTCTTTTCCTGTTAAGTATAATGCTAGTATGATTTTTCAGATCTCCTATAGCTGGGTAAGAAATTCCCTTATATTCCTGTTTTCTGAAAGTTTCAAGTTTATTTTTTAAGTTTATTTTTTTATTTTGAGAGAGAGAGTGAGAGAGCATAAGCAGGGGAGGGGCAGAGAGAGACAGAGAGAATCCCAAGCAAGACTCCACGCTGTCAGTGCACAGCCTGAGGTGGGCCTCAAATCCAGGAATCATGAGATCATGACCTGAGCCAAAATCAAAGTCAGACACTTAACTGACTTTGCTACCCAGAGTCCCTTTCTTTTTGCTTTCTTTCTTCCTTTCTTTCTTTCTTTTTGGTGAAATCAAACGTGTGTTATAACGTATTAAATGCTTCTTATATGCTTACTTATCACATGTTTATTTTTTTTTCCTTTGTAAATATAATGAATCCTATTGATTGATTATGGAATGTTAAGCTAATGTGCATTCCTGGGATTAATCCCCCTTGATCATGACTATTCTTTGTATTTATCAATGTATTTGATTTGTTAAATTTATGTTTAGAATTTCCACACATGTTGTTGATAGGCATTGGTTTATACCTTTATTTACTCACAATTTTTCAATTTATGTGTAATTACTTGTAATATCTGTCTAGTTTTGTTATAAGAGTAGAACTGGCTTCATCAAATGATTTGGGATGTATTCTCTCATCAATTTTCTGCAAGAGATTATATAGAAGTATTAATTCTTAAATGTTTACTAGAATTCTCCAGTGAAGCTATTTTGTCCTGGAGTTTTCTTTATAGGAAGGTTTCAACCATAAATTCAGTGTTTTTAGTACATATAGGATTACTTATGTTATCTATTTCTTCTTGCTTGAACTTTGGAAATTTGTCTCTTTCAAGGAATTTGTCTAGTTTGTATTACTAGTCAAATTTACTGGCTAGATATATTGGTAAGTTTGCTTATAATATTTCACTAATATGTTTTGAAATTCTGTAGTAAGTGGCTACTTGTGTCCTTTATATTTTGTCTTGATCTGTTTAACTTGAGAGATGTTTACCAAATTGATTAACTTTTGGTTTCGTAGTTTGGTAGTCAACCAATGATCTGTCAAAAGACTTCCTGAAATGTGTTGACCTAGTATGTACTCCACCTTTTGGCGTAGAGATCTGTTTGGGAATACACACCTTCAAATTTTTATGAAACTTACAAATCAACCTTAGCTTTTATGTGCAGCTTTTAGAGGTCCACAAGGTAAGCCCAGAGTGAGTGTTTTGGGCCCTGACCTTTCCAAGTCCTTCCTGTGTATGAACACAACTCTGTGTATGAACTCATCTTTTATATCGCCATGAATATGTTGGAGCTTTTAATAGTCTGCTGTTTGTGGACCAGTTCATTACGTATCCCATTCTCATTTCGAATAAGTTTTTGTTTGCTCCACTGGAAATTACAGCCATAAGCAGCCGTGGTGTTATTGATTGAAGGAGATGACTATTAACAGAGCTTCAAAAGATATCCTCTCCCACCATTAGCTTTAAGGCTGTTGGGTTTTCCTGGCTGCCACTTCATGGTGCTGAAGATATAGGTGAGAAGTGTAGTTCCATGCTAAAGTGTCACAGACTTGAAGTTTTCACAAGGCTTAGTGGTTTTTTTGAACAAAAGCTTTTATCTTGCTCTGTGCCTTTGGTTAATTTCCATCATTCAGAAATGGCTCATTTGGATAATTTTGCCAGGGGTTTTCTTGCTTTTGTCAGGGAGAAAATTCACTGAGGTTCTGTGAGTCTCATCTTCACACACCCTATTTATTGACCACTTCTACTTTGTGATTGTGTGTGTATCTGTGTGTCTGTGTCTTGTTTCTTTTTCTTCATTTGGGGATTAAGACTTACAAGAGTGGACATGTCTATAATTTTATTTTGATAATCCTGTTCACTACCTGGTACCTCATGAGTAAATAATGGGTTGTCTTAAGACAATATTCCTAAGGGGTACCCTAGCACAGAGGTGGACTGGAAGATGGGCATAGTGAAGATAAATGTTTAAAGTCCTCAGTTAAAAGCTGCTTCTAAAGGACCATCCACATTTATTTAAAATTTTAAGGGATATCTAATATCACTGATGATTTTGTACAATTTGATCTGATTTTTTGATGGAATATTAACATTACTGATATTTGTTCCTGTGAGGACATTGATTATTCAGAAAATAACTGTATAGGGATGTGTGTGTGTGTGTGTGTGTGTGTGTGTGTGTGTGATTTAAAAAACATACAATAGACACATTATAGAATAATGATAATTCACTGATACTTTCCAATGTTTGAAGTGATGGATATTTCAACCTTTCCAATATCCTCAGAAGATAAGCACAATAACTGTACCCATTATGAAGCTAAAAATATTTAGTTCTCAATGGATTATATGACTTAAATAGCTAGAGAACCTATGAATGAACAATACATTACAGGTAGTCTTGTTAAAGTAAATTTAATTGGATTTAAGGAAACAAAATTAAAGATAAGAATAGAGTCTCAAGATTCCATTCTTTTTTTTTTATGGCAGAATAATATATATTATACACACACACACACACACACACACAGGTATACATACACATCCCACCTCTTTATCGATTCATCTATCATTGAACACTGGGGTGCTTTATTGATCATGTGGTATTTCTACTTTTAATTTTTGAAAGAACCTTAATATTGGTTTCTGCAGGGGCTAAACCAGTTTGAATTTTCATCAATAGTGCACAGTGATCCCTTGTTCTCCACATCTTCACCAACACTTGCTCTTTCTTGTCTTTTTGATTCTGGTCATTCTGAGAGGTGTGAGATGAAATCTCATTGTGGTTTTGATTTGCATTTCCCTGATGCTTAGTGATGTTGAGCATCTTTTCCTATGTCTGTTGGCCATCTGAATGTCTCCTTAGGAAAAATAACTATTGCTGTTCTCTTTTAATGGACATTAAAAAATGTCCATTTTTTAATCAGATTGTGTGTGTGTTTGTGTGTGTGTGTGTGTGTTGAGTTGTATAAGTTCTTTATATATTTTAGATTTTAACTTCTTATCAGATGTATCAGTTGCAAGTATTTTCTCCCATTCAGTACATGACCTTTTTGTTTTCTTGATTGTTTCCTTCACTGTGTAAAAGTTTTTATTTTG
The DNA here is from genome assembly GCF_028749965.1 of Puma concolor. Classification (NCBI taxonomy): domain Eukaryota; kingdom Metazoa; phylum Chordata; class Mammalia; order Carnivora; family Felidae; genus Puma; species Puma concolor. The sequence goes on from NC_141674.1 coordinate 181,005,476, forward strand.
ATGTAGTCCCAATAGTTTATTTTTGCTTTTGTTTTCCTTGATAATATAAGAGAATGGATGGATCTAGAGGGTACTATGTTAAGTGAAATAAGTCAACGAAAGACAAATACCATATGATTCCACTTGTATGTGGAATCTAAAAAACTAAACAAATGAATAAAGAAAAAGTGGAATCAGACCTATAAATTCAGAGGAAAAAACTGATGATTGCCAGAGGAGAGGGGATTAAAGAGATGGGAAAATGGGTGAAGGTGAATGGGAGATATAAATGTCCAGTTATGGAATTAAAAAAATCACAGAATTGTAAAAAGTCACAGGAATAAAAGGTACCACGTAGGGAATAAAGTTCATGGTATTGTAATAAAACTGTATGGTGACAGAAGGTAGATACACCTGTGCTAAACATAGCTAAATGTATAGAGTTGTTGAATCAGTATGTTGTATGCCTGAAACTAATGAAACTTTATGTGACAACTATATTCAAATAAAAAATGAGAGAGAGGGTGAGGAAAAGAGTGGAAGGGAAAGCAACCCAAAAAGATGTGAAATATGAAATCATTAAATAAAAGCAAATGATTGAATTGGTTAACCCTATCAGGGCCAGGTGTTAGGTAGATCACAAATGGCATACCTATATTCAGAAGCAGGCAAAACAAACAAACAAAAACAAAAGGTAGGAAAAACAGGCACTATTTGAAAAGAGTAGCAAATGTTCGGAATTAAGTTGTCCATTGTTCATTTCCAATGAAGTTGGAAATTTAGAAATACAATTGTGTCATTATTTTGCTGCTTGAAATGATTTTAGATTCTCAATTCTAATTACAACAGTGCTTGGATTGATTGCAACTTTCTCTTCGTTTATAATTAAATTTTGTCCTCAAATTTACCTTTGTTTCACATTATTTATAAGATCAATAAAACAAGCAAGGATAAACAATGGACTATGATTCCTGACACCAAATATTACTAGCTGGACAGGCTGAAGTGATCTTTTCAAGGTAAAACTACATTTAACTTTAAAATTATCCTTAATTTAGGGCGCCTGGGTGGCTGAGCCGGTTGAGTGTCCTACTTGGACTCTGGTCATGATCTCGCGGTTGATGGGTTCGGGCCCTGTGTTGGGCTCTGTGCTGACAGCTCAGAGCCTGGAGCCTGCCTCAGATTCTGTGTCTCCCTCTCTCTCTGCCCCCCTCTCTGCTGGCACTATGTCTTTCTATGTCTCAAAAATAAATAAACATTAAAAAATGAAAACAAACAAACAAAAAGTATAAAAGTATCCTTAAGTTAAATGTCTTACATGTGAGAAAATTGCTAATAAGTAATTTGAACGATTAATCATGGCATTGAAAATAAACTCAATGTTTACTGAAAGTACTGATATGCATTTTACTTCAGAGATAAAAGACACTCATAGGAGACCTTAATCAAAACTTGAATGACCATATTAATTGCATATCTTATCCAAACATACATTTTTAAATAGAATATATGCATTAATGATTTTTACTTTTAAAATATGATTTCTAATATATGCACACACTGAAGAAAATATTTCCTTTTCCGATACCTTTGTAGTAAATATTTGGGGCAATTAACAATTTTAACAAAACTGTGAACTGAAAATTGTATTTTGAAGACCACACTAAATCAACATGTTATACATGTAAAAACATAAAAGTCAACAAATTTCTAAGCAAAATTTTAAACGTAACTTTGCTAACTAAAATTAAAAATTCTGTTATTCAAATGATGGAAAAATGAGGCACACTATTTTCCCTTTAAATGCTTGAACAGATTGTCACCATAGTAACTAATAGGCACATCAGGAGAAAATCATTCAAGTATATATTCTTGCAGGTGACTCCCACTCTCACAATCTTTCTTTTAGCTGTCTCCATACTTATTACTGAAACCAAAACAAATATTAGTGGGGGAAAATTATTTCATTTGAAAAGCATTGCTGTCCAAGTAGCACCGACTTACTAAATTTCATAGAGCTGAAGTAGTAAATATGCATTTAGCCTTTGGTCTGTAATATCAGTTCCTGCCTATTTAAATGCAATGGAACAATATGCCTTAGCACGTGTTTTGTAAAACGTAGTTCTTTCTGGTCTTCCTGTCTAATATATCCAGGCTTATCTGGGGTGTGTGTACGTGGAAGTTCTTAGAGAAGTAAATCCAGAAGACTGTGTTGATTGAGGTGTCATTATAGCTAATGGACCCCAATAAATATTTCAAGCAACTTCCTAAAGATAATATTTTCTCTGCAATGATCTTAATTTGGACTTATACTACATTAAAAAAATTATACTTAGGTCAACAAACCTCTGAGTTAGATATTTTATACACAGTTCCTTGATGTCAGTATGGCTGCTCAGGAACATTAAGTAACTTGACAGCTATTTACAGCTAATAATCAGTGGGACTGGAGTGCCAAACCATGCCTGTCTATTTATAAAGCTAAAGACCCTCCACTGAAATGTGCTGTCACTTTCTTATTGCACAAAAGAGGCCAGATGGTAAATTGGAAATACATCAGGCAGAGAAGCTATGGCTGAGATGGTAATTTTATTCCATTACCCATCCTCTTCCTCCATATGGAAATATAAATACCATTCCACCTAATTTTAGCTAGGCACGTGGCTGGCCCTCACCACTTATCATCTTTCATTATAGTATGAGTTGTAACGTGGTTAAATTCAGAGCAATGGGAAATAAGCAGAAAAGTTATATGCAATTTCTGAGACTTCTCCTTAAAAAAAAAAAAAATGATACCTTCCTAGGGCTTCCTCTGTTTTCTTCTTTTTATTGGCTCACAAACAGATGTAGAGAGAATGTAGTTTCAACCATGTAGGATCACAACTAAAGGAATAGTGGGGCTGTATGGTGTCAGGAACCCAGATACCCCAACGACTTTGTGCTGTGAAGCAACCTTGCCAATCTTGGACTGATCATCTCTGGACTACCCAGGGAGAGAAATGAACTTCCTTTTCAGTCAGTATCCCCTGGGGCCTTTTTCTTAAAGGACTTGAGTTTAACCCTAAATAATACAGACGTTCGTTAAAAATCTATTCATTAAATCTTTTCCCATGACCTGATGCATACACAAATTTTATTCACATAATAAATCTAAAAGAAATATTACTGACTTAAATTGTTTTTATACCCTGGTTAATAGTAAAAAGAAAAGAAACAAATAATAAAAGTGATGCAGTTAGCCTCATAGTTATCCAAGTAGAAAGGATAAGAGAAGCAATGGCAACGAAAATCAATTTAGCGTTCCACTGAAACCAAAGCTAAGAGTGAGACAATAAGGCACCCTTAAAACTTTTTGTCCAGGAAAACGAACGATAACAGTGCATCAGTCATAACAAGTTTTTCTTAGCTTGGAATTCGGAGAAAATTTTATTGCACTAGTTTTTATGCAGAAATAATTAAAAATATAGTTGATGATTCTAAAACACAGATATTAGATGTATGGTCATTTCTTATTTTCACTTTGGTAGGCAAAGTGTTAGGACACATTGGGTAAAGTGTCAATTTTACAGTGTCCTCTAAGTCCACACATCCTCTAGAGAATGGACTTTTTTTCATATATTTGTAGTCTTATTATGACCAAGTTATTTGATTGCTTTTAAGTAATATATTTTCTGCATATGGAAATTAATTTACATCTACATTTTCTCTTGTTCGAAATTTGGTAGTCTGGGAAACTCAACTAATATTGAAAAGTGGTGACATTAGAGTTTAAATATAGTATATGCATTGAAGAAGTCAGGAGGTAAATAAAAAAATCAGTTGATGCTAAAATACATACTTTAACAAATATGTACTTCATAAGGATTTTATGTAGGCAGTAAGGTGAAAGTGGTCGTAATTAGAGTTAAATATGAAATTCATTTACTCTACTGAAGAACAACTCACCTGGCTTTTGATAATCCAGCCAGATGCCTCTTCTTATTTTTAGTCTATTTCTTCTAGAATAATTTTGTTTCACTTTAATGTTTGACAATAATAATGGGAGAAAAGAAGTTCAGAATATCAATGGCTTGCACCTTCATTATGCTAATTTTTAAAATGACCCCCAAATTAGTAACTACAATCAAATTGCTAATGCTATTTATGTTTATATAACTTTCACATGATGTATAAGAATTATGAATTTATTAAGGCCCATTTTCTATCCAATGCATTTTCCCCTCTCTTACCATGCTAAACAGTATATTTAGCTACAAGTATCTGTATTCTTTGGAAGCTCATCCCCCAAATCATCCCCCAAATAAACCATGAAAATATCTTTTGGATTTACATTTGCAAAAGTATCTTCATCCCTAGTAAATATTTTGCTATATATTAAAATTGTCTTTGCTTTTGTTTCTCCATTTTTTTTTTTTTTTTTTTTTTTTTTTTTTTTTTTTTGAGCTTCAGTAGAATGTTCTATCATTCCAGGGGCAGATACTCTGAATTTTACCTAACATTTTCATGATTTTATAGATTAGAAGCACACTTTACTTCTTCTAGGTTCTGCCAGGTTAAAAATTCATATGTATTCTATTATTCTTTCATTTTCATTTCTTTGGCTCTGATCTCTGTCAATCTCTCCTTTTAAGACTTTTTATTCTCTTTATTTACATTTTTACTGCATACTTTTCTTTGGAAAATACAAAGTTTATCCTGGCTTTCTCCCAAAAGTAAGTTAGACATTTTGTTTGGGGTTTTGACTTTTTTTCATCAAATATCCCACTGAACTTTTAATTATAGAAGCATACTGCCCACTGAAGATGACTGCTGTGACTTCCAAATCTCTTTTATGGGTTATCAGAGACGGTGCGGAGATTACTTTTTACCTAAAAGCATTTTCTTGCTCTCACTTATATAGACACTTATTTGTCACTGCAGATCTATTTTTATTCTTTCATTCCTCCTGGGCAAACTACCCCCTACCGGTTTTGAGGAATAAATGGATGACTTTCTGTTCTCCCCTCCATAATTTACTCCCTGGAGAACTGTTGTCATTGTCACCAGCAATCATCAGTTTTCAGTCTATTTAAGGGTTCCAGAAGTTGCACCTGAAGAACTGACCTGTCTTCTCTGTTTTTGTGAATGAAAGTGCATTTAGGCACTGGTTAAATATATAAATATATATCTAATTCATATATATATTTACCCTTCAATTGTCCAAATTCTGCTCCCTTTCTCAGATGGTCACCATTTGTATATCAAAGGTTAAATGATTGCTATACCTATGACATGGCACAGAAGTTCAGGCTATAGACTTGCTTAAATCAGTCACTTTTGTCCAATCACTATACGTTTAATATAGTTTGGAATTTATTATGAATTCTATGCTGCTCTATGTACATATTTCCATGGCGCACGTTCTGCCTTTTAGTATGCGGAGTATGTGAATGTACAGTCTGCAGTTAGGGAGAGTCTTACGGAAAGTAAGAGAGTAGGTATGGAAAGTGCAAATGTTTTGAATCCATTACACCAGGTTTAGTTCCTGTTGCTAAAACTTAATAGTTCTTGCTAATTTTAGCAAGTTATTTAAAACCTTGGAGCCTCAATTTCTTTGTGTATAAGTCATGCCTTATGTTTCCACTGAGTTGTTCTAAGAAATGCAGATTAGGCAAGCATCTACTCATCAATTACAGTCAATAAATTCTAGCTGCTACTATTCCTATAACTGTCCAATAAGAATGTAGTAGTAAAACAGCTAGTAACCCGTCTCATAGTCTCTTGTGACTTTAAACTAGGATTTGTCCTTTAATCAGTTTTAAATGGCAATGCTCATAAATAAAGTGGCTATGCATGGTGACATTTATATACATTTTAGCATTAAAAATAATGCAATGTATTCTTATCACCTTAAACATCCAGATGAAGAGTGAAAAATCAAATATTTTGGTCTCTAGCAATGGAAATTCTCTTCATGGAACACTGGTACCACAGTTAATAAATTCTATCTTAAACAATATGAAAAAGTTCCTATTCATGCAATTTAAAAATATTTTATATTCCTCTATTCTTCTTAGAAATTGAATTGTTTGTTAACACAGGAAAATTTTCTTGAGTATGAAATAATTTCTCCAAAACTTTAACTAGACTTTAAAAAATATTATTAAAACCTGTTTTCTACATAATACCTCATGATAGGACAATCTTGAGAAGATGGTCTGGAAAGTGTCACCATCAATAATGCTAGTTAAATATTATTACACTTCCAAATCATGATGCTCATAGGTGCATGTAGTACCCAATAAATATTTTTGAGTGGTTAATTGAAGACTTGCCTTTTTATCTTTGCCTGTTAGTTTCTCAGTATTTTATTATTTTAGAATTCACTAGGCGGACCACAGATTACACACACAGAATAAAAAACAGGTGTAACTGTTTCATGATTCAATCTTGTCATGATATATCCGTGACCAACAATTTTGGTATACACCTTCCTTTAGTTTTCATCATTTTGCAACTTTTCTTAATTCACCGTTTCATTTTGAATATTTTAACTGTGATTTAGCATATACTATGCTTTACATATTATACTTTCAGTTTGTTATAAAAATACGATTTACCTTTTAAAAATTTTTTAACATTTACTTATTATTGAGAGACAGAGAGAGACAGACCGTGAGCAGGGGAGGGGCAGAGAGAGAGAGGGAGACACAGAATCTGAGGAGGATCCAGGCTCTGAGCTGTCAGCACAGAGCCTGATGTGGGGCTCGAACTCATGAACTGCGAGATCATGACCTGAGCCAAAATTGGATGCTTAACTGACTGAGCCACCCAGGTGCCCCTAAAAATACCACTTAAATTCTAGGTTTCATAATACAATTGCCCTACCTTGGTGAAATTATCTAGGTTTTAGTAAGTATGTATGCTTCAGTTTGAGTTCTGGTTGCAGCAAAGGAGAAAGGACAAAAGATGTAGTTTTACACAACATTTAACAAGACTATGTTTCATTACAGAAGCAGAGGAACTGACCTCTGTATTAGGTTCTCTGAGGAATGCTAAAAGAAGGAGAAGCACATTAATATTAAAGACATTTATACAATTTTCAAACAGCTGCAAAAGGTCTAAATACCCTTTTCTTTGCTGAAGGAGCTAGGATAGATTTGTGACCTTCGCTTATTTACAACAAAATGATTCCCTTCTTCTACAACTGACTGATTTTACCAAAAAGCCATACACTGGTACTAACCAGATCCAAGTCCTTTGTAAGGCAATTAATGAACTGCAATTGAATAAAGAGCATAGCTAATATTAAATATTTTACTTAGAGGAAATTGTCTCTCATACAGAAGAAAATTTTAGAAATAAAGTTAAGCGGAAGTGAATGTCATTCAGTATACTTCATCTTATATTCAGTACAATTATTAGGGTTTATGATCTCCATTGATGTGTGCCAAGGTATATTTTAGAAGTATCTTAATGTGTAGAATAAACACATTTGAGGTAAGAAGTATACTCAAGGCATTTAAAGTCTGCTTTTCTCCAACAACGTAAATACATGCAAATCATTTCACAAGCATTTGTTAGTCATTCTCAACTTGCAGCAAAATGTTTTTGGAAACAATGGGACAATTTAGTTTCCTTTCAGATGTAACATTTTGACTTTTATATAACCAAGGCACATAGTCATAAAATGATGTAATTGTCTGGAAGTATTCCTTTAATAAAGAATTTAGGCTCTGGGAGGACATAGTAATAAGACATACTTAGGCATGATTGATTCATCCACTGATTATGCTCCCCCTGTCATCAGTGTGTGTATGTACGTACAATGTGTATATTTTGTATATTGGTTTTCAAAAATGTTTGTATTTCTAAAATTTCTATAATGTCTGCACTTTTGTCTGTACTATCCTTACTATAGGTAGAACAAATTTTATACATCTATTTTTGTATGAAAATGGAAATTCTAAGGAAGTAGATTGATTTTGTAAAATATTTATTTATTTTTTTTAAGAGAGAAAGAGCATGACCAGAGGAGGGGCAGAGAGAAGGAGAGAGAGAATTTCTCGCAGGCTCTGTGCTGTCAGTGCACAGCCTGATACAGGGCTCTAACTCAAGAACTGTGATGACATGACCTAAGCCGAAGTCAAGAGTTGGATGCTTAACCAACTGAGCCGCCCCCCGTGTTTCAGGAAGTACATTAATTTTAAGCAACAAATGGGGTGCCTGGATAGGTCAGTCGGTTAAGCATAGATTCTTGACTTCAGCTCAGGTCATGTTCTGATGATGGTGAGATAGAGCCCTGTGTCCAGCCCCACATGGCTCTAAGCTCAGGGTGGAGCCCACCTAAGATTCTCTCTCTCTCTTTCTCTCTCTCTCTCTCTCACACACACACTCACTCTCTTTCTCTCTCTCAAAAAATATTTTAAGTAACAAATGAATTTAGAGATTATGTATTTAAAGTAAGTATGATGAAACTTTAACATTCCAAAGTATTAAGCATAAAAAGCATTTTTTCCTTTAAGCCTATTTACTTATGTTATTGATTGCTTTCCCAAAAATGGAAAGTTTCTTGGAGCATTTAAACACACAAAGGGACAATCATATAACATATTTACTCATTATTTCCAAGAGATGTAATCAAATCTCTGATAAAAACAAAAGAGAAAAATATCTAAGTTTTAATAGAATGCACAGCTAAATTAGTAATTTTTGTGTATTCATAACATAAACCAAAATAAATATTTTATCACTCGCTATAAAATATACTCTAAAGGGAATTATTTAACTGGGGACTTACTTTAACAATGATACATTTGTTGATTAAGCTGCTAAAAGAAAACAATGGCTAGTATATATAGTAAAATCTGAAGGGATTTTTGAGAGGAAGTTCAGCTTATACCAAGACAGTCTATAAAATATCCAAAATAAATTTATCTCGAAAGATAAATCTGGTTTGTTATAACCACAAACAAACAATAAAAGATTAAAGAGGATGATGGTTCTAGGAAAAACCGAACAACTCGTGTGCGTTCTGAGTGTGAGCAAAAGGAAGAGTCTGACTGCAGTATGCATGAAAGTGAAGAAAATCGGAATACTCTCATGAAGAATACCTCTACCCTCCCCCTAAAATAATAATAAAGACTAGACAAGTCAAGTTGTTATATATGATGTATTTCTAATCACAAGCCTCATTTTTTTTTTTTTTTTTAATGCTGCTCTCTCAATGCAACTTTTCCTGGTTATTTTGAGCCTTTGGTTCTCCAGCCCTCTCCCCTGGAATAGTGTCTCTGAACCGATCTACTAAGAGATACATAGTGGTCCAAAACTCTTCTCCCTACCTTCTCCCTACCCCTATCAAGAGAACATACTTGCTTGTCTCCCATTCTCCTGTTGTCCAATAATCTACATGCCCCATCTCAAACTTATAGGCTCAATGTGTTAAGCCTAATAACATAGTTATATTAACAAGAAATAATCATAATAAACTTTATGGAAATGCAGTATTTTTCATCACAATACACAAGGCATATATTGTGGAAATTGCTAGTAATTTGAGAAATTGTAGAGATAAGGGCGTCTTTTAAAGTCATTTCCTAGGTTCCAGGCCTACCCTCAAATACTCAGGTCAGTGATATCTCTTGTGATGCGTAGCATCATAATCTGCACCCAGCAACCATTAAGAGAGCAAGCAGTCTTCTGATTAGAACTCTCTTCTGAATGTTTAAGTGCATATTCTTTAAAGCCACTTCATTTAAGATGTTTTATTAGATTAATTTGGACTTAACATTTTATTGAGATTCATGAACTATATATAGTGCTCAATGATATTTACTCCATTTGTTAATCCTGATTTCATAGTTTATAAGATGTAGCAGAAGTTATTTTTTTTAATTGGGCAGGATGATGCATTATAACTCAAAGAACATCAAACTCCGAGAATGGTGAATAAATATCAACGTGTGTATAGATGATGATAATGTATGAAAGACATTTCATTATGTTTTTAAACGTTCTCTCATTTTTAGTGTTTAGTTATGAAATTGGGTGAGTTGTTTTGTTTTGTTTTGTTTTGTTTGTTCTTGCTCACATTGTAACAGTTTTCCATAATCTCTAAAAGTCTTTGTTCCCTTGGGGGGCAAAAAAAAAAAAAAAAAAAGCATGACTCTACCCTGACCATATTTCAGCAGCATATTTAGGAAAAAAGTAAAAATGTAATTTACTTCCAAAAATAATTTGTTTCATAACTGAGAGAATGAAAATGATCTTTTCTTTATGATATCCCCTAGGGATAGAGAAAAATGTCCTTAGTTTACCATTATTTGGCAGAAACTGTAGCTTTCTCTTAAGAAAGGGAAAGAGAAGAAGCACTTGGCTCAAAGTGGCTGAATCATATGTCTCAGGAGGCTACCCAAAAGCAGATGCTTTTCATCTTCACCCACTCCTGAAGTTCTATCATTAAAACCCTTACCAGTTGCATGCTGTAAATTGTAAGCAAACTCAATCTAGTTCAATTTTGGATAGGTATTTTAATTTAAAATAGTGATATTCTGCATGGTTTTTAATTTTACCTGTGCCCCATGGGACCACTCTCCTTTGCATGTATGCGAGTGTTTCCTGTGAAAATAAATGAAAGGTAGCTATGAACATATCAATAAATAAATGGGATATATAAATAGATGAATAGATACATCAATTATTTGCTAAAACATTTTTAAAGTGTTGGCGGAAAGATCATTATACATACACATGATACACACACATGACATCCATAGATATTTTCTCCCTTAGGCTACTTGACCACGACTGGAATTATTATTAGAATATTTTTGTAGAGATAAGTTTTTATTATGTTCTTGAAGCTTGGCAGTTTTGCTGAATGCAAAACACATTTGTACAATAAAACATGGAGCTATTATCAATTAACAAAATTCTCCAGCATGCACATGGTTACTGTAGTAGGGCAACATTATTCACCTGCATATGTTCATCTGATGTAGAATGGTTCTGAGTCCTTTTTAATAAAATGGGTGTATATTCACATCATTTCCTCTAGACCCTGCCTAAGGCAAAGAAAACTTAATTTATTCTTCTTAAAAAGAAGAAAAAAAGGATAACTATAATCAGGCTATGAACTAATTGGAACTCCCAAATGACCATGTAGCACAAGGCTTTATATTTCTACTTTATGAAGAAAGAAGTCTTGATTATCAAATACATAGAGAAAAAGCACAAATAGAAGAAATTACAATTTTAAATCATGAGCATATAATTACAATTTTTGAAAATACGCCTATTTTTACATTTAAATTATATTTTCCTAAAATTTGTCTTTGGGAGTAATGAAAAAAGTCAAACTGAAAGATAATCAAGATCATAAACTCTCAAGTACTCAGAACAATTCAATGAATATTATGTAATATAGAGTCGTAAAGGATAAGGTGTTGACAAGTAAGAATGACTTATAATAGCTCTATGCAATTCTATTGGTAAAATTCTGAGGAAGAAGATATGTATATTTTACATTAAAAATCTGTGTAGTTATATATCACTTGATGAATCTCTAAAAAGTCCTTACAAAAACACAGGAGTCAAATCCTCATGGGCACATATACCTTTAACTCAGTATTATCCAGTGTCTCCGGATATTGCTACTTAATTTCTATAGGTTAGTGGAACTTTATGATAATACTGTTCTGAGCTTCTGAGCCTCTGGCTTATCTATGCAACTTCCTGACCTAATTAAATAGGATTTAGTAATAATAGGATCTAATTTTGACTAATTTTAAATTAATGGCCATGGCCTTACATTGCTTATACTCACTCACAGGTTAGAAAAGTGATTGTTGTCTTAAAATTGCCATGTGTTTTAAAACGTTTCATGCGAAACCCATATGTATTTAGACTGCACTTATGCACTGTCATTTTCTCATATTTTTTCCTATCTGTTCTTTCTCTTTTAATCTGCATAAATTATTCATCAGGCATAGCAGGGGTAATTGTATGACTGGGAGTCTAGAATTGATGAACATTTGTAGTGATGTTTAAAAAGAAAGATGATTCATCCTATATTCCAAAGTAACACTGTTAGGTAAATTCAAAGTGATTTGTAATAAGTGAGTTAACATGCTGCTTTCTGATATTTCATGTTTTCCTATTAACTGAAATAACTAAAGAATACATGTGAAAACTATAGGACAGTGATTTGCTTCTGATATAGAATATATATGAGTTATTCAGTTTCTTCCTGGCTTTAAATTTGTTCCACCTAAATATTTCTTACACAACTTGTTTTCCCACAGTTGGCAAGCTAAGATTAGACAACTTTGAGAACTTGTTTCCGGTCTTAGTTTTATTTATTTATTTTTTTAATAGTTACATAAAAATTGCAAAAACTCCTGCCTTGTAATCAAATTAGTAGTAAAGTAGTAAAATAGTAAAGTAGTAAAGTAATTAGCATAAGTAGACAAAAAAATGTTGTGATAACACAGGTATTAATGATAGACCAGCTGAGGATACAAAGTCAAATTACAAAAATAAATTATTTTTCTGTACATTAATAACAAACTATCTGAAGAAGAAATAAAACTCACTTATAATAACATCAAAAAGAAATACTTAGCAATAAATTTAACCAATGAAGTGAAAGAAATAAAAAACACAGATACTCCATGTTCACGGATTGGAAAAATTAATATTGTTAAAATGTTCATATGACCCAAAGTAACCTATAGATTTAACACAATCCCAGTCAATATTCCAATAACTTTCCATGGAAATAGAAAAAAAAAAATTCCTAAAATTTATATGGAGCCACTAAAGTACTTATATAACTAAAATTCTAAGAACAAAGCTGAAGACATAGTGATTCCTGATTTCAAAGTTTATTACCAAGCTGTAGTCAGCAAACAGCATGGTACTGACATAGATGTACACACATAGGCCCGTGGAACAGAATTGAAAACCCAAAACTAAACCTATTCATTCACAGTCAACTAATATTTTACAAGAGGGCTAAGAAGATACAATGGGGAAAGCATAGTCTCTTCAGCAAATAGTGTGGGGAAAACTGAATAACTACATGCAAAAGAATGGAATTAAACCCCCATCTTATACTACTCGTAAAAATTCGCTCAAAATAGAAAAAAAGAGACATAAATGTAAGACCTGAAACTGTAAAGCCACTAGAACAAAATATAGAGAAAATCTTCTTGAGATTTTTTTGGGATATGACATTAAAACTACAATCAACAAAATCTTAAGTAAATATGTACCACTACATCAAACTGGAAAGCTTTTGAACAGCAAAAGAAACAATCAGCAACATAAAAGCAATCTGTAGAATTGGAGAAAATATTCTCAAATCATCTATCTCATAAGGGATGAAGATCCAAAATATGTAATGAACTCGTACAACTCAATAGTGGGGGAAAAACAGATTTAAAAAATGGGAAAATGGGGCGCCTGGGTGGCTCAGTCGGTTAAGCGTCCAACTTCAGCTCAGGTCACGATCTCACGTTCCGTGAGTTCGAGCCCCGCGTTGGGCTCTGGGCTGATGGCTCAGAGCCTGGAGCCTGCTTCCAGTTCTGTGTCTCCCTCTCTCTCTGCCCCTCCCCCATTCATGCTCTGTCTCTCTCTGTCTCAAAATAAATAAACATTAAAAAAAGTAAAATAAAAAAAATAAAAAAATGGGCAAAGGACTTCAGGAGACATTTTTCACAGAAGCCATGCAAATGGCCAGCAGCTATATGAAAAGATGATGGACATCACTAATCACCAGGGAAATGTAAATCAAAATAACCATGAAATATCACCTCACATCTAGTAGAATGGCTACAGTCAAAAAGACCAAAAACAACAATTGTTGGTGAGGAAGTGGAGAAAAATGAATCCTTGGGCCTTGGTGATGGGAATGTAAATTGGTATAGCCACACTGGAAAACATGATGATGGTTCCTCAAGAATTAGAACTACCGTAATCCAACAGTCTCAATATTGGGTATATCTAAAGCAAATGACAACTCTATCTTAAAGATCTATCTGTATCCCCCATGTTTACTGCAGCATTATTCATAATAGCCAAGACAACCTAAATGCCCATCAATGGGTGAATGCATAAAGAATATGTGGTGTGGATATAAATAGTATTCAGTTACAAAAAAACAAAAAAAGAGGGAATCCTACATTTTGCAAAAACACAGATAAATCTTGAGGGAGGGCATTATGCCAAGTGACAGGACAAATACAATATATCCTCACTTATATACAGAGTATTAAAAAGCTGAACTCCTAGAAATAGAGAGTATAAAGGTGTTCAACAAGGGTGGGGGGAGGTGTGGGGAAAATGGAGAGATACTGGTCAAAAGGTACAAAATTCCAGCTGTAAGATACATAAGATCAAGTGATCTAATGGACAGCGTTGCAAGTATAATTAACACAACTCTATTATATACTTGAAAGTTGTTAAGAGAACAAATTTCAAATGTTACCAACAGACACAATCGTAATTATGTGAGGGGATAGAGATGTTAACTAATTTTATTTTGTTAATCATTTTGCAATATATGCACGTATCTAATCATCACATTTTACACCTTAACCTTGCGTATGTTACAAGATATGTCAATAATATCTCAGTAAAGCTGCATAAAAATGCAAAGATAAAGGAGAAACACCACTGGATTATTCCTTGGATCCTGAGGTCCCTACACAATTTGCCTTCTCTCCAGCTTTCATAGTCATCTTATCCTTGTTTTATGTATTATATTCAAGGTTTTTAGTTGTACTTAGCAGGAGGAATAGGAAAAACATGTCTATTACCTCTTCCCAGAAGCCAAAATCTGCCCTCTGGTTTTATAACCTGCTTTTTCAAAGGAATGTCTTTTCTTGCAAATAAATATATCTCACAGTATCATTAACAAAAATAGACGTGCTGATGCGAGAGAAATATAGACCGATTAATACCCTTCTAAGTGTAATTTAAAAATACAAACAGAAGCCTTAAAATTTTGTATAGTTATGTCTGTCGTCCAGGTCTCAGCATCTCAGTTCTGCCTTTTGATCTGAGTAGTCCATATCAGCCTCCTGTGGAAATGCATAATGTGGTGGGTAGGAAGATGAAAAATTAGCGGGTAGAAAGTTGAAGTAAATTACTTAAATCACAAAGCTGTCTTTCAGAGTTCAGATCACCTGTTTCTAATTCAGGTATTTTTTAAATTGAGTTGGGGTGAGAGAACAAACACATCAAGAAATGAATATTTTGTTTAGAAAGGCTATAAGAAAAGAAAGCAATCCACATGAAAAATAGTTAACAGGAATAAATGCCTTTTAATTATTTGAAAGACTACTGCATGATTTCTTCAGAATCAGGCATTAATTATAATTTTCAAAGTAAGATTATCATTTTATAGTAGTAAATTATTACTATACAAATGGGAGTTAGTGATTTGATAATAATTTGGATTTCTCACTGCTGTCCAATTCTCAGGATAAAGCCTTCCTACTTAGGGTGGATATTTCTTATTTTCTCTTCTTCGATACTTCTTTTAATAAATATCTTCATTTATTTTTATTCCTTTTTTTTTTGCAAGTGTCATTTGACAAGTTTATACATTATCCCATGTTCGCTGTAAGTATAGCTAGCTACCATCTGTCCCATTACATCGGTATTACAATGTCATTGACTGTATATTTTATACTCTGCTTTTTATTCCTGTGACTTACTCATATATCCTTTAAACATGGAATTGTACATGGTGGGAAGCATGCCATTCCATCCCATGGCCATACGAACAGTTAACAGTAATGTCAGTCATAGTACTACCCCATTCCTGTCGTAAGGATACATTTACAATTCAAGCCAGCTAATCGGGGTAATTTATTTGGACTTTCACATCTGTCATAAGGTGTGTCATAAGGTAAGATGTTGAGGGCCAGGGCTCCAATCATTGGAAAAGTGGGTCAGAGAGAATGATGCTGACATCTTTGAGAGTAGTTGAGATGAAGCAAGAGTGATGGCATTTGTGTCATTGCTTCTATCTATCTTTGAGGCCAGTTGCACAAACTGTCCATTTTCACAATACCAACTATTGGAAGGAGTGTTGATCGGCCTGCTCAGAGACCTCATATACCTCATATACCTCAGAGACCTGCTCAGAGACCTAAAACTTTATCACATGCTATGACTACATTATCTACAGTTATGGAATTTATCTATTTTGTGCTTCATGCCGCTGGTTAGCATGTCAATTTATTAGGGAATAATTAACATATTAATACACATTGAAGATTACTAATATTACTAATAAATGTTAATAGGGCTGATATATTACTAAAATTATTTCTGTTAAAAATTTTTAACGTTTATTTATTTTTGAGAGAGAAAGACAGAGCATGAGCAGGGCAAAGGCAGAGAGACAGGGAGACACAGAATCCAAAGCAGGCTCCTGGCTCTGGGCTGTCAGCACAGAGCCAGATGCAGGGCCCGAACTCACACACCATGAGATCGTGACCTGAGCCAAAGTCAGACGCTTAGCCAACCAAACCACCCAGGTGCTCCATTACTAGAATGATCTCTAATGGAACTAATGTATTAGCTGATTTCTTCATCATTCTCAAAATCTCTCTCTCTCTCTTCCTCCCTCTCTGTCTCTTCCATCTCTTGTATTCATCATTGCGGTGGCTGTGGTCCTTGGAGTTAAGGCATTTAATTTAAATGGAACCTGAAAATATATTGCATTGTAGTATTGAAATAAAGATGACACCCTAAAATTATATCTCAGTGAAATTCGTGTTTTAAGAATAGACTTAAAACCTAAACACCAAGACTTATATACTAAAAATCAAATTTCTGACACAACTGAACAGAGTGGGGGAGATATTTTGAGCACTAGAAACTACAAAGAAGGCTACTTGTTTCCATGCAGGAAGATAAGACAAGCTTGAAGCTTTTGTATATGTCTCATATAAATTTAAACAGAGTCCAAACAGAGTGTTATTGATGATATTTTCTATGCTATACCATTTATTTGCATGACTTATTTATTCCATAAGTGCAAGCCTGTGTCTCCCACTCCTCTTTACCCATTTTGCCCATCCCCCTAATCTTCCCTCTGGCAACCATTAGTCTGTGTTCTTCATTTATACGTCTGATTCTGCTTTCTGTTTATTCATTTGTTTTGTTTTTTATAGTCCACATAGGAGTGAAATCATATGGTATTTCTCATTCCGACTAATTTCACTTAGCATGATACCTCTAGGTCCACTTATGTTGTAAACGGAAAGATATCATTCTTGTTTTGACTGCATAATATCCCGTTGCGTGTGTATACACACATATATGTAAATATACATACATATTCCATATATTCTTTATCCATTCATTTACCAATGGATATTTAGGTTGCTTCCATATCTTTCCTATTGTAAATAGTGCTTTAGTGAACATAGGGGTGCATGTATCTTTTTGAATTAATGTTCTAATTTTCTTTAGGTAAATACTTGGTATTGGAATTGTTGAACTATATGTTATTCTATTTTTAATTTTTTGAGGCACGTCCACAAGGTTTTTCACAGTGGCTGTGCCAATTTATATTCTCAACAATAGTGCGTGAGGGTTCCTCTGTCTCCACATCCTCCCCAACACTTGTTATTTCTTGTCTTTTTGATTGTAGCCATTCTGACAGGTGTGAGGTGATACATCATTCTGGTTTTGACTTGTTTTCCTTGATGATTAGTTATGTTGAGCATCTTTTCAGGTGTCTTTTGTCCATCTGTATGTCTTTTTATTTGAAAAATGTCTATTCACACTGCCCATTTTTAATGAGATTATTTGTTTTCTGGGGTGTTGATTTGTATCAACTCTTTATATATTTTGGACACTACCCCTTATTGAATATATTTTTTGCAAATAACTTCTATTCAATAAGTTGCCTTTATTTTTTCTTGGTGATTTCCTTTACTGGGGTTGTTTACAATCTGCATGCGTTCTTTGGAAAAAAAGTCTATTCAGGTCCTCTGCCCATTTTTTAATTGGATTGTTGTGGGGTTTTTTTGGTGTAGAGTTGTATAAGTTCTTTATATAATTGGATATTGACCCCTAATTGGATATATCATTTGCAAATATCTTTTCCCTTTCAGTAGGTTGTCTATGGTTGTGTTGATGGTTTCCTTCACTGTTCAAAAGTGTTTTATTTGTATGTAGTCCCAATAATTTATATCCTGCTTTTGTTTCCTTTGCTTAGGAGATATAACTGGAAACAGGTTTCTACAGCTAATGACCAGGCTACTGCCTATATTTTCTTCTAGAAGTTTTATTATTTTGGGTCTCATGTTTAGGTCTTTAATCCATTTTGAATTTATTTTTGTATATGATGTGGAAAAAATAAGAAACAAAAACAGTGATCCAGTTTTATTCTTTGGAATGTAGCTGTCCAGTTTTCCCAGCACCATTTACTGAAAAGACTGCCTTTTCCAATTACATATATTTGACTCCTTTGTCAGACATTTATTGACTGTATATAATGCATTTATTTGTGTGATTTCCATTCGGTTTCTTTGGTTAATGTGTCTATTTTTATGCCAGGACCATACTGTTTTGAATATTAGAGCTTTGTAGTATATCTTGAAATATGGGATTGTAATACTTCAGATTCTTCTTTCTCAAGACTGCTTTGGTTATACGGGGTCTTCTGTGGTACCATACACATTTTAGGATTATTCTAATTCTTTGAAAAATTTTGTTGGTATTTTGATAGGGACTGTCAAAATACCTATAGATTGTTTTGGATAGTATAGAGATTTTAACAATAGTAATTCTTCCGACCCACAAACATGCTGTATCTTTCCATTTGCTTGCTTGTGTCGTCTCCAATTTCTTTCATCAATGTTGAACAGCTTTCAGCATGCAGGTCGTTTACTTCCTTGGTTAATTTGTATGGTGACAGATGATAGCTATACCAGTAGTTAGCATAGCGTAACATACAGACTTTGAATCATTATGTTGTACACCTAAAACTGATGTAACATTGTTTGTCCACTAAACTCAAGTTAAATTTCTTTTAAATAAAATAATTAGGTGAGTGAATTTTAAAAGTCTCAACAGAAGATGAAAAATTGTGTAAATATACAATATGACGGGTGTTCATTAAACTTATTTTGGTAATCATTTTGAAAAATACACATATATGTATACATATATATATATATACATTTAAACTAAAATGTTAAATTTCAATAATATTTCAGTAAAACTGCACCTAAAGTTATATAACAATGGCAAGATGTAAAAAAGAAACACAAAACACAAGTGTTGAAAAACTACAGATTTGGAGCGCCTGGGTGGCTCAGTCGGTTAAGCATCCGACTTCGGCTCAGGTCAAGATCTCACCATCCGTGAGTTCCAGCCGCACGTTGGGCTCTGTGCTGACAGCTCAGAGCCTGGAGCCTGTTTCAGATTCTGTGTTTCCCTCTCTCTGGCCCTCCCCCGTTCATGCTCTGTCTCTCTCTGTCTCAAAAATAAATAAACATTAAAAAAATTTAACATAAAAAAAAGAAAAGCTACAGATTTTATTCTACTAACATCTATTTAATTCAGTTGTGCTTATCAATGATTTTTTAATTGATTATGAAAATTTTATAAAATTTATAAGATTTAGTTATTAAATCTTGCCATCAAAAACACATTCTAAGATTCTTAGTTAAAAAGAAATCCAGGGACCATATATGCTACACATTTACTATAGAGATAAAAAAAAAATCTGAAATGCAGAGAGGATATTTAGCAAAGTTGCACAAGGATTCTGAATCCTGGCTTGGGATTTTCTCTGTCATAGTTGGAGTAATGGAAATAAACTTGGTCTAGGATTACGCTGGCAAGGGGTTATATTGTGTAGAACTCCTACAGGAACATAGCAATGCATTTTGTTTTATTTTCATGATGAATAGTAATTTCACTTTTATTTTTCAGATATCCAAGTCAACAATTCATATTTGAGTGCCTTCCACTATGTATATTTTATTCGGCAACACTAATGGCTAAGCTCACTTTCCAGATGATTTTATGTTTATATTTTATTTTAAAGTCTAAATTTCTAGCTTAAACAATTTTTATAGAGAACATTATTTATCTCACTAAAATCCCTAACTCAGTACAAGGACATAAATGCCAGAAAGACAAAAGTCCATTGACTGAGGAAAGAAATCAAGAACATATATATTTTGAATGATGCATTACCTGAATAATGTATTCCATCCCTGTGTAAAAACTGAACTGATGGATCCATTTTAAATAATGATAGGTATGTTTTTTTTTCTCATTTTAATATGATAGTAATATATTGACAGGTAAACAAGAATGTGTTAAAATAGTCAAGTTATAAATGAATTTTCATGGAGAAGTGTGAAAATGAGAGATAATAGAAAATAATTCAAAAGAATTCTTTTATCCTAACCTGCTACTTTATCAGCCTGGGAATTTAAAATGAAGAAGGAAAAATTACAAATAAAACTCAGTAGAATTTAGCTGTGAAACTATATTTTCTAGCTCAAAAGGATGAGAAAAAATACACTGTATTTCAAGTGATAAGTGATTTTAACGATAAGGATGAATTATGCCGTAATATACTAGGAACCAGTGGATGTCCAGTAAAGGCTGGGCCGTCACCCTCCAAAGTGTGTTCTAGGAAATAGCAGATTGTAAAGTTGACGATGTCTCTGACGTGTGAGTAGCACACGAGTGTAGTTGTCAGCTTCAAACCTGGAGAAACATTAGAATCCTTTGGATTTTTAGTTTTCTTGACCCTAACTGCTGTTGGCGCTAACCTATCTCTCTGAGCTATTGGATCAGGAGTTTGTAGAGGCCTAAACACTGTTTCTAGGGGCAAGTGACTATAGGTGAAACATTCATAGTGATTGCAGGGTTAAAATCAACCTAAAAAGAAAAAAACAATCATAAGTACTTAGAGCTTATGATAAATGCATTTTTTTAAAAAATGAACACTGATAAATTTCTCAATCATATGGTGAACTAGTCTTAGTCTGAAACAATCTTGGTGGTAAAAGAGAGAAATAGAAAGAAGCGTGGTTCCTGATAACATATTTTGAGCTTCTGAATTAAGAAATTTGGTACCTGCTGTACCTCTGAGTTTTTACCTAAAATAGCAAATATTTTCATTTTTTTTTTTTTAAATTTTTTTTTTCAACGTTTATTTATTTTTGGGACAGAGAGAGACAGAGCATGAACGGGGGAGGGGCAGAGAGAGAGGGAGACACAGAATCGGAAACAGGCTCCAGGCTCCGGGCCATCAGCCCAGAGCCCGACGCGGGGCTCGAACTCCCGGACCGCGAGATCGTGACCTGGCTGAAGTCGGACGCTTAACCGACTGCGCCACCCAGGCGCCCCACAAATATTTTCATTTTTAAAACAATTTGATTCATATGTCTTTTGCACTTGGTGGAAAGCATGTTTCACAAGATCACTACTATAATTATATCTTTGTATATCAGAATATAAAAAGAATATCAGAATATTTGGGCTGAAACCCCTTTATGGCTGGGACTGCCAAATTGAGTTTTTCTATTTCTTCAAGATCATGTGAAGCTCCTTCTTTAGATCTCCTACATTCCCTGAGCATTTCAGGTAAAATTTCTCTGTTGCTAACTCTTCAGTAAAGTTATCCATATAGACCTCACTGCAGTGTGTTGTGATTACTCATATATAAACCCTGCTTCTATCTCTTAGACTCTGAGTTTCCCATAAGGCACAGATCACTGTTTATTCATCATTATCACATCAGTTTTCAGCAGAGTGCTTGACTCAAGACATGTCCTCAATAGCTGGCTAAGTGAATGTGTTGTGCAATTATAATTAGATGTAAAGTCATCAGCCAAAGCTCTTATACCAGCATAGTATTTGAGGCTTTGGAATTTGTAATATGTACGCTATTTTGTGTGAAATATAATGGTGTGAGTGTGCAGAACGATGTTGGCTATGATCATGTTGGGAGAGAGTTTATAAAACTACAAAAGAGGTCATGAACAAAATGCTATTTCCTAACAGCTACATTTTTCAAATTCTTGGAGAATCAAGTGATCCTAAAGTTTATCTGACTGACTTTGTCACTTTATTGTCATCCAGAAAGAGAAGGGATGATGCAGGTGAAAAGAGCATAAACCCCTTATACATATGTCCAGTAACTTGCCAGTTCAATTCAATTTACCAACTATTTCTAACTCTGCCTGTATACCAGACTCCTTGTGGAGCCATGTAGAATACAATGTAAAAAGAAAGTCACAGCATTTACTCTACAGTAATTCACATTTAACAAGTAAATTAATAAATGCAATAGATCAATTAAGAAAATAAGCTGTAGAGTTAGATATTTCCAAAAATTAGAAAGGTGTAAAAACAACAGTTATAAATTGTTATATGTCAAATGATATTTTACATATGCCAAATAGAGAATATCTTTGAGAGGGCAGAAAAATGAATATGAACAGAAGTATGAAAATAATAAAATCTCTGGTATGCCTAGAAAATAGTAGATCATTTATTTTGAACAACGTGCTCATATAATGAAGAAGTACCAGTTACAACTAGGCAGATAGATACAGATCATAATGCAGTGGGTGAATATCAGTGAAGACCTTTAATTCGATCATATGAAATGGGAGTGGCTACAGGTTTTTGAGAAAGATTGATATTTAGAAAGTGCATTATAGGACTTCTTGCAGAGTAGATTAGGATGGGGAAAGTAAGGGGTGGGAGAAATCCTATAAAGCATTTATTGCCACCATCTATCTAGGGAGGATTGAGCAGGGCCAATAGTAAAGTGAACAGAGAGAACACAAATTCTTTGAGTTGTGTTGATGTACTTTTTTTCAAAAGTATACATATGTTCCTGTTCTTAACTTACTAAAATGATGGCTGATTATTTCTCTTTGGTTCTGGAGGGACAATGAAAATGGATATCCTAGCAGCTGTCCTTTCTACATTGAATGCACATGTTGCATGGTCTCTGGCAATCATCCAAATATCATCATGTCAGGAAGAAATAAATTATATGTCAAAAATGAGTCTCAGATTGTGCTATAGAAATTATCACAGGGCCTTTCCCCTCACTGTATAGGACTTGTTTTCACAGTGGGATGATTTAAGAGCAACCCAGTACAAGAGCAATTTATTGAAAAAAGAGTGATTGCCTCATGATCCATGATGCTATCCTCCACCTGGGACTGGCCAGCTCTTTAATGCACAGCTGCCTGAGCATCTGCCTCAGCGTGGCTAGTATTCACTGTCCCTCATGCTTCTTGACTGTCTTCAGAAAAGAACTCAATATGAAATCAAATATTTTTCCAACATTTCCAATTTAGATAAACTGAAGATTTATGGTTCAGTGCCAAAACTCTTTTGACCTGTTTTGTCCCAGATTTTTTTTTTTTTTACAAGAACCATTCTACTACTTGGACCAATGGTGTTAATGCAAATAACTGATGGATTAGTAATATTTTAAGGACTTATTAACATTTGAATATTTTGGGGCCGTAATAATAGTTCACAGTAAGAAGATTTTGTCTTAGCTCCGTGGATTCCTTCTGAATCCTTCAATGACTAAATCCTTTTCTTTATTTTGCCTCCAAACACCAGATTATCCCAGCACTTTTTGGCTATTATGCTTTGTCTGTATTTCTTGCTTCTCTTAGCCCTCTGGCTTGATATTTTCTTATGTGTTTTCTATGTGATTTTCTCCAGCTTCCCAGCCTCTATGACAAAATGATCATTCTTTTTATTATTATTATTAACTCAGTTAATCAGAGGCAATAAACCGGATTAATTAATTCACAATGATTTCCCAATCTCTAAATCTAAGGGGATTATTTGAATCCAAGGCAATTTTGATAATGTTTTACAGTAAAGCAAGGGACTGCAAATAGTTGGCGATCTTTTGGAACCACGTGGCAGTAAATATGTGACTACAAACACATCCTAGATGACTGGCGGATTTCAAGTCTGCCAATCCAAGAGAGCATATAAAGCAACGTTGTACATGAGTGGTCTTTACAGTAACTCAATGTTTTTCAAACCTTATTATTTTCTTTCCCATTATCACTTTCTAAGGGAAAGTTTTAGACTTTTAATCAATACCTAAGAAATTTTAATACAATACATATATTGTATGTCTGATATACACTATCTGAATATCTGTGGTTTATACATAAGAGGAAGATTATTTTCATCCCTAAAACCATTTTTGCCCCTATGACGGTGACATTTTCTCCAATGAGAATTCATGCTCTAATGTTACTTTAAGATACAATGTAAAGGATAACTCCAATCTAGAGGTGACACAGAGCCAGAGAGCTATATTAAAGCATGTATAGAGGTGCCTGGGTGACTCAGTCATTTCAGTCTGAGTCTTGGTTTCGACAGTCTGAGTCATGATCTCATGAGTCATGGGTTCGAGCCCTATATAGAGCTCTTTGCTGGCAGAACAGAGCTTTCTTGGGATTCTCTGTCTCCCTCTCTTTCTCTGCCCCTTCCTGCTCTGTCTCTCTCAAAAATAAGTAAACATTTATTTTTTTAAAAGCACGTATATATGGGCTATGGGAAATGTAACAATTACTCAGGTGAGAGACGCAGATGGTGCTGTAAGAACTAAAATAAGCCATGGCACTGACCTTACTTACGAATATAGGGAGACAGTTAAAAAGATCAACAAAATTAATCTCAGTATAAATAATCTCAGTATAAATCCTACTGGACATTTAGATAAATGAGTAACTTTTTGTAGAGTTTTTTTTTTCTTTTAATAAAGAAAAACTTTAAGAAATCTCTGAGGATACCAATTCTTTGAGCAAGAAGAGAAATAATTATGAAATTTGCAATCTATAAACATGAAAATACATGCATGAGTACTTTGGGCTTTATTGCACAGGGAATAAGTGGAGATCAGTTCCCAACAAAGTGTAATTTTAGCATCAGGACTGGGAAATATTGACTGAGATGAGAGGCTGGAAAATGAACTTGGCCAGAATTCACCAATGTTTATCTATTTTGTCTTTTCCTTTTATCAGCAGGGGCTTGGTTAAGGAAATGCTAACACAGTTAGCCAGAGTCTGTCAATATCTAGAGAACTACTCTCTCAAACCTAGACTATTACTGACAGATAGGTAATACAATGCCACTTGCAGAAAAAGAAAGGAAAGGAAAGGAAAGGAAAGGAAAGGAAAGGAAAGGAAAGGAAAGGAAAGGAAAGGAAAGGAAAGGAAAGGAAGAAAAAGAAAGAAAGAAAGAAAGAAAGAAAGAAAGAAAGAAAGAAAGAAAGAAAGAAAGAAAGAAAGAAAAGAAAGAAGGAAAAACAATACTTAGCTAAAAGAACATTGTGCAGAAAAACTCAGAAGAATCATGCTTTTCAGTTGAAGACTGAATTCTCGGAATTTTAAGTCTATTTAAGTCTATTTTAATCATTTCATTTCTCCTAATTTAGTTTGATAATGACAATGTGTCCTTGTTAATGAAAAGGCATTGAAGAGCTACACATTAGTTGTTTCCTATTAAGCAAAAAAATTAAAATGTTAGTTCAGAGGTTGTTTAGATGCAGCCATCTGGGAATTAAAGCATTTCATTGTATAATTAAAAGGTGTGTTCTTCCATTAAGAAGAAAGCAAAAGCTTACATGCCAATCATTATTTGATCAGAAGGCAAATGGACCAAATAACATTATTCTGCATTTTTCTCACCATGAGAAAGAAAATTTGTGAGCATTACATATGTATTAAATAAATATGTTAATCAATATCCCATTATTTGAATGTCTGAATGATAAAAAATGAACCCAGAACATTTGTCAAAATTATTTTGAGGGTTTTTTTTTTTTTTTTAGTTACGTATAATCATTGGGATGTCTCCACTTTTTTCTGATAATTACTACCCATGTATTCTTTAATTCAATGGATACTTCTTTTTATAACTTATAAAATTTGAAATACGAAATTGTCTGAAAAAAATAATGAGGTACACTCTAATTTACTTATTTTTATAAATAGGTCCTCATGAGTTTTTATCAAGAATGTTATTCAATGACATTTCTCATCGTGGTATTAGGCTAAGTGAATGGCTTTCTCTAAGAGCAAAGAGGTCTAAGCTCATAAAGCTAAGTCCTTGGTTTTGAGGTTCCTCATCTGTCATAGGGTAGCAGAAGGCCAAGGGAAACACAAAATCCCTAGTTTGTTTCAGCGAGGATGAGGAACATTAAGGTCTTGAGGGGGAAAAAAAAAAACTACCTTAGAATTACTAACTATGGAAATGTCAGGTGTGTTGGATCTATATTCGGTTCTTTTAATTGCCTACAGCTTAAATTCAGTAGTCAAACATACAAATTGTGATTCTGAATCAGGAGAAATTAACTTTAATTCCATTTCAAGTGTGACTTTAGCATACAATTTGCTATGTAGGTACTTAGAACTAAGGTTTAAAACAGTGATAAAATATACAAATATGATGAAAGCTATACGATGCAAGATAAAATAGGTAATCCTTTGGGTAATAAAATATTTTTTTAATTTAAATTATATTGAAATTATGAAATAATTTGTAGTGTGACATATTTACATTTTTTAAAAGCAAATGGAAGGTTGAAATATGAAATTCACTAAAAATTATCTGCTCTCTAGCTTTAATGTTCCATGTTTCCCCTTTTTGTCATTTCAGTTATACCCTGGTGTTTAGTACAATTGTACACAAAATGTGCTCAGTAACTTTTTGACCATCTGTTATTGGTATCTGTTTTGTTTCTTTTTTTGAAATTATAATAACTGTCATGAATTCTGAAATGGAGTATTTTTCTGGCCTTCTGGTTAAGATCATTCATACATCTGCTCCCAGGAAAATTGAAGTGAATGTGGCATAGAATGAGCTCTGTGATCTACTGTGGCTCATTTATTTCTAACTGTTATGACTCAAGTGTATCTGAAATCTTGGTGACATAAATATGCTCTAAAGTTAGTCCTTGATTTGAGTGTGCAATATTAATGACACTCTTCTTTACACGTGACTGACCAGGAAGAATTGATTCTCCACTTTTTCTCTTTTCACAGTCTTAAATCATTCATGCTTGTGGTATTTTGCCTCCTCCCACACCCTCCATCAATTATAAATACTAGCAAAAATCACCCGTTACTTTTCAAAAACTAGGTGCATTCTTTGAAATCAGTTACTTCTCTAGGGGATTTGTGAGAACTCTCTGGCATTTCCCTTTTCTTCTTAACAGGAAGAGAATGGGCTTTAAAGGTCAAGGATTTGGGTATGAATATTGCTTTGTTACTAAATAAACTAACAAAATTATGATAATTCTGATAAACATATCCCATTGGTTTTTAATGACTATGGTGTGTGTTTTTTCCAGCAATTTAATCTGACACACTGCTAAATTTCTGGATTTGGAAGTGAGTAACATGTGACAAAACCATTTGACTTTGTTGAGGTTCCAAACCAGTACCACGATAGAACATTGCCATATACCAAAAATAAACTGTAATTTAATGGTGCACTTTGTTTCCAACATAGGAGCTTCTTTCGATCAGTATAAATATGTTGAGCATCTTTTCTGTATTATCTGTATCAGTAGTTTGTTGGGTTTATTGGCTAAATAATATTTCATTGTTTTATTTTGAATTTTTTTGATGACTAATGATGTTTTCATATGTGTTTTGGTCATTTCTACATATATTTTGTGAGATATCTGTTATAGGTTTTGATCATTTTTTATTGGATTGTTTATCCTCTGAATTGGAAGAGTTGTTGTATATACTCTGGATACAAGTTTTGTTGATAGATATTTTTATCACAAACACCTTTCCCCTATTGCTTACCTTTTAATTTTCTCCAAGTAGGGGCGCCTGGGTGGCGCAGTCGGTTAAGCGTCCAACTTCAACCAGGTCACGATCTCGCGGTCCGTGAGTTCGAGCCCCGCGTCAGGCTCTGGGCTGATGGCTCGGAGCCTGGAGCCTGTTTCCGATTCTGTGTCTCCCTCTCTCTCTGCCCCTCCCCTGTTCATGCTCTGTCTCTCTCTGTCCCAAAAATAAATAAACGTTGAAAAAAAAAATTTAATTTTCTCCAAGTTATATTTTGAAGAAAAAATTCCTAATATTCATGAAGTCCAATTTTACCATATATGCCACAACTTAACCTTTTAAATATGAGTGGGTTTCTGCGTGTGTGTGTGTGTGTGTGTGTGTGTATGTGTATGCATGTATGTATATGTATGTGTACTATATGAGAAATAATTGCTTTCTTGTGACTATAACCTGTGGTATTATAAAGAAATTTAAGACTTTAGATTTACTATTTATATTTATGACCATACATTGGCATACACTGTGAGGTAAGATCATATTATCTAATAGATTTTTTAAATGGTTTATGGAAGATAAAATAATTTCCCCAATGGATTATCATTGTAGAAAATTAAATGGTGTGTGTGGGTGTATTTGCTACTGCTATAATATCTATATTTCACTAAGTTGTGTGCCATTCTTTAAACCAATACAACTTTCTTCATTAATAGGAGTTTTGAGGTCAAATTGTTTATCCCTCAAATTTTACTCTTTCTCTTTGTTTGACTCTCTTTGTCTCTCTCTCTTTCTCAATCAATCTCTCTCTGTCTCCCTCTGGCTGTTCTAGATTCTTTGCATTACATTATAAATTTTAGAAACATCGTATTGGGATTTTGGAAATGGATTCTGGTGATTCTACAGATGAATTTGAAGAACATGTTTAAATATATATCTTTCCAATGTGTTTACCTAGCATATGTCCACATTTATTCATCTTCTTTATTCTTTTCCTTAGTTTATTTTGTAGTTTTCTTTCTCTAGGTCTTACAAATTCTTTATTAAATGTAATGTCCTGAATTTTATAATCTTAATGCTATACTGTGTTATTTTAAAATATTTTCCAATTTTTGGTTATTACTTTATTGTCTTGCTCTATTTGCTAATAAATTCTTGTTTGGTGGGTAAATTCTATATGAGTGCTTAGGCAAAAATATTCTCTGCAAATATATACAGTGTTATATTATTTTCAGGTGTACCCTATAGTGAATCAACAATTCTATACATTACTCAGTGCCCATCACAATAAGTGTAATTTTAAACTCCCTCACTTACTTCAGCCCTCCTTCCACACACTTGCCTCTGGTAACTATCAGTTTGTTTTCTGTAGTGAAGAGTCTTTTTTATTTGTTTCTTTATTTCATTGTTTATTTCTTTGTTAAATATCACATGGGAGTGAAATCATATGGTTTTTGTATTTCTCTGACTTATTTTGCTTAGTATTATACCCTCTGGATCCACCCATGTTGTTGCAAATAACAAAATTCCATTCTTTTTTGTTGCTGAGTAATGTTCCATTTTATACTTAAAATCATACTTTCTCTATCCATTCATCTACTGATGGACATATGAGCTGCTTCCACACTTTTGCTATTGTAAATAATGCTGAAATAAACATAGGGGTCTGTATATCTGTTTGATTGAGTGTTTTCCTATTCTTTGGTTAAATACCCAGTAGTGGAATTACTAGATCGTATGGTATTTCTATTTTTCATTTTTGAGGAACTTCCATAATATTTTCCACAGCTGCTACACTAATTTCATTCCCACCAACAGTGCACAAGGGTTCCTTTTTCTCCACATCCTTGCAGCACAAGTTGTTTCTTGCCTTTTTGATTTTAGCCATTCTGATGAGGTGATGTCTCATTGTGGTTTTGATTCGCATTTCCCTGATCATGAGTGACGTTGAGCATCTTTTCATGTGTCTGCTGGTTATCTATATGTCCTGTTTGAAGACATGCCTGTTCATGCCTTCTGCCCATTTCAAGTTGGATTATTTGTTTTTTGTTTGTTTTTGTTTTGTTTTTGGTGTAGAATAATACAAATTCTTTAAATATTTGCAAACTAACCCTTTATCAGATATGACATTTACAAATATCTTCTCCCATTCAGTAGGTTGTCTTTTAGTTTTGGTCATTGTTTCTTTTGCTGTGCAGAAACATTTTATTTTGATGTAGTTCCAACAGTTTATTTTTGCTTTTGTACCCCTTGCCTGAGGACACATACCTAGAAGGAAGTTGTTATGGCCAATGTCAAAGAAATTACTGCCTCTGCTCTCTTCTCGGGCTTTTATGGTTTCAAATCTCACGTTTCGGTCTCTAATCCATTTTGAGTTTATTTTTGTGGATGAAATAAATGGTCCAGTTTCATTCTTTTACATATTGCTGTCCATTTCCCCAATACCATTTGCTGAAGAGACTCTTTTCCCTATTGTATATTCATGCCTCACTTGTTGAAGATTAATTAACCATATAGTTATGGATTTATTTCTTTGCTGTCTATTCTGTTCTATTGATCTGTGTGTCTATTTTTTATGCCAGTGACATACTGTTTTGATTACCACAGTTTTATAGTATATCTTCATATCTGGGATTATGATACATCCAGTTTTGTTCCTCTTTTCCAAGATTGCTATATCTATTTGGGGTCTTTTGTGGTTCTATACAAATTTGAAGATTATTTTTCTATTTCTGTGAAAAATGATGTTGGTATTTTGATAGAAACAGAATAAATCTGCAGATTTCTTTGGGTATTATGGGCATTTTAACAACATTTGTTTTTCCAACCCATTAACATGGAATATGTTTCCATGTTTCCAATCATTGTGTCATCTTCAATTTCTTTCATAATATTTCATAGTTTTCTGAGTACAAGTTGTCATTCTTGGTTAAATTTATTCCCAGGTATTTTATTATTTTATTCTTATTCATATAATTTATGTGGGTTTGTTTTCCTCATTTATCTTTCTGCTGTTTCATTATTAGTGAATAGAAATGCAACAGATTTATATACATACATTTTTTTGTATCCTGTGATCATTCTATATTTATTAGATCTAGTAGTTTTTTGGTGGAAACTTAGGGTTTTCTATACATAGTATCATGTCATTTACAAATAGTGAAATGTTTACTTCTTCCTTACCAATTTTGATATCATTTTTTGTCTTTTTCTTGTCTGATTGCTGAGGCGAGGTATTCCACTATTATGTTGAATAAGAGCGATGAGAGTGGACATCTTTGTCTTGTTCATGATCTTGGGGAGAAAGCTCTCAGATTTTCACCATTGTGGATGATGTTAGCTGTTTTGTTTTTCATATGTGGCCTTCGTTAAGGTATATTCCCTATAAACCTACTTTGTTGAGGTTTTTTATCATGAATGGGTGTTGTATTTTATCAAGGTACTTTTTCTGCATCTGTTGAAATGCCCATGTTTTTTATCCTTTCTCTTATGAATGTGATGTATCTTGTTGATTGATTTGTGAATATTAAACAATGCTTTCATACCAGGAATAAATCCCCCTTGATCCTGGTGGATGATTTTTTTAAATGTATTGTTTGCTAATATTTTTGCATCTATGCTCATTAGGCCTGTAGTTCTCCTTTGTGTAGTGTCTTTATCTCATTTGGTATCATGATAATGCTGGCCTCATAGAATAACTTTTGAAACTTTCCTTCCTTTTCTATTTTTTTGAATAGTTTTAGAAGAAAGGTATTAACTCTGCTTTAAAAGTTTTGCAAAATTCACCTGTATATCTGTCTGGTCCTGGACTTTTGTTGGGAGTTTTGTGATTACTAATTCAATTTCATTGCTGGTAATCAGTCTGTTCAAATTTTCTATTTCTTCCTGGTTTAGCTTTGGGAGGTTATATGTTTCTAGGAACTTATCCATTTCTTCTAGGTTGTTCAAATTGTTGGCAAATAATCTTTCATAGTATTCGTATAATCTCTTGCATTTCTGTGGTGTCAGTTGTTTCCTCTTTTTTTCTGATTTTATTTGAAGTTTTTTTTTAATGACTATGGCTAACAGCTTATCAATTTTGTTAAACTTTTAAAAGAATTACCCCTTAATTTCACTAATCTATTTCTTTAATTTCTATATTGTGCATTTCTGCTCTAATCTTTATTATTTCCTTTTTTTACTAGTTTTGTATTTTGTTCACTTTCTAGCTTCTTCAGGTGTAGGTTAGATTGTTTCTTTGTGGATATTTGTTCTCCTCTTGAGGCAGGCCTGTATTGCTATAAACTTTTCCTTCAAGAAGATTTTGTTGCAGCCTAAAAAGTTCAGACCATTGTGTTTTCATTTTCATTTGTCTCTGTGTGTTTCTTGATTTCCTCTTTGATTTCTTGGTTGAGCCATTCATTGTTTAGTAGCATGTTATTTAACCTCCATGAATTTGTGCTCTTTTCAGATTTCTTCTTGTAGTTGATTTATAGTTTCATAGCATTGCGATCAGAAAAAATGCATGCTACAACTTTTTTTTTTTTTTGAGATTTGTTTTGTGGCCTAACATGATCTATTCTGGAAAATGTTTCATGTGGACTTGAAAAGAATGTGTATCTGCTGTTTTAGGATGGAATGTTCTGAATATATCAATCAGATCTACCTGGCCCATTGTCTCATTCCAAGCGACTGCTTGCTTGTTGATTTTTTGCTAAGTGATCTCTCCGTTGATGTAAGTGGGGTCTTAAAGCCCCCAACTATTATTGTATTACTATTGATTACTTCCTTTGTGTTTGTTACTAGCTGCTATTTGAGTACTTCCATGTTTGGTGCATAAATATTTACAATTGCTATATCTTCTTGTTAGATTGTTCCCTTTATATAGCGTCTTTCTTTGTCTTGTTACAGTCTTTGTTTTAAAGTCAATTTTGTCTAAGTATTGCTACTCTAACTTGCTTTCATCTTCCATGTGCATGATAAATGCTTTTCCTTCTCTTAAACTTCCTTTCTTTTGCTGGTTTTGTATTTTGTTTGTTCTCTTTCTAGCTCCCTCAAATGTAGGTTAGCTTACTTCTTTGAGGGATTTTTTTTTTCCCTTTGAAGTAGGCGTGTAGTGCTATAAACTTAATAAGGTAAGTCTAGTGCAGGACTTACTGAAGTGTGGCCCTTTATTGTAATATAAGACGTTTCTCCTGTCTCAGCTGGATTCTCAGGATGTTATTACTTGTTAACTTTGTATCTGTACTATAGGTTATGGGTGGACTGGAATTTTATACTTTGTCACAATGCTTGATTTCCACTACTTTTATTCTGCTTTCAGTTCTTTTGTAACCACTCTTTGGTAAACCATGTGCACTCCTCTCTACGTGTGCGTAGTCCAGACCTCAGCCAAGAATTAATGACAATCTTTTGCACAGAATTATGTGAATCCTCTCCATATAGCTCCTTCTTTTTCAGAGCTGCACTCAACAAATTCCAACATATTCAGCTGCTTTAAACTCAAATCTCTACAACTTCAAATCCAATGTAGTGCCACACTCTGATTGATCCCTGGCCCCTGTGCCATTAACAGTAAATTGTACCCAGACCTAGAGCCAAGACCATTTGAAGTTCCCTTGCTGAGTTTCTTTCTATTTTCTCAAAGCTGCAGTGCTTGTTCCTTTTATAATGCTTAAACAAATGTTTAATATTTTTGCTCACTTTACAATTTTTTAAGGCAAGAGGATTAGCTTGGTGCCAGCTACTCTATCATAACTGGAAGCAGAAGTCTTAAATAATTTTAATTCTCTGTGACTATAATCACATCTCATCTTTAGTCTCTTATAGTAATATCTCAGAATATAAAGATCTTAAAGTCCAATTATTTTTTTCTAAAACACTCTGAATAGGTCAGTAAAAGTTGGTATTTTTCTCTTTAATGTGTTTCCTGTGACCATGTGGAAAACAGATGGGAAGCAACTAAACCTTTTTGGGATTAATTTTATTTGTAGAATGGGTCTCAAAATTCTAACATTTCAGTTTTATTCTTCAAATTATACCACATGAATGCATACACATACATTAAAAGGTAGTAAAGTCCTGATGTATACTAGTTATTCAATAAAAGTAACCTCTTCTTGAGAAACAGAATGCTAGATAGGGGATCCCTTGAAATTTGTTATATTCCTCAAAATAATGATTCTTACATCATTAGTTTATACTATTTGCTGTTTTCTAAATGTTTAAGTATTACCACATAATTTTATGAAGTTTTATGATGTAAATATTGCTTTACCCAATGCAAAATTGATAAAACAGATACTCAGAGTTCAAGAAATTTGTTCAAAATTTAACAGCAAACAAGTTAGTGCATAATACCAAAATCAAGTTCCTTTGACTAGTTTTTCTGCCCTTTCTTCAGATATAAAATTCCAGTATAGAGGGAGTAAGATTCAATGAGCATATCCTAACACAAAATATATGTTTTATTACCAGATGGAATAATAAACATAAATGTTTTCATGGCTGTAATGTGGACTTTCTCCTCACTTCAGAAAGTAGTAGAAATGTAACCTCCTCTACCAGTATTGGAGGAATGAAAAGCATCTCAAACTATCCTCCTTTTGAAGTTAAAAAAAAAATCAGCTGGATACTCTCTGAAACAAGCATGGCCTTTTGAAGAAAATACAAATAAAAGGCCTGCTAGTCTATGACAAAAAGATCTCTGATGAAATTTTTGAAGATTTCTGAATGAACATGATTTTCATTTCTTTTTGTATAGTTTCATTAACTCTGGTTGATTCAGCAATGCTGGAGCCTGGGAAATCATTGCCATTTTCATGTGTATCTCTAAGGCAAATTTCTTCTTCAAGCATATAATTCCATATGATGTTAAACTGAGGAAATATAATTTTGAATTTAAAAACCAACCCAGTTTGTCCAAACATGCAGTAACTGTTTTGGAATAAGAGTGTTCAACATTAAACTCCTAAAATGTTTGACTTAATTTTATTCTAATTCTGCTGTCTAGAGTGGGATTCAAAATGGAACATAACTTGTTAAAGTGGTTAACATGTAAAACCAACATGCAAAATCAACAGGAGATTTACCAATTAATTTGGCATTATTAGAATGCCCATTAAAATGTAAACTCTTTAAAAATTCATCAGTTAAAAAATTGAATACTGATTGTATATAGGTTGGGTTGAGAATTTACTTCTCAACCTCTAACCTCAACCTCTCTAACATAAGTGGTTAGGATATGGAGTGAGTGGAGGTAAAGATGAAACATGAGTTGATAATTGTTGAATCTGAGTTACAGATCCATTTTTGTTATATTACAATATCCTTTTCATATGTCTGTTACTTTTATTAATAAAAATGTTGCCAAATCGTAACATGATAGCTTACATCCCTCTCTATAGCTACTTGCGCTAAAACCCAGCAAATGAAGTCTTATCAGGGAATGAATACAGAAGTCTAACTAAGATATAGATAAGGATGGATAGGGTAAGTTGTAATATGAGGATAATCAAAGCTAAGCATGAACACACAAAAAAAATCTAAGTAAGACCAATAAGAGGAAAATAAAACAGAGAAAAATAGCAATTTAAAGAAGCTGGATGAAAGGAGAAAATAAAATTCAAATAGGTATAAGCCAGGGTGCTAATGGTTTAGAGTAGAACACAGAATATTATTCTAAACTCCTGCTGAGACCATTTGGTTGAAACTCAAAATCATGAAATCCAGACTGATGGGATCATTTCTTCGTTGAGGCAGGTTGCAGGTGGCAGGGCAAGCCGACTTAGTCTGCCTTTGATAGGCTCATATTTGGACAGGGCAGGGGGTAAAAATGAAGATTCCTGTTGGAGTTGGTGTCAATCCACTTTATGACAATCCTTATTACAGGACATGTCTTTTTCTCATTTAATCTCCTGTGTATCATCATTCCATGTTTCCTTGGCATTCATGCCTTCCAAATATTTTCTCCCCATTGAATGTTATATTTTGATTATTTCTTACATCTGTGTATTTTACCAAACATTGGCTTTGTTTTTGATGAATTACATTTTCTTAAAAAAGCTTATTTTTAACCACATGGAATGGCTAGTGTTTAGTTGTCCTTGTTAATTTTCACATCTCCTTCTCATTTTCTATATTTATATTTTTACATTATATAATGTTGTCCTTCAGAAAGTGAAATGTACTTGGTAATGCCTTTTTTTTCATGAACCACTGCCAAGTCCCATGGGTTTGAGGTTGAGTTGTTCAAGGGACTAAATAATAATGTAGAATATTATTCCTCATTGTGCCAGAAAATATCGTTTTTTATCAATCAATTCTATTAAACATGATTAGAATTAAACAAAATATGACATTCATAGTTTTCTAATTAATTTTCCTAATTAAATTACACAATATAAACATTTGCTGATACTGTTGACTGTACTTTTTTCTGTGGCTTTACAGGAAAAAATTACAAAGATATTTTAGACTGGAGTTTCTGATATTTTTATATTAATACATTCTTATATACAGTTTTAGCATGCACTTACAAACTCTTAGAACTTTTAAACTATCTATATTTAATGTATTAAAGTATCAGGTTCATCTCACACCATTCATATTCTCTCATTTTTCTTAAGCGAATGGGATGCACTTCAGCTTCCCTGAAATCTAACTGGTCAGAGGGAATGAACATGCCTCAACAACTAAGCAGAACCATATTAGAATGGATATTGAACTAACTTACTTACAGTATTTCCATAAGCTACAGCTAAAATGATTTTGTAGCACCTTATAAAACATTCACACACACGCACGCACACACGCACACACACACACGCACACACGCACGCGCGCGCACACACACACACACGCATCATGGCAATTCTACCAGCAAAAATTTTAAATTATATAATAATGAAGTTTTAAAAACTATTCAACTCTATATTGGTATTCTCACTTGTGAAGGTCTTCTCTGCTTCCTAGACTGGAAAACTTTTGGAGAGGTGACAACACAGGAAAATTTATTCTTTCCATTGCACTTAAAATACAGTTCTGTGAGAGGTGTAAAAACACACACACACAAAAAATCTCTAGAAGAATTCAGAAATTTTCAATACCTCATGTGGTTAAAAATAATACACTTGTGTTAATCAACAAAAGAAATATACATTGACTTTGGGGATGTTACACTCACAATGTATCTTCCTTCAAATTCTGAGAATCGTATCCCATTAGAACCCAAAGGAGAAGGAAACCTCAAAAACACTCTGATATTATTAAAAATTCAACATTAAATGTGTGCTTTAGTAACTCTATTATTTTTATTACTTTTGTTCCAGTCTTTACCCTTCTTTATATAAATACGGATTATTTCTGTAGTTCATTGGGTGCTAGAAGAAAGCCAAATAGTCTTGCAATTTTTGCTGAAGAACAAACAGAGAAAAATAAAAGTAGAACAATATTTGGAGAGATGAATCTAAACTAAGGATCTTGACTATAGATAGACAATAATTTGTTTTCTTTAATTAAAAAAGTTATACAGTAAAATTAAACTGTTTATCAACCTTCCCAGCTAGATATCCTATACTTTGTGTAGTTTCCCCTTGTTAGAAGCAAAAGTATTCAAGTTATAAGGGAAAAATCTTAGAAATTTTAATCAGTCATTATAATTCATTTCTCAGATTTCTACGTGGAGGTTGCACAACTGTGAATAAGAGGTAAATATGGACAAGTAACCAAATGGTAGTTACTTCCTTTTTGGGGTTATTATTTGATGTGAAATTTTATGTTATGAAAATTAACGGGGGCAAAAACTTCCTGATGGTGTTTCTCAAGTTGTAATGGGAAAAGGAACTGGATGCAAAATAGTCAAATATGACGATGTGTCTATTTTTGGTGAGTGAGAAAGGAGAGAGAAAGACAGACAACTTCTCTTAAGGAAATGACCGCTACATGTCTACATGATAAGGCAGTCTAACAGAGTAGTGATAATGGTCAATGCTGTACATATCCGTTTGTGAGATTATGTGTATAGTTCATGGTTATAGGTTCTCTTTGTACAATAGACAAAGAACATCTTGAGATTACTCCTTCCACAGATGAAAACTACACAAACAGCACTTGAGAAAGTTCTTATAGAGATAGAAATACGGTATCTTCTAATTACCAGCTTCAGTTATTCCACAAGCACATGTGTCCAGAAATGTTCACACAATAGAATTTTACAGATAATTTCCCTTTGAAGTGTGGAAAACTGTCATCATACAGTAAACCTACATAACTGAAGTTTAATATGTTTCTTATGCTTCAAAATGTTATTAAAACATGCAAAAAGGAAATAGGCAATTAAGATATGATCATCTTGCTTTTTTTTAGTATTCCATTGAGAAACAGATGATGAATTGTCATACATAGTCATTTCTCTATCAGTGACAAATATACATCTATTATCAATATTAACAATTAATTCATTAGTCATAACAGCAGTGTTCTCATTTGGAGTGATCAATTGCTAATGATTTCAAAATTCAGAAACTCTGGTATCCCTTAATTATTTAGAGAATGATTGCATTCTGATGTAACCCCATGCACAAGTATAAACTTAGTATATCCTCCTAAAAGAATAAAGTTTCTAAAGTAACCTGCTGTTTAAATACTTCATAACAAGAAGATTTAAAAATTGTTAAACAGGCCTTCTGAAGTATTTTTGTATAAACACTTACTGACATATACTTTAAATAAGCTTTAACTTAAAAAATTTGTATCAAAAATGTCAAGATTTCAAAACAAAACACAAATTTTATTGATATAGGCATTTTAATTACCTTAACTATATATATTGTACATTTTTATTTCACCTTTGGGAATTTATTTTATTAAAGCACATAACAGTTGGAAAAAAAATTTTTATATTATCATCTTATATCAAACATCTGGAAAATAGCACTGTAAGATTATTTATAACAGACTCTACTTTGGTCCTCTTTGTTACTAGCAGAGTATCAAAGAAATGCATAAGTGATTCCTGAATAATTGAACACAATTTTCATTAAGTAAACATTTTGTTGGGGCAGTACATATCAGACATTGAAAAAACAGAGATGAAAGGGTCCGCAATCTGTCTAGAGCCTCCAGATAATCAATATTTGGTAGTTCAGATATTTATATTGATGCCATATAATTTTAAGCCATGAAACCTTTGAGATAATTCCGTTTATCAGCCCATGGTTACCCTCTCAATATTCCCTTTCAACTGTCTGTCTTCTTTTCCTTATTCTGCATTCCTAGCCAATTTATTCGGAATCTTGATTTCATCTACCATCTGTTTTAAAATGACTTTGTACTCTTACCATTTCAATTTCTCTAAAATTAGGTAATAAACATGATGAAATAAGCAGTGCCTGAGACACAGTTCCCTCTCCATGTTCCTTCTACCAAAGGTGTTCTAACTCCATTAAACTTTAGCTTTGTCTAATTCTTCAACACTGAATATTTTATATTTTACCCATTAAGATTGTTCAATATTTCAAAACAATGTCCAATAATTAAAACACTTATAGCCACATCTTCTCCCCAAAGAGGGCTTATGTAAATTTCTATAAACTTGAACTTTTATATACATGTGTACTAACCAGGGGTAACACAAAACTTTCCCAAGATTTCATGGGAAAAGAGGGGTTTATGAAGGTTATTCTCTAATAATACAATTGCTGGACTCTAAGGAAAAGGAAATTCTACAATGGAGGGATTAATGCATCCCTTGGAAGTCCTCGTTAGTTATTGGATATTTGGTAATGTTCCCAATGTCATATTTAGGAACTTCTGGACATATCTTAATTTGACATATTATCAAATGTCAAACTAGGTGTTAATGTTAAAGAATAGCTGTTAAACTTGTATTGAACATTTCTAGTTCGTATGACATAACAAAGTTTGGGGCACAGAAACTGATTTTACTTAAAAGTCATGTGAAGATTTCCAACTTAAACTTGAAGCATAAATAATGATGTATCAGGCACAGAAAGTGGACAGTGGAAAGTTGTATTGCTTTGTTCTTTACAGATACCATGTTAATGAATTCTCAGAAGAATTTTATGGGTAGTGGTGCCTGGGTGGCTCGGTTGGTTAAGTGTCCAACTCTTAATTTTGTCCCAGGTCATGATCTCACAGTTTCATGAATTTGAACCCCTGCCAGGCTATGCGTGAAGCCTGTTTGGGATTCCCTCTGTCTCTCTGCCCCTCCCCTGCTTGTTCTCTTTATCTCTCTCCAAATAAATAAATACACTTAAAAATATAAAAAAAAATTATGGGTTAAATATCAAGTCTTCACAAATTAAAGAAAAACAGTGCTATAAAGAGTGAATCATCCACAGAGCTAGTAAAGATGATAACCTGCTTTTTAAAATTAATTAATTAATTTTTAATGTTTATATATTTTTGACAGAGTGCAGGCAGGGAGGACAGAGAGAGAGGGAGACACAGAATCTGAAGTAGCTCCAGGCTCCAAACTTTCAGCATAGAGCCTGATGCAGGGTCTGAACCCACAAACCATGAGATCATGACCTGAGTCAGACACTCAACTGACAGAGCCATCCAGGTGCCCCTAAATTTATTTATTTAATTCAAGTTAGTTAATATACAGCATGGATGATAATTTGAATGGAAGCCAAGGTCTGCCTCTCTGTATGAAACCAGTGCTAAGAAAGCAGAGATGAGATAAAGGTACAAACATTTAGTCTTGTATTTTAGAAAGTTTTATTGTAGGAAATCTTTTACCAAAGCCACAATAAGCTCCAAAGTCTCATGACATTTATTCATGGGAGTGACATAAGGAAAAGGTAAAGAAATCAAGCAAGTAGATATGCTATTATGATAACAAGTTTCCCTTGTTCCAAAAATGTAATTGATATGTTCACCTTTACCAAATCAAATGAAGCAACCAACTCTGAGACTTTTCATGGAGACTTTCTTTTTTCACCCGGCCAACTCATTGTAGATTTTACCTTTGTTCGCAATTTTTATCTGAGAAAGTGAATCAGGAAAGTGTTTACAATGGGTGACGAGGCTGCTTTCCTTTTAGAATTAGGGAGACTATAAATTTTAAATGCATTCTAAGCTTATAAAAATCAAGTGGAATGTTTTGCACATTTTGCATATTTGTTGTGCATACTTTAGGGAAATGTTTCAGGGTGTTTCAACATTCTTACTGTAAGAGGTTGCTTTTAAATATTTCTGGATTTTGTAATGAATCTTATGTTACACAATTTTTTTTTCCTAACAAATTCCTGAAAGTGCAATTGTCCATTGCATAATTATGCAATTATTCATATTGAGGGACTCAGTTTCTTGGTACATGATCTTATTGAAGGTAAGACTGAACATTTGATCCCCACATGAGCCAGTTGAAAGTACAGAGAACGTATTGGACAGAGATAGCACTTTTAATTCTGCTCACTAGTCAACCTCAAGGAAAACTAGACTAAAACAGTAGTTAATGGAGTTCCATCTACTCTGGAAAAGACAAAGAAAAACACAAGTTACACTGTAGCAAACTGTTCACAAAGAGATATTTAATTTCATGTTACACAAAATGCGATTTTCAATAATAGTTGTAATGAAATACATTTCACTCTCTCACAATGATTGTAGAGTAAGAGTGAAAAGAATGTTTAAGGCTGTTCAATGAATTAGTTGTATAAATCTATAAATTGAGAAGAGTAAGACATAATCTTTTCAACTGTTAGTTTGAATATTGAGGGGGCTTCAGCTGGGCCATTCTTTCCTTCTACATTTTCAAAATAATTTTAAGGTAAAATTTTTATGGTAATCGCTGTATGAGATATTCTTTTTCGCATAAATAAGATTCTCAGTGCAACATATCTTTCTAATCTAATGGCCACTATTTGAAATGTATC
This sequence comes from Puma concolor, assembly GCF_028749965.1. Classification (NCBI taxonomy): domain Eukaryota; kingdom Metazoa; phylum Chordata; class Mammalia; order Carnivora; family Felidae; genus Puma; species Puma concolor. The sequence goes on from NC_141674.1 coordinate 181,047,162, forward strand.
AGTAAATTATTACAATCCTGCACTTTTAAATCAGATATTCTTGTGGCCGCAATTTGCTTTTTTGTATATTCAACTAGTTGCAGTAAGAAGCATTTTTCCACAGTTGCACTTTCATAATATAATGTCATTTGCTGAAATGTACATGGGAAAACTACTATCCTTTCTCAACCTCACTTTCACCCTTGGGTGATGATTAATAATTCTTACTACAATGAATTGTTTTCAGACGTAGGTGGATAATATATGTGAAATCATCTAAGCTAGTACTCAGACAGTGGTGGATGCAAAATAAATATTGATTCTAGGCTTATTTATACATAATACTTAACCCTTATGATAGTATATAAATTGAAAAATACCACTTTATATTTAGTGTCAGAATATTAATGAATATGAGACAAAAGGCCATCAACAAAATCTATTGAACTACATTTTTTATCACAAAATATGTATTTAATAGTGAGTTATATGAATTAATTGATTATTATATCCATATTAATTTATCTATGTTTTACTACTTTAATAAGTCGAATAATCTACTTTTAGTTGATTTTTCAGTGTCTAAAAAGTTGCCTGACATTCTGTACAGCTATTTTTCAGCTTATTTATTGGGAAATATTATAATCTTATTTCCTATTTTACCTAAATGTTTCATTCAATTTGGCAAGTTTTGATTTAGTTACCGTTTTTCGATTAACTGAAAAAGTTGTAATTTCACTTTCTAATTCTAAGAGGGAGAACAATTGAACCTTAGAAATGAAAAGTCAAGAAAAAATAACTTTAAAACTTATATAAATCAATGAAAGTGTCATCTGCACACAACATAAATTGTTTTCTAAGATAAGTAACGTATTTAATAGGAAAAAACATTTGATTAAATGCTTATATGGAAACCTTAAGAAATAAGGCATTACTTCCTCAAGGTACTAGATAGCTGTTTATAAATGCCAATTATTTACTGCTTCTCCTTTTTTTATCCTTGGGCTAACTAATTTGGGAATATCTGATAAATCATAATGTATTATTTACTACTGTATGTATATGTATTACATTTTAATATGGAATAAATTATTTATTTATAGAAATGCTTAACACACCTTTTGTAAGAAGAATCCAAAGGCACTTTAATTTCTTTTTAAATAAATAAACTGACCAAATGGGTGTAGGAATACCTTTCCAAGGAATAGGTTTAACATACGTAAGTATCTAAGAAATAGAACCAGATTCTGAGTATTTTTGTTGATGGTCTGTCAGTTGTAATTGTATCTCCTCATAACCTTTCCAATGTCATACTACTTAAAAATTTAAAATTATCGGGGCGCCTGGGTGGCTCAGTCGGTTGAGCAAGCGACTTCGGCTCAGGTCATGATCTCACAGTTTGTGAGTTCGAGCCCTGCGTCGGGCTCTGTGCTGACAGCTCAGAGCCTGGAGCCTGCTTCGGATTCTGTGTTTCCCTCTCTCTCTGCCCCTCCACCACTCATGCTCTGTCTCTCTCTGTCTCAAAATAAATAAACATTAAAAAAATGTTTTTTTAATTAAAAATTATCAATGCACGTTTTCTGAATTACATTATAAAGGTCAGTTTCTTGAAGAGAGAGACAACAATTAGTTCTTCAGATTCTCTGTACCTGCTCAATATCCTTCACTTAATAAATGTTGAATGAATGAGCAGATTGAATGAATAAATTAGAACTTAATTACAGTGTTCTATATTAATACTTTGGAATGTCATAACAATTATTTTTAAAAGAAAAAAAGAATAAAGTCTCCAGAGGATATTTATAGTTTATCTATGGACTTACCATGAAATTTTTAGTGTTATCCTGATTACAGATAACTATTCTGTGAAGTTTCTGCGACTTCACTTTTTTTTTTTTTAATCACCAACACAAGAAAACTCTCTAAATCAGGTTGAAAAAATTTCTTATGTGCATTTCTAGGAATGCTTACAACCTCAGTAACCCAATACCTATGGTTCTATTGCTTTGGTCAAAAAATATCAAATATTTAGCATAGAGTAAGTATTTGATCCCCTGAAGATGGCAAGTAGGGTAGGATATCTGTTTAATGGGGACCCATATAGGTTAGAAGAGCAGAAACCTGTCTCCATGGAATAATTTTAGTACATAAATGTCTCAGTCACGTTAACTAAAATAGAAAGTGGATGAAATTAAAAGAGCTGACATTTCACAGAATGACTGCAAAATCACATGTGCAGGTCCAAAAACTAGCTGCAGAATTACTTGATAAGGGAAAAAAAAAAAAAAAAAAAAAGGATCCCGTGTGAGAGAAAGATCTGAGAATTTTAATAAGCTCAATATAATGAGAAAGCAGTGGCTACCCACCCCCCCCAAAAAAAAACAGAATTATAGGAAACATGGATATAAGTATGAAATACAGGGATATTATATAATGTTTTATTGTATATACAATATATTTTAGTTTTTGAATAATTGAAGCAATAATTAAAAAGAATTCAACAATATAATTTGATATCGTATTATTTTCTGATTCAGTAAAATGATCTGTTAGCTATATTGATGTTGTTGCTTTTTGCCCCTCATTTAAAAAAAAAAAAAAACTTCTTTATGTTCATCAGCAACACACTCCTTTTTTTGTCTAGCTAGTATAATAATTATGTATATATAGTGAACGTACATGATTTTTCATTTTTTTCAAGATGTTGATGTTCCACCTTGGCCACAATTACTCTTCCTTCAGTATTTCATTGACTTTTTGAAACGTAAATGATATTTCAATTAGCTTTTATCTTTCAGATACAATTTTTACTTGAGAACCTAGATAAATTCATTTAGAACACTCAGATTTGGGAATCATGGACAGGCATTTTCAAAGCTTTTGAAATTATTGCTTTGTATATCTGAAAAATTATCAGTAGAAGAGGTCATTGATGCTGGTATTTTAAACAGTGACTCTAAATGAATGCCTTTAAACATTTAACATGAAATTTGCATTCCTTTGAATGCAAAGAGTATTTTTTTCAGAACAATTTTTAAATCTTGCTTTAAAAAGTATAGTTTTCTAGACTTTACAAAGTGCATATATTTTCTGTCAGTCCATTCAGGCTGCTACAGTGAAATACCATAGACTGGGTGGTATGCCAGCAACAGAAATTTATTTGTCGCAGTCTTGAGGGCGGATGTGAAAGATCAGAGTGCCCGCGTGGTCAGCTTTTGGGTTGCAGACTGACTTCTAACATTATAACCTCATGTCCTGGGAAGAAAGTGAACTGGTTCTCTTCTCTTTTAAGAGCACGGATACCATTAATAGGGCCTCTATCCTCAAGACCTAATTACCTCCCAGGAGCCCCACCTTCAACTGCCATCAGGTTGGGGGTTAGATTTTAACATATGAATGGGGGGTGGACACAAACCTTAGGCCCATAACGCTGTCCTTAGTACTAATCATAAGGGAAGTTTTAAATACAAAATGTTAATATTCAACTACCTTAAATCACACAATGTTAAAGCAGAATGCCACATATATATGTAAAATGTATATAATATTTATAGTGTTATATAAAACATAAAACAAAGTATAAAAATAATTTATAAATTATTACAAATAATTTAAATATATAATATTTATAATTTCTGACCAAACCACATATGTAAATATATATAAGCTGATTTCCATTATTTTTAAGTCTGATAAAATAATTTCAATTAAAACTTGCTTGAAATGTCGCAAGTAGAATACTTACTTTTAAAACTTTCTAAAATAAATTTGCACAAAGAAATACCTCTCCTAAATTCTCTGCATTAGAAAGCACTGTCACAAAATAATTTCTAAGTATGAAGAAATTCTCTCCTAAATATTCCCTGTGATCCTGTCTAAGCCACATAGCTGGATCATTCCCAGGCCAGTTGGAAGCAATGGCAGCCTTGGCAACTGTTGGGACTGTTGGCATAATGCAGGTACCTGCTTCTGAAGAGTGTTTGCATTGCTCGAGTCACAGTGTGGGAGGTCTGGAAGATACACTAGATGATTTTGAGGAGGGGGCTGATGAAGAGGAAGGAAACAACAATCACAAAAACCACCACCACCCTCTTTTGGTTCAAAGAATTTTTTTTTAATTTTTATCGAGATTCCTTTGATGCATGGATTATTTAGAAACGTGCTCTTTAGTTTGCAAATATTTGGATTTTTTTTTTTTTTTACATTGATTTCTAGTTGGATTCCACTGTGGTCAGAGATAGACACTGTTAATTTCAATTGTTTTATATTTTTCATGGTTTGTTTTGGACCAGATTCTGGTATATCTTCTTACATGTCTGTGAGCTCATGAAAATCATACACATTCTGTTGTTTCTTTGTGGAGTGTCCTATGAATGTCTGTTAGAACCTGTTGATAGATGGTGTCGTGCAGTTCTATATTTTTGAGTCTGTGGGTTACTGTCCTTTGCCAACTTGGGGACACTTTTAGCCGTTACTTCAACTCCTTTTATTCTGCCCTGCCCACTTTCTCCTTTCTTTCTGGGGTGCATTTGACACGAACATAACATCTTTTTTATAATATCCCAGATCCTTGAGTCTGTTAATTTTTATTTGTTTTCAGACTGTATTCGGAATGAGTAATTTCTATTATTCCATGTCCAAAGTTTATTGATTTTTCTGTCCCTTGCATTTTCGTGTTTATGTACTGAAAAAGTGACCACTAATTCTTTTTTGATACATACTCAAATGACAAATATTCAAATTCTAAAGTGTAGGAGACCAAACTTGGAGTAGGTCAAGTTTGTGGTATGTTCCCTGGAATAAATAAATAATTCTGCAAAAGAAGCTGATGTGTCTCATAAAATATCCTCCTATGTTATTCTGCAGCCTCTTCATGCCCCCACTGACCTTCTATAGGAAATATTCACGTTCTTTTCATTGTAGCACAAAAAAAAAATATTATTGAGGCTACAATGAAAATTTAATATTGCTAGAGCATAATGTTTTAGTTAATTAAGAAAATAATGGCACTAAAATTGGACTTCACTTGGCATATGTTAACTAAGAAAAACAGGTACATAAAGACGTCATGAAAAATATTTACCTTATAAGTGTAGGAATTCAGAACACTGAAATAGAAATACATGTACACACATATGCATACACACACACAAACTGAAGATAGCATTAAAGATAAAGTTTTCCATGTAATAATTTTGTTTTACATAAAACTAACAGATTAAATGTGACCTATAAATTTGGTGATCACCTTATGTTAATTACCATAAATTTGGTAAATCAATATACTTTATTAGTAGATAAAACAGTAAATCAAATGCAAAATACACATAAACCCAATGGGGTAGTTTTTCTGTATAATCTAAAATAGTTGATGCATCTTCCAATGAAGTCCAACTTTAAGTGATGTGAATAATTGGGGAAGCAGTTTTCATGAAATTTTCTTTGATTTGTCTGGAATATATGATCAAAAGCACTTCAAACTTTCCAGTCATCTCTTCTAAATAGCTGACATTTCAACTCAATTTGTACTATTTCTAAAACCTGAAATTCTAGTGTGCAATCAGTAGATCTGTTCAATTTGTGCATTTTAGCCCTTATCATGGAACTACGTATCTAACAACGAATCTTATTTACAAAGCAACAGAGACAACAGGAGGAAAGCGGTTTTGAAATACAACATATCGACGTTCTTACTGTTGAGCCCTGTCGCCACAATTTAATGGCGGAGTTGGGTCTCTTCCATTTACATATCAATTTACCATTAATAGCCTGTGATGCTTTGCATTTCATAAAAATTCTTTGCAAGGTATTTTTAATTAGAGGTCAAATTTCAGAAATTAAAAATATTATTTCACGTTGAGCATTTTAAAATGTGATGTATTAATTGAACTCGGCTGCAGGGGAGTGATCCCTTTGTTCTCTTACACGCAATAACCAGAGAGAGTTCTCTTAAACATTATGGTCACATCCTTTCAGTCATCAGATTATGCCATTCCCGAGTCGTATTAAATCGCCAATCTGCAGGTTTATTGACCTTAGCAACACGAGCCTCAATTACTCTAAAAAGCAAACTCCTTGCTTTCTTTATACGACCACCTGTCACTGAACCACAAACCATCATCAGCCTGATAGAAGTGATTGAGTTGTTTTGTGTCCCTTCTCTCTCTTTTCAAACTCAACTTTCTTTTGTCCAAGCAATTCTGAAAAACATAGAGAAGAAAGTAAATCTTCAGCCAAAATCATTCCATCAGAAATATCCCTTGTTTTCCAACAGTCCACAAATCTTCCTACAGACAGAAAAAAAGTTTAGATTATAAGAAGTAGAATCAACCTAGAAATGAGTTTTCACATAGTCATTTTAAAACTAAATTATATTAATCTTATTAAAATTAAAATTTAATTATGTATTGAGGTATAATTAAAATTGTCATGAGTTTCAAGTGTACAGTATAATAATTCATCAATTCCATACATGACTCAGTGCTCTTCACCATAAGGTACTCAGTCCCCTTCGTCTATTTCTCCCATCTACTCACCCTCCCCCGCTCTGGCAACCACTAATTTGTTTTCTGCATTTAAGAGACTGGGGTTTGTTTGTTTGTTTATGTCTCTGTTTTTGCCTTGTTCATGTGTTTTGTTTTTTTTTAATTCCACATATTAATAAAGTCATATGTTATTTGTCTTTCTCTGACTTATTGCACTTAACGTTATGACTTCTCAGTCCGTCCATGTGTGGCAAAGAGCAAGATATCATTTTTTATATGGCTTAGTAATATTCCATCACACACACACACACACACACACACACACACCCCACAACTTCTTTATTCATCTATTGATGGACGCTTGGGTTGCTTCCATAATCTGGTTATTGTAAATAATGCTAAAACAAACATAGGGGTGTGTATATCTTCTCAAATTAGTGATTTTGTTTTCTTTGGTTAAATACCCAGTGGTGGAATTACTAGATCATATGGTAGTTCTACTTTTCATTTTTGGACGGACTTTCATACTGCTTTCCACAGTGGCTGAGCCAGTTTGCATTCCCACCAACAGTGCACATGGGTTCCTTTTTCTCCAACGCTGGTTATCTCTTGTCCTTTTGATTCTGGCCATTCTTACAGGCATAAGGTAATACCACATTGTGGTTTGATTTGTATTTTCCTATTGATTAGTGAGTGATATTGAGCATCTTTTCATGCCTCTATTAGCTATCTGTATATCTTCTTTGGCGAAATGTCTATTCAGGTCCTCTGCCCGTTTTCTAATTGGATTATTTTGGGTTATTTGGGTGCTGAATTGCATAAGTTCTTTATATATTTTGGATATAAATGCCTTGTTTGATATAACATTTGCAAACATCTTTTTCCATTCAGTAGATTGCCTTGTCGTTTTGTTGATGTTTTCCCGTCCCATGCAAAAGGGTTTTTTTTTGTTTGTTTTTTGTTTTGTTTTGTTTGTTTTGTTTTGTTTTTTGGTGTAGTCCCAATAGTTTAGTTTTGCTTTTGTCTCCCTTGCCTAAGAAAAGATTTAGAAAAAGGTGTTTATAGCCTATGTCAAAGAAATCACTTCCTGTGCTCTCTTCTAGGAGTTTTATGGTTTCAGGTCTCACTTTTAGGTCTTGAATCCGTTTTGAGTTTATTTGGATATATAGTATAAGAAAGTGGTCCAGTTTCATTCTTTTGCATGTAGTTATCTAGTGTTCTCAGCACCATTTGTTGAAGAGACTTTTTCCTGTCAGATATTCTTGCTTCCTTTGTCAAAGATTAGTTAACCATATAATTGTAGGCTTATTTCTGGGATCTCTCTTCTGTTCCATTCAACTATGTGCCTGTTTTGGTGCCAGTACATACCATTTTGATTACCATAGCATCATAGTAGATCTTGGAATCTGGGATCGTGACATCTTCAGCTTTGCTCTTCTTTCAAACCTTAGGATTATTTGTTCTAGTTCTGTGAAAAATGTTGATATTCTGATAGGAATTGCATTAATTCTGTACATGATTTGGGGGTGGTATGGACATTTTTAATAATACTGGGTCTTCCAACTCCAAAGCATGAGATATCTTTTCATTGGTTTATGTTATCTTCAATTTCTTACATCCGTATTTTATGGTTGTGGAGTACAGGTCTTTCACCTCCTTGGTTATTTCTAGGTATTTTATTCTTTCTGATGCAATTGTAAATGCAATTGTTCTTGTCAATTTCGCTTTCTGCTATTTCATGATTAGTGTATAGAAATGAAACCTATTTCTGTATATTAATTGGGTATCCTTTGTCTTTACCATATTTATCAATTCTAGTAGGTGGTGTGTATGTGCACATACGTTTGTTTGGTGGAGTCTTTAGGGGTTTCTAAATTTAGTATCGTGACATCGACAAATAGTAGCAGTTTACCAGTTTGGAAGCCTTTTACTTATTTTCTAGTCTGATTTTTGTAGCTAGAACTTCCAATACTATGGTGAGTGAAATTGACAAGAGTCAACATAGTAGATCTTGAAATCTGGGATTTTGATATCTTTGTCTTGATATCTATTCCTAATCTTAGAGAGCTCATTGCTTGTTTGTTTTTAACATTCAGTATGATGTTAGTTGTGGATTTTTTCATATAGGAACTTTATTATGTTGAGGTATGTTCTTCTACTTTGTTCTTAACTTTGTTGAGAGTTTTTATAATGAATGAATACTATATTTTGTCAATTTTTTTCTGTATCTATTGAGATAATCATATGGTTTTATCCTTCCTATTGTTAATGTAATATATCACATTGATTGATTTGTAAGTATTGAGCAACCCTCGGTTCCCTGGAAAATCACTTTATTGTGGTGAATTATTTTTTTATATATTGTAAGGCTTGGTTTGCTAACATTTTGTTGAGAATTTTTGCATCTGTGTTCATCAAAGATAGTGATCTATATTTTTATTTTTTATTCTTTCTTTCTCTCTTTCTTTCTTTCCTCCTTTCTGCCTCCCTTTCCTTCTTCCTTCCTTGCTTCCTTCCTCCCTTCCTTTCCTTTTTTTATTCATTCATTCATTCATTCATTCATCTGGTGAAGCCATCTGGTCCTGGACTTTTGTTTGTCGGGAGCTTTTGATTACTGATTCAATTTCATTGCTAGTAATCAGTATGTTAATTTTTTTTATTTCTTCTGATTCAGTTTTGGAAGGATATGTTTCTAGGAATTTATCCATTTCTTCTGAGTGTCCACTTATTTTAGCATATAGCTTTTCATAATATTATTTTATAACCCTTTATGTTCCTATGCTGTCAATTTTTACTTCTCCTTCATTTCTGATTTTACTCAGTTGAGTCCTCTCTTTTTCTTGATGAGTCTGGATAAAGGTTTATCAATTTTGTTTTCCATTTCAAAGAACCAACTCCTGGTTTTATTGAATTTTTCTATTTTTTAAAGTCTCTATTGCATTTATTTCTACTCTAATTTTTATTATTTCCTTCCTTCTACAGGCTTTAGAATTTATTCATTCTTCTTTCTGTAGCTCCTTTAGGTGCAACATCAGATTTTTTATTTAGGTTTTTGTTGTTGTTGTTGTTGTTTGAGGTAGGTCTTTGTGTTATAAACTTCCCTCTTAGAACAGCTTTTGCTGTGTCTCAAAGAATTTGGACTATTGTGATTCCATTTCATTTTGTCTCCATGTATTTTTGATTTCTCCTTTGATTCTTGGTTGACCTGTTAATTGGTTAGTAGCATGTTATTTAGCATCCATGTATTTGTGTCCTTTCTCAGTGTTCTTAAAATCAACTTAAAAATATCATGGGTTTCAAAAATCATTCCCCTGAGAAATTATATTCAAATAATTAAGACCCACTCATCTATGGAGATTTAATGATAGAAAGTAAATATTTCAGCTTCAAATGATTAAAGACTAATTTACTGTAATGGGCAATAACAGGGCTTCTGCAACTTGAAGTGTGTGACTCTGTTTTAATACTTTTAGTGAAAGTAAAATTTTGGTAATAGGTCTAAAGTGGCAAGGTAAAGCAGCTTTTAAGATTATGTTAACTTTCTTTAGATAAAAATACTCAAATGCTAACACTTGTCCTATTGTCACTTAAAACACTTTCTGCCTAATCATTGAGGAAAATAAATCACATTGATATAGAAGTAATTTTAAGTTTTTATTTGATTTTACTAATCAAAAATTTTCCTGACTTTTGAAATTAAACAGCTTGCTATGAGTCTTTTTCATGCATTCAGGATATTTATGATGTCATTAAACATGGAGAAAAAAAAAAGAACTCTTTAACAGAATACCAAAAGAAGCTTTCTAATAATATTAAAGATGCAAATTGTTTAGAAAGCTAATCTCAAGGGATCAAAATTGCATAAAACATAAGAGATGATAGTAGGAATTCTGTAAGTATGAATTTATGGTTCCATATATTTAGAATAGCTGTCTTAGAGCTCCAAATTACCCTGATGGCACATATTTTTCTTTTGATAAATAAATTTAACAAATTCATTTTTCAAAATTTGTATTTAATACAAACACCCAATTAAAAAAGCACCATCAAAAATATTTGGGCATTTTATGTGTGTGTGTGTGTGTGTGTGTGTGTGTGTGTGTGTGTGCGCACACACACACACATATATATATACATATATATATATATAGATATGCATATTTTAACTATCCTTGCTAACATTGTCATTATCAGTTTTGAGGGTTATGTTTTTTTTTTTTAATTTTTTTTTTCAACGTTTTATTTATTTTTGGGACAGAGGGAGACAGAGCATGAACGGGGGAGGGGCAGAGCGAGAGGGAGACACAGAATCGGAAACAGGCTCCAGGCTCTGAGCCATCAGCCCAGAGCCTGACGCGGGGCTCGAACTCACGGACCGCGAGATCGTGACCTGGCTGAAGTCGGACGCCTAACCGACTGCGCCACCCAGGCGCCCCGAGGGTTATGTTTTTTATGCCAGCACCCAATTGCCATCCACAGCACCTTATGTGAAAACTACAAGAAACATAAAATGTATCTAAGTACTTTCTTTCAACTAAACTGCCTAAGCCTGCATAAATTTCATTCTTTCAGCAAAGATCACTTTATTTTATGATTTATTTACTTTTTGTCTAAAATATGATATTTACAATCGTTCACAGGCCTACCACCCTTTTAATATCTTCACTAATTAAACAGTATTCTACCTCACCATTCTTTCCAATTCACCACAGTTTCAGGAATCCTACTTCATCAACATTGCTGATTTATTTTTTAAAAAATGTTTAAGTTTATTTATTTTGAGAGAAGGAACACAAGCAGAGGAAGGGCAGAGAGAGAGAGAGGGAGAGAGAGAATCCCAAGCAGTCTCCATACTGTCAGCAAAGCCTGACATGGGGCTCAATTCCATCAACCGTGAGATCATTACTTGAGCTGAAATCAAGAGTTGGATGCTTAACCAACAGAGCCACCCAGGCGCCCCAGTATTGGCAACTTCTGATTTCAGTATTTTACAAGTAACTATTAAAAAGCAATTATCTGTTAGTGATTTTATTTTTTTATATTATTTTTGCAAAAGGTTCAATCAAGTAACCTTTGCTTGTTATCTGATGTTCCACAACATTATCAATCAGATGCTTTTTAAAAGTTAGCAGTATCTGAGGGAGTATTAAACATTTTATCCTTTTTGATGTTCTAACAATTCGTATATGACTTACATTTCATATATTACATAGTGTATTCCATCCTTTAGAAAGATATTAAAAATACGTGGCAAAATGAATTGTGTCTAAAAAAATAGCAGACTCTCTTAACTATATCTGATAGTGGCAGAGAAAATGAGATTTTCAGTGCAAATTGATGCTGACAAAGATAGTCATACCTTGAAGCAAAGGTCCCATTTACCTACTTTTATTCTGTAATAGCTTATTGAGATATGATTTATAATCTATAATACCCAGTTACATAATATATTTTGTTTTGTTTTACTATAGTCACAGTGTTTGCAACCATCATTGCATCAATTTCAGGATATTTTTTCCAGAAATAATGAGATAGTTTTTACTATATCACCTAATCATCCCGATTTCCCCTTCCATGATAGGTAACTACTAATCTAATTTCTATCTCTTTAGATTTGCCTGTTCTGCACATTTCATATAAATAAAATCATATAATGTGTAGTCATTTCACTCAGCATAATATTTTCAAGTCCCATCCATGTTACAGGATGTATTATTACTTTATTCATTTTCTTACTAATATACCATTGTGTGGACATACCACATTTTGTTGATCCATTCATTGGTTGTGGGGCATTTGATTGTATCCAACTCTTGGCTATTATGAGTAATGTTGTTATGAACATTCATGGAAAATTGTTCCTGTGGCTGTGTGTTTTCATTTTCAGGTATATAATCAGGAATAGAATTACTAGGTCACATGGTCACTCTGTATTTAACATTTTGAGTTACTGACAGACTATTCTCCAAGGTTTCTCAACCATTTTATAGTCTCACCTACAGTATATAATGGTTTTGATTTCTCTACATCCTTGTGCAATGGCTATTATCTTTTTTATAATAGCCATCCTAGTAGCTATGAAGTTACATCTTATTGTGGTTTGATATGCATTTCCCTAATGACTAATGTTGAGCATCTTTTCATATGTCTCTCTCATTTGCATATCTATTTCTAGAGATTTCCATTCAGTTCTTTTGCCCATTTCTAATTGAGTTATTTGTCTTTTAATATTAAATTGTAGGAGTTTATTATACACGCTAGATACAAGTCCCTTATGAGCTATGATTTGAAAATACTTTTTGGATTTCATGTGTTGCCTCTTTACTTTCTTTATAGTACCCTTTAAGTCAGAAAAGTTTCTTATTTCAGTGAAGTAAATTTAATTTTTTGGATTGCTTAGGCTTGTCATGTCATATCAAAGAACACATTGGCCAATGATTCTTCTAACAGTTTTATAATTTTAGTTTGGAACTTATGCTCTGATAAATTTTGAGTTAACTTTTTTTTGTATGTTATGACATAGGCGTCCAATTTCATTTTTCTTAATGTGGCTATCCAAATGTCATAGCCATAAAAAAAAGAATGAAAACTTGCCATTTGCAACAACGTAGATGGAGCTGGAGTGTATCATGCTAAGCAAAATACATCAGTCAGAGAAAGACAAATATCATATGATCTTACTCGTACATGGAACTTCAATAAAACAAATGAGCAAAAGGGAGAAAAAGAAAGGCAAACAAAGAAACAGACTCTAACTATAGAAAACAAACTGATGGTTACCAGGGGGGAGATTGATGGAGAGATGGTTTAAACAGGTGATGGGGAATAAGGAGTGCACTTGTCATGATAAGCACTGGGTGTTATATGGGATCGTTGAATCACTATATTATTTACCTGAACTAATGTTACACTGTATGGTAACTAACTGGAATTTAAATTAAAACTTAAAATTGCCCCATCAAATTGTATTGGCATACTTGTTAAAATTCAATTGACCATAAATGTAAGTTTCTTTCTGGATTCTCAATCCTATTCTGTTGATCTATATGTTTTTCCTTATCCTAGCACCACACTGTTTGGATTACCATTGCTTTATGCTAACTTTAAGATCAATTGTGTGACGAGGGTTGATGGGGGGTGGGAGGGAGGGGAGGGTGGGTGATGGGCATTGAGGAGGGCACCTGTTGGGGCGAGCACTGGGTGTTGTATGGAAACCAATTTGACAATAAATTTCATATTAAAATTAAAAAAAATAAAATCAGTTGTGTGCCATGCAACTGTGTTCTTCAAGATTGTTGTTACTCTTCTGGGTCCCTTGGGTAAGTCTAGATTATTTTTAGGATCACCTTGTCAATTTCTACAAAGAAACCAGTTGGGAAAATGACAGATTGCATTGAATTTGTAGATATTTGGGGGGATCATTGTTATTTAAAATTTTCAATATTATGTTTTCAAATTCATAAACTTTACTAATTTATTTTAACTTTGATCTTTAATTTACTTCAATGATGTTTTATAGTTTCCAAAGAATAAGTTTTATACTTCTTTCATTAGGAATTTATTTCTAAATATTTTATCCTTTTTGATATTAATTGGAATTATACTCTTAATTTCATATTTGCATTGCTTATTGAAAGTGATTGATTTTTGTGTATTGACCTGGAGTGTGCTCAATGTGGACTTAAGATATCCTACATTTCCTTAAGCCTTTTCCCCCACCTCCTCTTTAGAGTGCATAATCTCTGTTGATCTGACTTCATGTTTTCATGTTTGCTAATTCTTCTGTTGAGCTCCTTTAATACAATTTTCATTTCAGTTATTATAACGTTTAAGTCTGAAATTTCCACGTGGCTTTTTAAAAATATATTTTCCCTATCTTTATTTATATTTTCTATTTGATGAAATGTGGTGTTCATAGTTTCATTCAGTTCTTTAACCATGATTTCCTTTATTCTTTGCATGTATTTATTATGCTACTTAGTACGGTGTAGCTTTTTGTGTTAAAACTGATATCTGATTGATTTCCCAGCCTCTTTCCATTGCCTGATTTCCCCCCTCTGTGGGTCATATCTTCCTGTTTCTTTACATTATATTTTGCTGAAAACCGAGCATTTTAGTTAACATATTGGAACAAGTTTGGATAATGCCCTTCCTCTGTATTGTACTTTTGATTTTTTCATTTAGTGACTGGCTGAATTATTTTAATGAAGTCTATTTCCCCTACAATGTAAAGTACCTGATATTGTTCCTCAGGGTACAGCCTTGGGCGTGTGCACAGCCAGACAATACAGCAGTGGCTTTAGTAGTGCTCCCTTGGACTGTCTCTTTCCCTGACCACATGCAGCTTTACTGTAAAGTTCTACTAATTGTTCACTTACTGCTGTACTGTTTTCAACAATGCCCTGGAGCATAAATTTTCCCACAGACTGATTCAATTAAATTCGAGTTCCTTTGCAGGGATAGTTTAGGAATTCAGTGTTGGAGGTTTGTTGTGCTCCCAGGAAATTTCTTCTTGGTTGTCTATTTCCCGGTTGTTTCTGGTAAACTTATTGGCCTATTGCTTAGCTTGTATCTCTAATGAAGCCACAACTCTTCTCTTAATTGCTTTCCCCCAAAAGCGTTCATTATTTTTGGGAGCACCCTTGGGCATGAACTTCAATACACAGTTTCGAAGAAAGTCGGTTGCATCAGAAAGAGCTTTGGAACTCTGTTGTATAGCCTGTTTCTACCTTGAGAAAATCTGTGAGCCATGGCTCTAGAGGTAGGAGTGGGGGCAGGGGTACATTTCCCTCTGAATGATATCCCTTCTTTAGAAGTTGAGCAGTAGGCTGGTGGTGGTAGTCTCTGGGCTTCCTGGCTTATTTTTTTTTTTTAATGTGAAAACTCCACCTGATAAATAGGCCAGGGAGAAAATGATCAGCACCCCAGAATTTTCAATAGACCATGATAGCACTACAGCCACTGACCCCTCAATTTCTCAGCTGTATTCCAGGACATGGCCTCTGAAAAAACTAATGGCACACAGAGTGTGAGGTGAGAGGATGAGAATTGCTGATATCCAGCCTCTCCCAGGAATATACCATATTCCATGACTGGGAGTTTTGTGGGTAAGAAACCTTGTGTTCTTGGCTGCACTATCCTGCAGTAGAATTTCTCCTATAATGGCTGGGAGGGGACAAAGGGATCAAAATTAAAATGCCTCAGATTATAACTGTTCTTAGCAGGTTTTAGCAGATTATTTTGAATAAGTATTTCTTTATTTGCTATATGTCCTTAGAACCAATTCTGGAGATTTTAGTGGTTGGATTTTTATTTTTTTCCCCATCTTATCGAATTTCTTTGGAGATTTGGCTCCACAGAGTTCCCCACATTGTCACTGGAATTTTTAAATGTATTTTCTAATGTTTATTTACTTTTGAGAGAGAGAGAGAGAGAGAGAGAGAGAGAGCGCGATGGGGGAAGGGCAGAGAGAGAGAGGGAGACCCAGAATCTGAAGCAGGCTCACTCTGAGCAGTTCACCACAAAGCCCAACACGGGGCTCGAACTCATAAAGTGTGAGATCATGCCCTGAGCAGAAATCGGATGTTAAACTGACTGAGCCACCCGCACCCGAGTTGTGGAACTCACATGTACCTACTTTTACATCGGTGATGATGATGATGATGTTAATAATATTATTAGACAGAAGGAACATCACAGCAGATTTTATAAAAATATCTTTTTCCCTGATAACTAAGCATCTGATAAAACATATTTAATTGTGGTTCCTCTATGGCTGACAGTGACCTGCATGTTTTCAGTAAACTGGAAGTATCTATGACACTGCACTGTTTCACCTTCCATACATATGTGTGAGTGTGTGTGTTTGGGTTTCTCTTCCTCACAAATGTAGTCTTCCTTGAGGAATGATAGTGCTTATTCATCTTTGTATTGTCTTACACATATCACATAGCCCACACTGTATCCTTTCAATATGCTAGTTAGTTGACTATTTGATTATTTCTAGATATTAGGAAATATAACTAGACTTGGTTTTGTATAACCACACACTATTGGATTTTGACATAATGTAAAGTGATGTGGGTGGGAAGTCAAGAGTCTTCTTTTGGTTCATTATGAGTTGAGGGTACCCAAAACCTATTACATACTTTCAAATCTCTTTTTTTTTTTTTTTTGCAAGTTTAGTTAATATTTTTTTACTTTTATTATTTTTTTATTTTTAAAAATGTACACCCAAATTAGTATATAGTGACACATATAATGAAGCAATGATTTCAGGAGTAGATTCCTTAATGCCCCTTACCCATTTAGCCCATCCCCCCCCCCCACAACCCCTCCAGCAACCCTCAGTTTGTTCTCCATATTTATGAGTCTCTTCTGTTTTTTCCCCCTCCCTGTTTTTATATTATTTTTGTTTCCCTTCCCTTAGGTTCATCTGTTTTGTCTCTTAAAGTCCTCATATGAGTGAAGTCATATGATTTTTGTCTTTCTATGACTAATTTCACTTAGCATAATATCCTCAAGTTCCATCCATGCAGTTGCAAATGGCAAGATTTCATTCTTTTTGATTGCCGAGTAATACCGCATTGTGTATGTATGTGTATGTGTGTGTGTGTGTATATATATATACACGTATATATATACGTATATATATACGTGTATATATATATGTGTGTATATATATATATACGTGTATATATATACGTATATATATACGTGTATATATATATATATACGTATTATATGTATATATATATACATACACACCACATCTTCTTTATCCATTCATCCATCGATGGACATTGGGCTCTTTTTTTCATACTTTGGTTATTGTTGATAGTGCTGCTATAAACATGGGGGTGTATGTGTCCCTTCGAAACAGCACACCTGTATCCCATGGATAAATGCCTAGTAGAGCAATTGCTGGTCATAAGTTGTTCTATTTTGGTTTTTTGAGGAACCTCCATACTGTTTTCCAGAGTGGCTGCACCAGCTTGCATTTCCACCAACAATGCAAAAGAGATCCTTTTTCTCCACATCATCACCAACATCTGTTGTTGCTTGAGTTGTTAATGTTAGCCATTCTGACAGGTGTAAGGTGGTATCTCATTGTGGTTTTGATTTGTATTTCCCTGATGATGAGTGACGTTGAGCATTTCTTCGTGTGTTGGCCATCTGGATGTCTTCCTTGGAGAAGTGTCTATTCATGTCTTTTGCCCATTTCTTCACTGGATTATTTGTTTTTTGGGTGTTGAGTTTGATAAGTTCTTTATAGATTTTGGATACTAGCCCTTTATCTGATATGTCATTTGCAAATATCTTCTACCATTCTGTTGGTTGCCTTTTAGTTTTGCTGATTGTTTCCTCTGTTGTGAGGAAGCTTTTTATTTTGATGTGGTCCCAGCAGTTTATTTTTGCTTTTGTTTCTCTTGCCTCCGGAGACGTGTTGAGTAAGAAGTTGCTGTGGCCAAGATCAAAGAGGTTTTTGCCTGCTTTCTCCTCGAGGGTTTTGAAGGCTTCCTGTCTTACGTTGAGGTCTTTCATCCATTTTGAGTTTATTTTTGTGTCTGGTGTAAGAAAGTGGTCCAGGTTCATTCTTCTGCATGTCACTGTCCAGTTTTCCCAGCACCACTTGCTGAAGAGATTGTGTTTATTCCATTGGATTTTCTTTCCTGCTTTGTCCAAGGTTAGTTGTCCAAACATTTGTGGGTCCATTTCTAGGTTCTCTATTCTGTTCCATTGATCAGAGTGCATGTTCTTGTGCCAGTACCATACTTTCTTGATGATTACAGCTTTATAGTATAGCTTGAAGTCTGGGACTATGATGCCTCCTGCTTTGGTTTTCTTTATCAAGATTTTTGATTACTAAATTGATTTCCTTACTGGTTATGGGTCTGCTCAAATTTTCTATTTCTTCATGTTTCAGTTTTGGTAGTGCATATGTTTCTAGGAATTTGTCCATTTCTTCCAGATTTCCCATTTTATTGGCATATAATTGCTCATAATATTCTCTTATTATTGTTTTTATTTCTGCTGTGTTGTGTCTCCTCTTTCATTCTTGATTTTATTTATTTGGGTCCTTTCCTTTTTCTTCCTGATTAAACTGGCTAGTGGTTTATCAATTTTGTTAATTCTTTCAAAGAACCAGCTTCTGGTTTAATTGATCTCTTTTTTTTTTTTTTTTTTTTGTTTCTTTGTTTAGATAGCATTAATTTCTGTTCTAATCTTTGTTATTTCCTGTCTTCTGCTGGTTTTGGGTTTTATTTGCTGTTCTTTTTCCAGATCCTTAAGGCATAATGTTAGGTTGTGTATCTAAGATCTTTCTTCCTTCTTTAGGAAGGCCTGGATTACTATATACTTGCCTCTTATGACTGCCTTTGCTGCATCCCAGTGGTTTTGGGTTGTGGTGTTATCATTTTCATTGACTTCCATATACTTTTTAATTTCCTGTTTAACTGCTTGGTTAGCCCATTCATTCTTTAGTAGGCTGTTTTTCAGTCTCCAAGTTTGTTACCTTTCCAAATTTTTTCTTGTGGTTGATTTTGAGTTTCATAGTGTTGTGGTCTGAAAATATGCATGGTATGATCTCGATCATTTTGTACTTGCTGAAGGCTGATTTGTGTCCCAGTATGTGGTCTATTCTGGAGAACATTCCATGTGCATTGGAGAAGAATGTATATTCTGCTGCTTTAGGATGAAGTGTTCTGAATATATCTGTTAAATCCATCTGGCCCAGGGGCGCCTGGGTGGCGCAGTCGGTTAAGCGTCCGACTTCAGCCAGGTCACGATCTCACGGTCCGTGAGTTCGAGCCCCGCGTCGGGCTCTGGGCTGATGGCTCAGAGCCTGGAGCCTGTTTCCGATTCTGTGTCTCCCTCTCTCTCTGCCCCTCCCCCGTTCATGCTCTGTCTCTCTCTGTCCCAAAAATAAATAAACGTTGAAAAAAAAAAAAATTAAATCCATCTGGCCCAGTGTGTCACTCAAAGCCATTGTTTCCTTGTTGATTTTTTGATTGGATGATCTGTCCATTGCTGTGTGGGGGGGGTGTTGAAGTCTCCTACTATTATGGTATTACTATCTTTATGTGTGTGATTCATTGATTTATATATTTGGGTGCTCCACATTTGGTGCATAAATGTTTACAATTGTTAGGTCTTCTTGGTCTATAGACCCCTTGATTATGATATAATGCCCTTCTGCATCTCTTGATACAGTCTACTTTAAAGTCTAGATTGTCTGATATAAGTATGGCTACTCCAGCTTTCTTTTGTTGACCATTAGCATGATAGATGGTTCTCCCTCCCCTGATTTTCAATCTGAAGGTGTCTTTAGGTCTAAAGTGTGTCTCTTGTAAACAGCATATAGATGGATTTTGTTTTCTTATCCATTATGACCCTATGTCTTTTGATTGGAGCATTGAGTCCATTGACGTTAAGAGTGAGTACTGAAAGATAAGAATTTATTGCCATTATGATGCTTGTAGAGTTGGAGTTTCTGGTGGTGTTCTCTGGTTCTTTTTTAATCTTTTGTTGCTTTTGAGATAGATAGATAGATAGATAGATAGATAGATAGATAGATAGATAGATACACACACACATATACATGTGTATATCTGTCTATCTATCTATCTATCTATATATTTGTTTTGATCAAAAACATATATATTTTTTTTTCATCTTTTCTCCCCTCAGTCCCCCTTAAAAATTTTTGCAGGGTTGGTTTAGTGGTCACAAACTGCTTTAATTTTTGTTTGTCTGGGAAACTTTTTCTCTCTCCTTCTATTTTGAATGCCAGCCTTGCTGGATAAAAAATTCTTGGCTGCATATTTTTCTGATTCAGCACACTGAATATATCCTGCCACTCCTTTCTGGCCTGCCAAGTTTCTGTGGATAGGTCTGCTGCAAACCTGATCTGTCTTCCCTGGTAGGTTAAGGACTTTTTTCCCTTGGTGCTTTCATGTTTCTCTCTTTGCCTGAGTATTTTGTGAATTTGACTATGATATGCCTTGTTGATGGTTGGTTTTTGTTGAATCTAATGGGAGTCCTCTGTGCTTCCTGGATTTTGATGTCTGTGTCTTTCCCCAGGTTAGGAAAGTTTTCTGCTATGATTTGTTCACATAAACTTTCTACCCCTATTTTTCTGTCTTCCTCTTCTGGGACCCCTATGACTCTGATGTTGTCCTTTTTAATGAGTCACTGATTTCTCCAATTCTTAAATTGTGCTCTTTTGCTTTAATCTCCCTATTTTTTGCTGCTCTGTTATTCTCTATCAGTTTGTCTTCTATATCGCTGATAATCTGTTCTGCCTCGTCCATCCTTGCCGCCGCTGCAACCATCCGTGATTGCAGCTCAGTTATAACATTTTTAATTTCATTCTGGCTATTTTTTACTTCTTTTATCTCTGCAGAAAGGGATTCTAATCTATTTTCGACTCCAGCTAGTATTCTTATTATCGTGATTCTAAATTCTCGTTCAGACATCTTGCTTGTATCTGTGTTGGTTAAATCCCTGGCTGTGGTTTCTTTGTGCTCTTTCTTTTGGGGTGAATTCATTTGTTTGGTCATTTTGAAGGGAGAAAATAAATTAATGAGGTACAAAAATTGAAATTAAAAAATTAAAACTAAAAAAATATTAAAATTAAAACTTAAACACACACACACACAAATTGAATAGATGATGTAGATCCTAGGTGTGTTTTGGTATGGGTGTTGAAAGTGGTTTGACAGATTAGAGAAAAAAAAGGTGGGGGAGAAAAAAAGGGAATCATTTGAGAATTTGAAAAAATGAATACACTGAAGTAGACTAAAATAAGATGATGGGGGTAAAATAGAATTTGAAAAAAATATACACAAAAGTAAAGAATATAGTAGAAAAAATAAAATATTATTGATAAAAATTAAAAAAATATATGAATATTTTTTCATTTTTCTGTATTTAAGAAAAAAGAAAGAAAAAGAGAAAAAAGGTAAAGAGAAAAAAAGAAAAGAAGTCGTATGAAAATTTGAAAAAGTGAATACACTGTACTAGACTTAAATAAAATGATGGAAGTTAAATAGAATTTGAAAAAAGTTTACATAAAAACAAAAAATATACTAATAAAAATTAAATAAAAATATTTTTAATAAAAATTGAAAGTAAAAATGAAATTTTTCTCTTTCTGCATTCAAGAAAAAAAAAGAAATGGAAAAGAGAACAAAAGAAAAAGAAAGAAAAAAAAGGAAATTGAAAATTTGAAAAGGTGAATACACTGAAGTAGACTAAAATAAAATGATGGAAGTAAAGTAGAATTTGAAAAAAATTACACAAAAGTAAAAAATATAGTGAGAAAAATTAAAGATATTTTTATTAAAAATTGAAAATAAAAATGAATTTTTTCTCTTTCTGTATTCACAAAAAAGAATAAAAAGGAGAAAAAGAAAAAAGAAAAACAAAGAAAGAAAATTGAGTAGATGAACCTTCTAACAGATTGAAGTAGGACTGAAATTGCTTTGTTTTCCCCTAGAAGTCAATCTATGTAGCATTGTATAGTCCCTAAACTAAGCCGTGGTGAGACTTGTGTTGTTGAAGAGCAAAGTTGGCCCAGTTGGGCGGGGCTCAGTGTAACAGCTCCTCTCTCCACTAGGTGGCACTGCTATCCTACTGGGGTGGATGGTTGTGGAGCTTGTAGGTGTGTATGTGCATGCGCGGGAGTGGTGAAAATGACGCTGCTCAGCTACCCAGTCTGTTCTCCTGGGTCAGCAATCGAACACAGGTGCTCTGTATTCAGCTCTCATCCACTCCCCGCTTTTCCACTCTGTGTGACCAGGCCCCAGGCAGTACCTCTCTCCCAAGTTTTGACTCAGCTGTGGCTGTTTTCCCCGACCCCTTACCTCTGAAGGACTGCGGCTTTGACCCATTCCACCCCTCTGCAGGAGGGTCTCACCGAGCAATGGCCGAATGTTGGCTGCACCCAGGAACGCTTGCTGGACCCTGCTGTTGCCGGTGCCCCGAGACTGTGGCCAGGTGTCAGCCCGCCCCCCCAAAAATCACGAGACAGTGTGGCCTCAGCGTTTCAGGGACCATGGAAAATCGCAACACACATCTGGCACCAGGCTTCACCCTCAATGACCTTGCCCCAGCACCAGCGAATGTGGCTGCCTTCTGGGGTCTGCTGGGACCAGGTGGCTTCAACAGTCTCTACCAAATGTCCTTCCAGCAGTGGAACTGCCTTTCCCCGTGTGGCCCGAGAATGTCCTGGACCCCACTCTGTTCCTGGGGATTTGCCCTTCCCACCAGAGCACCGCCAGGTATCGGGCTGTGGAGTTTCAGCCTTTGTGCTCCCCTTGTTTAACAGTCTTAATGGAATTTAAACCCTCTCCTTTCTCCTTTCTCCCTTTTTAGTTTAGTCCCTGTGGCTGTTTCCAATTTTCCACTTTCTCTCCAGCTGCTTTTGGGGAGGAGTGGTTTTCCTGTATTCTCCCCCCCGCCCCCAGGCTCTGTTCTCTCTTCACCCGCAAAAGCAGTTCCCTACCTTTCGGGGCTTCTCACTCCCTGAGTTCATCTCTCTGCGCCACGTACCTGCTGAATTCTGTGGTTCAGGTTGTGCAGATTGTTGTGTTAATCCTCCAATCAGTTTTCTAGGTGTGTAGGATGGTTTAGTGTTGGTCTGGCTGTATTTCATGGATGCAAGACACACAAAAGCTTCCATGCTGTTCTGCCATCTTGGCTCTTCCACCCTTAGTTTCATATCTCTTTATCTACCTTTTCTGAATCAAGGTCTATATAACTCTCTGGTGGTTGAATAATAACTGGAGCTGAACTGAAAATACCAGTAATTTTTTTAATCTTTCTACGAATTCCAGAGGAACACAAATTCTGTGAACATCTTCGCATTTGAAAGAGTCCCTTCGTGGGGCGCCTGGGTGGCGTAGTCGGTTAAGCGTCCGACTTCAGCCAGGTCATGATCTCGCGGTCCGTGGGTTCGAGCCCCGCGTCAGGCTCTGGGCTGATGGCTCAGAGCCTGGAGCCTGTTTCCGATTCTGTGTCTCCCTCTCTCTCTGCCCCTCCCCTGTTGATGCTGTGTCTCTCTCTATCCCAAAAATAAAAATAAACGTTGAAAGAGTCCCTTCATAAAGAATCAGGTGGCCGAGGAAATAGGTTGCCCAATTATGAAAAACTTAGTAAGCTTGTTCTGATTTCGAAAAACTTACCTATGATGGGACTAACACGTTATCAGTATACTAGCCTAGCTTTCATAAAGGTGTTCTTCAATTGACATCTAGTGTCCTGGAAACACCATTGATAAAACAAATAAAATACTAGTAAAGTGACTGGAAAAATAACTGTAATCTAGTGTATATAATGAAAAATTTTTCCAGGCTATAGACAAAAAAATTATTTAAGGGAGAATTTTCATAGAACACAGGAATTTCTAGTGCAATGTTGAGCATCACATAGTTTAATAAATACTTACTTGAATGAATGTACTTGATCCAGTTTATAAGTGTTTTAAAAAATCTCATTCTCCCTTTTGGTAAATATCTGGGAATATTTCATAGTTTGATGTTTTCAAAATATGTTCATTGTCCCAGAAATCTACAAGCAAGTCAAAGATTAGTAAAGAGACAACTCTTAGTATAAAAACGGGGACAGGTCCCAGGTGGCAAATTTTAATTAAAATCTTCTATCAAATAATTAATATTCTTGTTTTTTTATATACAAGTCCAAATACTTAAGGGTATTATTCTATTATTATACACTTTAATTCTTGAAGCTATTTATTGAATAATTTTTTTAAGTGTTTCATTTTAATTACAGTATAGTTTAATTCCAGTATAATATATACAGTGTTATACTAGTTTCAGGTGTAAAATATAGTGATTCAACAATTGTATGCATTATTCTATATATTACTCTATAATCCTCATTACCTTTGTTATCCATTCCCCCATCTACTCTGTAATTTTTATAATCATTTAGAAATAACTCTCTTGTTCAATTGCATCCAAATATCATATCTAAAAGACAACAACAAAAAAAACACTTTCTGTATCCTCCAGATGTAAACTATATGGTATAATACTTTCATATTAAAATCACAGATTAAATATAAAAATTTATTATAAAATTACATTTGCCTTAATTTAAACTTCCATATAAAACATGTATTTCTTTTGCTCTGTATGTGTGTGTATGTGTATTCAAAGAAGCCCCTTTATAAAAAACACTATGGGGGTGCGTGGGTGGCTCAGTCGGTTAAGCACCTGACTTTGGCTCAGGTCATTATCTCACAATTTGTGGGTTTGAGCCCTGTGTCAGGCTCTGTGCTGACAGCTCAGAGCCTGGAGCATGCTTCAGATTCTGTGTCTCCCCTCTCTTAGCCCTTTCCCTGCTCACACTTCTCTCTCTCTCAAAAATAAATAAACATTAAAAAAATTAAAAAAAACAATAAATAAAAATAAAAATAACACTATGAAATTGGGAAGAAAAATATTAAAGAGCATACACCCTAAAATCCAGCTATAAACATACACTTACAAAGTCATGCATTAATTTTCTAACTTAGTGAGAAATCATCTTTTCCTCTTACATTAAAATACTTTTTCTACTTCAAATGAATCCTGAATATCAGAAAAATATGTCAGTATCTAGGACCCAGATGCAAATCCAAGTGTTGTGCTTATTAGAGAATGTCAGTTAAATAAGGCATCATGTATCTAGAAAAAAAATTTTTTTCTAATATTTTTTAATAGTGTAATTATAGCTGTACTTATTGTGTTTGAATGAAAAGATATACACTAAATGATTCTGTATTCTTTGAATGTTTTCTCTTAATGAAAATAAACATAAAGACAAAATGACATTTTAATGTAGGTCACAGACAAGCAAGTAAGAACAGTCTGCTTCTAGAGAAAAAATTCATACCCAAATTCCGAAAATACACTTTTTCTTCCCTGGTTAAAGTGAACATAGGCATTCCAGTAACCAATGAAATATCAATTTACATCTGTCCCAATATAATTATTAAATTTGTCCTTTGTTATTCTTGAAGATGTTTTGATTTGGACTATAAATTTGTGTCATTACTTAACTGTAGATTTCCTGAAAATCATGACATTTTCATATTTATGTATTCTTTCGGTTAAGTATTAAAAAATTCTTCAAAATCTTCCCCTGGGAGAATAAAGATATTAATCCACTCTATTAACTAATACCAATTACTATTCATTATTTTCTATTGTCTTTTGTAGTTTAGTTTAAAAAAATAGTACGATATTCTAGCTTTAACTGTGTAATTGTGGGGGTACCTGGGTGTCTCAAGTCAGTTGAGCATCCAACTTTGGCTCATGTCATGTTCTTGTGGTTTGTGAGTTCAAGCCCCACATCGGGCTCTCTGCTGTCAGTACAGAGCCCGCCTTGGATCCTCTGTCCCCCGTCTCTCTCTGCCCCTCCCCCACTTGCACGTGCTCTCTTTCCCCTTCTTTCTCTCTGAAAAATAAATAAAAACATTAAAAAACACTGTATATTTGTGCCATAATTTTTAAATAGCCCTAGTAAGGTATTAAACTATAAGGCATATTGTAGTATATAATAGTATATAGTATCATATATAATATGTAATCATATAGTATATGTATAATATAGTATATAATAATAAATAGTATAGTATAGTATATATAAAGGCATATTAAAGTATAATGAATGAATTTCTTTGGGAGAACAATCTGATGATTATTGGTGATTACATACAGTGATATAACGTCTCCACCACTACCAAGGTACAGAACAATTTCATCTGCAACAGTGCCCATGAGCCACTTGAGTCAATCCAGCCTCTGATTTCTAGCTCCAGGCAAATGCTCCTCTGTTTCCTATACCTTTAGTTCTGCTTGTTTACCATTTCATATAAATGTTTGATTTCTTTCATTCAGCATGCTTTTGAGACTCATCCATGATGTTGTGTGCATGACTGCTGTGTTCATTTTTATTGTTGAATAATAGTTTGTGATTTGTGTCTCTCTCCATTGGTTGGCGGACATTTAGATCATTTGCTATTTTTGAGTAAAATTGTTCTGGAATATTCAGGTGTAAATCTTCGCAAACGTTTTCATTCATTTAGGATCAAGACATAGTGGGAGATTGCCAGGTCACATGGTAAATGCATGTCACCTTTTGAGACACTAGTACTCTATGTGCAAAGTGACTGGACTACTGTCGCTACAGTGGTTGGGAGATATGTCTGCTACACAACCTCAGCAGCACTTGGTATTGCCAGGCATTTAGATTTTAGTCATGTTGGTGGGCGTGGGGTGTTGTTAACTTGTACTTCACTGATGACAAGAACCGTTGAAACTCTTTTCACCTGACTAATGTATTTTAATTATTTTTTGTGATAAGAATGTGTTGCTTTATTTATTTTAATTTTTTTTCAATAAATGAAGTTTATTGTCAAATTGGTTTCCATACAACACCCAGTGCTCATCTGAAAAGGTGCCCGCCTCAATACCCATCACCCACCCTCCCCTCCCTCCCATCCCCCATCAACCCTCAGTTTGTTCTCAGTTTTTAAGAGTCTCTTAAGCTTTGGCTCTCTTCCACTCTAACCTCTTTTTTTTGTTTTCTTCCCCTCCCCCATGGGTTTCTGTTAAGTTTCTCAGGATCCACATAAGAGTGAAAACATATGGTATCTGTCTTTCTCTGTATGGCTTATTTCACTTAGCATCACACTCTCCAATTCCATCCACGTTGCTACAAAGGGTCATATTTCATTCTTTCTCATTGCCACGAAGTACTCCATTGTGTATACAAACCACAATTTCTTTATCCATTTATCACTTGATGGACATTTAGGTTCTTTCCATAATTTGGCTATTGTTGAGAGTGCTGCTATAAACATTGGGGTACAAGTGCCCTGATGCATCAGCACTCCTGTATCCCTTGGGTAAATTCCTAGCAGTGCTATTGCTGGGTCATAGGGTAGGTCTATTTTTAATGTTTTGAGGAACCTCCACACTGCTTTCCAGAGTGGCTGCACCAATTTGCATTCCCACCAACAGTGCAAGAGGGTTCCCGTTTCTCCACATCCTCTCCAGCATCTATAGTCTCCTGATTTGTTCATCTTGGCCACTCTGACTGGCGTGAGGTGATATCTGAGTGTGGTTTTGATTTGTATTCCCCTGATGAGGAGCACGTTGAGCATCTTTTCATGTGCCTGTTGGCCATCCGGATGTCTTCTTTAGAGAAGTGTCTATTCATGTTTTCTGCCCATTTCTTCACTGGGTTATTTGTTTTTCGGGTGTGGAGTTTGGTGAGCTCTTTATAGATTTTGGATACTAGCCCTTTGTCCGATATGTCATTTGCAAATACCTTTTCCCATTCCGTTGGTTGCCTTTTAGTTGTGTTGGTTGTTTCCTTTGCTGTGCAGAAGCTTTTTATCTTCATAAGGTCCCAGTAGTTCATTTTTGCTTTTAATTCCCTTGCCTTTGGGGATGTGTCGAGTAAGAGATTGCTACGGCTGAGGTCAGAGAGGTCTTTTCCTGCTTTCTCCTCTAGGGTTTTGATAGTTTCTTGTCTCACATTCAGGTCCTTTATCCATTTTGAGTTTATTTTTGTGAATGGTGTGAGAAAGTGGTCTAGTTTCATTCTTCTGCATGTTGCTGTCCAGTTCTCCCAGCACCATTTGTTAAAGAGACTGTCTTTTTTCCATTGGATATTCTTTCCTGCTTTGTCAAAGATGAGTTGGCCATACATTTGTGGGTCTAGTTCTGGGGTTTCTATTCTATTCCATTGGTCTATGTGTCTGTTTTTGTGCCAATACCATGCTGTCTTGATGATGACAGCTTTGTAGTAGAGGCTAAAGTCTGGGATTGTGATCCCTGCTGCTTTGGTCTTCTTCTTCAAAATTACTTTGGCTATTCGGGGCCTTTTGTGGTTCCATAGGAATTTTAGGATTGCTTGTTCTAGTTTTGAGAAGAATGCTGGTGCAATTTTGATTGGGATTGCATTGAATGTGGAGATAGCTTTGGGTAGTATTGACATTTTGACAATATTTATTCTGCCATTCCATGAGCATGGAATGTTTTTCCATTTCTTTATATCTTCTTCAATTACCTTCATAAGCTTTCTACAGTTTTCAGCATACAGATCTTTTCCATCTTTGGTTAGATTTATTCCTAGGTATTTTATGCTTCTTGGTGCAATTGTGAATGGGATCAGTTTCTTTACTTGTCTTTCTGTTGCTTCATTGTTAGTGTATAGGAATGCAACTGATGTCTGTACATTGATTTTGTATCCTGCAACTTTGCTGAATTCATGTATCAGTTCTAGCAGCTTTTGGTGGAGTCTATCGGATTTTCCATGTATAATATCATGTCATCTGCAAAAAGCGAAAGCTTGACTTCATCTTTGCCAATTTTGATGCATTTGATTTCCTTTTGTTGTCTGATTGCTGATGCTAGCACTTCCAACACTATGTTAAACAATAGCGGTGAGAGTAGGCATCCCTGTCGTGTTCCTGATCTCAGGGAAAAAGCTCTCAGTTTTTCCCCATTGAGGATGATGTTAGTTGTGGGCTTTTCATAAATGAATTTTATGATCTTTAAGTATGTTCCTTCTATCCCGACTTTCTCGAGGGTTTTTATTAAGAAACGTTGCTGAATTTTGTCAAAGGCCTTTTCTGCATCGATTGACAGGATCATATGGTTCTTATCTTTTCTTTTATTAACGTGATGTGTCACATTGATTGACTTGCGAATGTTGAACCAGCCCTGCATCCCAGGAATGAATCCCACTTGATCATGGTGAATAATTCTTTTTATATGCTGTTGAATTCGATTTGCTAGTATCTTATTGAGAATTTTTGCATCCATATTCATCAGGGATATTGGCCTGTAGTTCTCTTTTTTTTACTGGGTGTCTGTCTGGTTTAGGAATCAAAGTAATACTGGCTTCATAGAATGAGTCTGGAAGTTTTCCTTCCCTTTCTATTTCTTGGAATAGCTTGAGAAGGATGGGTATTATCTCTTCTTTAAACATCTGGTAGAACTCTCCTGGGAAGCCATGTGGTCCTGGACTCTTACTTGGTGGGAGATTTTTGATGACTAATTCAATTTATTTGCTGTTTATGGCTCTGTTCAAGCTTTCCATTTCCTCCTGATTGAGTTTTGGAAGAGTGTGGGTGTTTAGGAATTTGTCCATTTCTTCCAGGTTGTCCAATTTGTTGGCATATAATTTTTCATAGTATTCCCTGATAATTGTTTTATCTCTGAGGGATTGGTTGTAATCATTCCATTTTCATTCATGATTTTATCTATTTGGGTCATCTCCCGTTTCTTTTTGAGAAGCCTGGCTAGAGGTTTATCAATTTTGTTTATTTTTTCAAAAAACCAACTCTTGGTTTCGTTGATCTGCTCTACAGTTTTTTTAGATTCTGTAATGTTTATTTCTGCTCTGATCTTTATTATTTCTCTTCTTCTGCTGGATTTAGGCTGTCTTTACTGTTCTGCTTCTATTTCCTTTAGGTGTGCTGTTAGATTTTGTATTTGGGATTTTTCTTGTTTCTTGAGATAGGCCTGCATTGCAATGTATTTTCCTCTCAGGACTGCCTTCACTGCATCCCATAGTGTTTGGATTGTTGCAGTTTCATTTTCGTTTGTTTCCATATAATTTTGAATTTCTTCTCTAATTGCCTGTTTGACCCATTCATTCTTTAGTAGGGTATTCTTTAACCTCCATGCTTTTGGAGGTTTTCCAGACGTTTTCCTGTGGTTGATTTCAAGCTTCATAGCATTGTGGTCTGAAAGTATGCATGGTATGATTTCAATTCTTGTATACTTATGAAAGGCTGTTTTGTGACCCAGTATGTGATCTATCTTGGAATGTTCTATGTGCACTCGAGAAGACAGTATATTCTGTTGCTTTGGGATGCAGAGTTCTAAATATATCTGTCAAGTCCATCTGATCCAATGTATCATTCAGGGCCCTTGTTTCTTTATTGACCATGTGTCTAGATGATCTATCCGTTTCTGTAAGTGGAGTGTTAAAGTCCCCTGCAATTACCACATTCTTATCAATAAGGTTGCTTATGTTTGTGATCATTGTTTTATATATTAGGGGGCTCCTGTATTTGGCGCATAGACATTTATAATTGTTAGCTCTTCCTGATGGATAGACCCTGTGATTATTATATAATGCCCTTCTTCATCTCTTGTTACAGCCTTTAAAGTCTAGTTTATCTGATATAAGTATGGCTACTCCAGCTTTCTTTTGACTTCCAGTGGCATGATAAATAGTTCTCCATCCCCTCACTCTCAATCTGAAGGTGTCCTCAGGTCTAAAATGAGTCTCGTGTAGACAGCAAATAGATGGGTCTTGTTTTTTTATCCATTCTGATACCCTATGTCTTTTGGTTGGCACATTTAGTCCATTTACATTCAGTGTTATTATAGAAAGATATGGGTTTAGAGTCATTGTGATGTCTGTAGGTTTCAGGCTTGTAGCGATGTCTCCAGTACTTTGTCTCACAGGATCCCCCTTAGGATCTGTTGTAGGGCTGGTTTAGTGGTGACGAATTCCTTCAGTTTTTGTTTGGGAAGAACTTTATCTCTCCTTCTATTCTAAATGACAGACTTGCTGGATAAAGGATTTCCGGTTGCATATTTTTTTTCTGTTCATCACATTGAAGATCTCCTACCATTCCTTTCTGGCCTGCCAAGTTTCAGTAGAGAGATCAGTCACGAGTCTTATCGGTTTCCCTTTATATGTTAGAGCATGTTTATCTCTAGCTGCTTTCAGAATTTTCTCTTTATCCTTGTATTTTGCCAGTTTCACTATGATATGTCATGCAGAAGATCGATTCAAGTTACGTCTGAAGGGAGGTCTCTGTGCCTCTTGGATTTCAATGCCTTTTTCCTTCCCCAGACCCGGGAAGTTCTCAGCTATTATTTCTTCAAGTACACCTTCAGCACCTTTCCCTCTCTTTTCTTCCTCTGGAATACCAATTTTGCGTATATTATTTCTCTTTAGTGCATCACTTAGTTCTCTAATTTTCCCCTCATACTCCTGGATTTTTTTTTATCTCTCTTTTTCTCAGCTTCCTCTTTTTCCATAACTTTATCTTCTAGTTCACCTATTCTCTCCTCTGCCTCTTCAATCCGAGCCATAGTTGTCTCCATATTAATTTTGCAGTTCATTGCAAAATTAACCTTTTTTAGCTCCTGCTGGCTGTTCCTTAGTCCCTTGATCTCTGTAGCAAGAGATTCTCTGGTGTTCTTTATACTGTTTTCAAGCCCAGCGATTAATTTTATGACTATTATTCTAAATTCACTTTCTGTTATATTGTTTAAATCATTTTTGATCAGTTTGTTAGCTGTTGTTATTTCCTGGACATTTTCCTGAGGGGAATTCTTCTGTTTCGTCATTTTGGATAGTCCCTGGAGTGGTGCAGGACTGCAGGGCACTTCCCCTGTGCTGTCTTGAATAACTTGCATTGGTGGGTGGGGCCACAGTCAGACCAGATGTCTGTCCCCAGCCCACCGCTGGGGCCACAGTCAGACTGGTGTGTGCCTTCTCTTCCCCTCTCCTAGGGGCGGGATTCACTGTGGGGTGGCGTGGCCGTCTGGGCTACTTGCACACTGCCAGGCTGTGGTGCTGGGGATCTGGCATATTAGCTGGGGTGGGTAGGCAAGGTGCACGGGGGCGGGACATGCAGTCTCATCTAGCTTTCCTTTGGAGATCTGCTTCGGGAGGGGCCCTGCCTCACCTGACGGGAGTCAGACCCACTGGAGGGACGGATCTGCAGAAGCACAGCATTGGGTGTTTCCGTGGTGCAAACAAGTTCCCTGGCAGGAACTGGTGCCCTTTGGGATTTTGGCTGGTGGATGGGCGAGGGAAATGGCGCTGGCGAGCGCCTTTGTTCCCCGCCAAGCTGAGCTCTGTCCTCTGGGGCTCAACAGCTCTCCCTCCCGTTGTTCTCCAGCCCTCCCGTTCTCTGAGCAGAGATGTCAGCTTATAACCTTCCAGATGTCAAGTCCCGCTTGCTGTGGGAACACACTCCTTCCGGCCCCTCCGCTTTTGCACGCCTGACTCCGGGCTCTGCTTGGCCGGTGGGCCGCCCCTCCATCCCGGCTCCGTCCCACCAGTCCATGGAGTGCACACTGCTTCTCTGCCCTTCCTACCCTCTTCCGTGGGCCTCTTGTCTGCTCTTGGCTCCGGAGACTCCGTTCTGCTACTCTTCTGGCGGTTTTCTGCGTTATTTAGGCAGGTGTAGGTGGAATCTAAGTGATCAGCAGGACGCGGTGAGCCCACAGTCCTCCTACGCTGCCATCTTCCCAGGATTCCGCCTGTATTTTCATTTTTGAAATCTGTGTTCAAGTATGCTGCCATTTTTTTCCCAAATTTTCTGCTATCTTATTAATGAATTGTAAGATTTCTTTATACTCTGAGTATAGCAGTTTTATGTTTATGTTTTGCAGATGATTTTCACTGGTCTTAAGTGTGCTTTTTCATTTTCTTAGATTTTTCTTTTAAAAAGAAAACATTTATGCCTTTGATCAAATTACTTTTTTTTTTTTTTTTAATTTTTTTTCAACGTTTTTATTTATTTTTGGGACAGAGAGACACAGAGCATGAACGGGGGAGGGGCAGAGAGAGAGGGAGACACAGAATCGGAAACAGGCTCCAGGCTCCGAGCCACCAGCCCAGAGCCCGACGCGGGGCTCGAACTCACGGACCGCGAGATCGTGACCTGGCTGAAGTCGGACGCTTAACCGACTGCGCCACCCAGGCACCCCTGATCAAATTACTTTTATAGATAATTTTACAAATCATTGTTTTTGTGTCCAGTATAACACAACTTTTCCTAACCCAATGTCACTAAGATATTTGCCCACTAACTTCTTAAAAATTAACAAATTTAGCTTTGTTTTATTTAGGTATTTAACTGATTTGAAGTTAACTTTTGTATATAATTTGGAAAAATGAAGTACTTTTATGTCCATACAAATGCCTACTTTATACAGCTTCAAATATGTATTTTTAATTCTATATTTCCTCCATTAAATTACTATGGAACTTCTGTTGAAATTCAATTACTAATATGAGTATGGAACTATTTATGGAGTCTGTATTCTCCATTTATCCATATGTCTATTTTTACATCATAACATAATCTTTTAAAAATTATAGCCAAAACTAGGTAGCAGAAGTCGTTTGGATTTATAGTTTTTCAACTTCTTCTTTTTTTATTTTCCTGGCTATGCATTGTCCCTTGTTTTCTCATAAAATTTTTTTTTTTTTAATTTTTTTTTCAACGTTTATTTATTTTTGGGACAGAGAGAGACAGAGCATGAATGGGGGAGGGGCAGAGAGAGAGGGAGACACAGAATCGGAAACAGGCTCCAGGCTCTGAGCCATCAGCCCAGAGCCTGACGCGGGGCTCGAACTCACGGACCGCGAGATCGTGACCTGGCTGAAGTCGGACGCTTAACCGACTGCGCCACCCAGGTGCCCCTCATAAAATTTTAAAATCAGTTTTCTAAATTCATCATAAAACTTTCTTGTATCGTGATTAAGATTGCATACATCTAGAAATCAATTTGTGAAAGATTGTAATCTTAAAAAAAATTGAATCTTAAACATGGACCACTGTATACTTAGATCTTATTTAATTTTGCCTTTTTCAAACCTGTGGGTTTTATGTAATTTCATGTCTCTTAAAATTTATTCCTCCGTATGTTATTCTTTAATGCAATTAAAAATTTTTGAAGTATAATTAACATACTATGAAATTCATCCTTATAAGTGTACAATTCAATGATGTTATTACATTTGTAGAGTTGTACAACCGCATCACATTCTACTGTAAAACATTTTCATCACCCAAGAATCTTCTCTGGTGTCTATTTGGAGTTATTTCCTACTCTCACCTTTCATTTCTAGGCAACCAAAGATCTGTTTTGGGTCTCTTTAAATGTGCATTTTTAGACATTTTATATAAAAGAAATCATACAATATCTGTTATGTCTGACGCCCTTCCTCCTGACTTAGCATGATGTTTTTGATATTCATCCTTGTTATATCATACATCAATGTTTTATTGCTTTAAATCCTAAATAATATTCAGTATTACTTCACACTTTTGTTTAGCCATTCAGCATTGGGGAGACACTTGAATTGTTTTCATTGTGGGACCATTATGGATAGTGCTGCTATGCACTTTTACAAACATGCATGTTTTCATTTATTTAAAAAATTTTAATGTTTATTGAGAGAGAGAGACAGAGTGTGAATAGGGAAGGGGCAGAGAGGAAGGGAGACACAGAATTCAAAGCAGGCTCCAGGCTCTGAGCTATCAGCACAGAGCCCGAGGCAGGGCTCAAACCCATGAACCATGAGATCATGACCTGGCCCAAGTCAGACGCCCAGCCGACTGAGCCACCCAGGCGCCTCTCATTTATTTTTGATAGATTCCTAAGAGTGCAAATGCTGAAGTGTATGATTTTATGTATAACTAAAAATAAAATCCAACCTCCTTTCAAATTGGCTGCATTGTTTACATTTTCACTAGCAATATATGATTCCAATTTCTGTACTTCCTTGCCCTGCATTGTCTGTAATTTATATTAAACATCTATTTTAGTATATGTGTAGTAGTACCTTATGGTGACTGTAATTGTATTTCTCTAATGACAAATTAAATTTAATATCTTCTCATGTGTACATCTTATTTGGTGAAATATCTATTCAATTTTTTTATCATTATATACTTGGGATATTTTTGAGTTTTAAGCATTCTCTTTAAACAGGATATAAGTACTTTTTAAATGTTATTTTCAAGTATTTTCTCCCTATCAGTAGCTTTGTTTTTTCTTAATGGAATATTTCAAAATACACATTTTTAAAATTTTAATAAAATCAAAACTGTATGATTTTTTCTTCCTATGCAGTTTACTTTTGATATTGTATCTAAAAACTTTTTGCCCAAATCAAGCTCCTGAAATTTCCTTTATATGCCTTCTCCTAGAAATTGTATAACTTTAGGTTTTGTGGTTACTTATGTAGTCCACTTGAAATAAATTTTTTGTATAGCTTCGGGAAAGTGCCTAAGTATTATGCATGTGAATATCCAGTCTTTCCAGAATTGTAGAAAAAACTATCTTTTTCTCATTTTGTCTTGGCAACTTTATAAAAAAATCTTCATTTGAAGACTTCCAATGTTCTTTTTTTAATATTATTATTTTTAAATTTACATCTAAATTAGTTAGCTTATAGTGCAACAATGATTTCAGGAGTAGATTCCTTAATGCTCCTTACCCATTTAGCCCATCCCCCCTCCCACACCTCCTCCAGTAACCCTGTCTGTTCTCCATATTTATGAGTCTCTTCTGTTTTGTCCCCCTCCCTGTTTTTATAATTTTTTTGTTTCCCTTCCCTTATGTTCATCTGTTTTGTCTCTTAAAGTCCTCATATGAATGAAGTAATATGATATTTGTCTTTCCTGAGTAGTTTCACTCTTTAATTAAAATATGTCCCTGCCTTGATTTCTGTGGATTTATAGTTTGTTTTGATTTGGGGTAGGATAAGTCCTTTATACTATTTTCTTTCAAAATTATCTTACTATTCTAGATCATTTGCATTTCAGCAGTGGGGAGATACTTGAACTGTTTTCGTAAGATATAAATTATATCTTAACTGTTGTAAGTTTCTACCAAAAAAAAAAAAAAAAAGATTTGGGGATTTTTTTGAAATTTTAACCCAACTGGGAGAGAATTACCTACTTGATAATGTTGAGCCTTTTGATCGATGAGCATGAAATATCTCTATTTATTTAAATCTTTAATTTCCTTTAGCAAACTTTTATAATTTTTATGATACAAGAGTTGTAGTTCTGTCAAATTGATCTTTGAGAATTGTGTACTTTTTGATGTTGTTACAAAATAAATTACTTTTAGAATTTCATTTTCAGATTTTTGTGAGTATATTGAAATATAATTGATTTTTATATATTGTTAACATCGCAAAAGCTTAATATATTGTTTTTAGTTCCATCAATTTTATTGTATGTTTCTCTGGGTTTTCTACATATACAATAATATTATCTGAAAATAAAGACACATTGAATTATTCTTATCTGATATACATACTTGTGATTTCTTTCTATTACCATGTCAAATATGTGGGCATATAGTTGCTCACAGTATTACCTTATTATCTTTTAATTTCCATTAGATATGTAGTGGTATTCTCTACTTCATTTCTGATACTAATTTGGGTCATTTCTTCTAAGGCTTATCAATTTTATTAATCTTTCAAAGGGTCAGGTTGTAGTTTCCTTGATTTTTCCTATTGATTTTTTTATTTCATTAATGTCTACATTAATTCTTATTTTTACTTCTGCTTACTTTGAATTTCATTTGCACTTTTTTTTCTAGTTTACAAAGTTGGAAACCTAAATTAGTGACGTTTAACTTTCTTCTTTTCTAATATATGCATTGATTGATACGTTTCCCTCAAGCATTGCTTTTACTGCATCCTATACATTTTGATAATTTATCTTTATATCATTACTTCAAAGGAACATTTTCCTCTAGAGATTTTTTAGGTTAATCCACTGTTGTCTCAAAGGAAATATTGTATGATTGCCATGTTTTTAAGTTTATTAACGTGTGTTTTATGGTCCAGCATGTGGTCTATCTTAGTGAATAGTCCATGTGACTTTGAGAAGAATGTGTATTCTGTTGTTGGATGAAGCAGGCTCCAGAGGTTAGTTGCATCTGGCTGGGTTTTGAGTTCCACTTTATCCTTATTTTCTGCCTGCTGGCTCTGCCCGTTTCTGATAGAGGGCTGCTGCCGTTGCCAACTATGATAGCGGATTCATCTATTTCTTGTTGCGGTTCTTTCAGCTTTTCCCTCACTAGTTTGTGTTTGGTGCTTTATTGTGAGGCATATACAACTTAAGGATTGTTTCATTTTAGACAGAAACAAGAAGCCTGGGAAATAATTGGGTTAAAATATCTTAAAACCTTACATTTACCTTTTGGTGGTATCAATGACTGTACTAATATTTCACCTGGAAGAAAATGAACATAACCAACCCTGTAAAGTAAACTGGATTCCCAAACTGTAGTGTTCAGAAGATTGGGAGATAGTAATATGTACTCTATGGGAAAAGTGTATTTGCAGGCAACTACGGTCAGGAAGCAACAATATTCAACCCGTGTCACTTAGTGCCTTTTTTATTTATTTTTTTATCGTTTATTTATTATTGAGAGACAGAGAGACAGAGCATGAGCAGGGGAGGGGCAGAGAGAGAGCGAGACACAGAATCCGAAGCAGGCTCCAGGCTCCGAGCTATCAGCGCAGAGACTGATGTGGGACTCGAACTCACAAACTGCGAGATCATGACCTGAGCTGAAGTCAGATGCTCAACCGACTGGCCCACTCAGGCGCCCCATTGTGCCTTCTTTCTTAAATCACACTGCATGCTAATATACTAAAAGTTCTGCAGTAATAAAGAATATATAACTATCATTTATATCTTAATAAAGCTGGAAAAAAGAGCAATATATAATTCTATTCAATGGTCTCCCAACTTAGAATGTGCGTATAGGTACTTCAATAGCAGAATTTTTACCCCTGAAAAAATTTAGGTATACGACTCAATATATGAATATTTAACGAGGAAAACATTCTTAATGAGCTAACCTACATGCAGATTATTATTCAAATTCACCTATTAAGTTTTTCAAATCTATATTATTAATGTTATCTTGAATATTCACGTAAGTTCCTAGAGCAAAATATAAAACAATAACTACTGATTTCCTGTTTCATAATTCCCACACGTGAGATGATGCAATAGGACACAAATGTCATGTGACACTTGTGCAATCTATATTGCTGGTAAGAGGGGCGCCTGGGTGGCTCAGTCGGTTAAGCGGCCGACTTTGGCTCAGGTCATGATCTCGCGGTCCGTGAGTTCGAGCCCCGCGTCAGGCTCTGTGCTGACAGCTCAGAGCCTGGATCCTGTTTCAGATTCTGTGTCTCCCTCTCTCTGACCCTCCCCGTTCATGCTCTGTCTCTGTCTCAAAAATAAATAAACATTAAAAAAAATTAAAAAAATATATTGGTGGTAAGGAACCCCAAAGAAAATGAATCCAGTCACTTGCTTGCATGATGTATTACTCCTATCCGGAAAGAGTCTCCTTGGAAATATAATGGGGAAGATCCTGGCATCTTACTCTAACTCCATGGAATATAAATAAATCTCTCCAGGGGAAAGATAAATAAGTCTGTTGTCACCAGATTTACAACCCAGAATGTCTTCAAGGTCCCAGGTTTCAGCCTACCTTGAAATGTAAATATGCACCTCTGGAAGTAAATCTCTCTGGGGCTCTCTCTACCTAATTAGTCATAAATTACCTTTCAAAACATGTTTTTCGCCGAGACTTCAAGTTTCCATAAAATTTGTTTAAATGTCTTAACTGTGCAGAGACTATCTTCCCTACAGTGTCACACCCGCAATGTAGTAATTAAAGCAAATCCAATTAAAATAAAATAATGTTTTTCATTCAATATATGCAACAGATAATAATTTAGTCATTGTTGGTACTTCATTATAATTTATAGATAATTTTTAGTCTTTATAATATAAGAGAGTATCATAGTAACAATGATTTTGTATACCTAATATCAAAATATATTCTTGAGCAAAATATTTGAAATAGTGACATCTCCTCCATGCTAAAAATATCTTGGAGTCTATACTGACCTCTATCAAATATATGGAACCATTTGAAACCTATGCTTAGAGATGAAAGGAAAGCACTCCTTAATCTTAAAAGTAGAAAGAGATCTTTATAAAATTAGTTAAATTTTGTTTAAAAAATAAATCAGTACAAAACAGAGTATATTCTTTCCTCTTGTAGCATTCTCTGGAATAATTGCAGTTGATGAAAAAAAAAAATCAGGTCCCACCTAATTATTTAAACAATGTGTGTGTGCATGTATGTATAGTGATATGTATATGTATGAGATATATGAACCTTGAGGTTATTTTCTATGTGTATGGAGCTGTCCATTAAACAGATACTGGAAATTGATCGTAAGTTTAAATGCATCTATGATTCCCTTGTTTTACTATAGCAATAAACATTGTGTTCATATACTAACTGCTAGGATGGACATAATTTTACCTTTTCATACAGTATATAAACACGTGTTTTGAAAATAACTAGTAAAGCACTCAAGATTTTAATAAGCTTCAATATGTCAGAACTATAAAATTGTTATTTGAAAAGGAAAGTCAGATTATTTTTAAACATAGTCATTAGTTTCAACTTTGACTTTGTGGTTATTGCAATTGATGTAAACAAAAAAAAAATTAAAGACACTTTCTAGGGGAATTTCATTCTGTTATTCACTCACTGGCAGTTTTCCTTTTATGTAGTATTAAGCGCTCAAGAAGCGTAATGGTACAATGACTAATGCGTTACGTTCCCAAGTACGCACCTCACAGAAGCTCCATGAGTGCTTCTCCCTGATTCCATACCCAGAGTTATCCTTTAAATCTAAATTTTTCCCTTTTTTTATTTGGTCATTTATTTTTCATTTTTTAAATGTATATTTGTTTTGGAGAGGGAGGCAGGAACAGAGGATCCAAAGCAGGCTCTGCGCTGACAGCAGAGAGCCTAACGTGGGGCTCATACTCAGGAACCATGAGGTCATGACGAGCTGAGTCGGATGCTCAACCAACCGAGCCACCCAGGTGCTCTGTTTTCATTTTTTAAAGATTTTTTTCTTCTAAAAAAATTTTTTTTAACATTTATTGATTTTTTTGAGGCAGAGAGAGACAGCATGAACAGGGGAGGGTCAGAGAGAGAGGGAGACACAGAATCCGAAACAGGCTCCAGGCTCCGAGCTGTCCGCACAGAGCCTGACACGGGGCTCAAACTCACAGACGGTGAGATCATGACCCGAGCTGAAGTCTGACGCTTAACTGACTGAGCCACCCAGGCACCCCTAAAGATTTTTTAAATATAGGTTTCTTCTAACTTTATAGTAATCTGACATTGTCAAATTACCTCGAAGTTTAAAGTGTATCTGATGTGATTATTCTAAATACAAAGGTGTCATTTTGCATTTACTTAAAACATTTTCACATCTCTAGTATACACTATATTAAGCATACAGTCTTGATACATACTTGGTTCCAAATCACCTGGAAGGTTGTTTGTTGTTGTTGTTGTTATTTAACCACATCAATCAAAATTATTTGTTTAAAAAAATTTTTTTAACGTTTATTTATTTTTGTGAGAGAGAGAGCGTGTGTACAGGAGAGGGCAAGAAAGAGGGAGACAGAGGCTCTGAAGGAGGCTCTGAGCAGTGAGCACAGAGCCCCAGGCAGGGCTCAAACTCACAAACCATGAGATCATGACTTGAGCGGAGACCAAGAGTCAGATGCTTAACTGAGTGAGCCACCCAGGTACCCCCAAAATTATTTCTTATTACTCCTTCTCTCATTGTCTATGTTAATTTTTCTGTATTACAATTACTAATATATATTTCATTTTTTATTTACTACCTTCCACTTATTCTACTTTTCACTGCATTTAAAAATTTAACAATATCTGGGGCACCTGGGTGGCT
This sequence comes from Puma concolor, assembly GCF_028749965.1. Lineage (NCBI taxonomy): Eukaryota > Metazoa > Chordata > Mammalia > Carnivora > Felidae > Puma > Puma concolor. The sequence continues at coordinate 181,088,246 of NC_141674.1, forward strand.
CACTCACTTAAGTGTCTGCCTCTTGATTTCTGCTTAGGTCATGATCTCAGAGTGGGTTTGAGCCCCAAGTCCAGGCTCTGTGCTAACAGCAAGGAACGTGCTTGGGATTCTCCCTCTCCCTCCCTCCCTCTCTCAAAATAAATTTAAAAACTTTAACAATATCTAGGGATGCCTGGGTCATTCAGTTGGTTTCTGCTCAGGTCATGATCTTGCAGTTTGTGAGATCGAGCCCCACACGGGGCTATGCCCTGATAGTTCGGAGCCTGCTTGGGATTTTCTCTCTCCCTCTCTCTCTGCCCCTCCCCTGGGTACTCTCTCTCTCTCCCTTTCTGTCTGCTCCTGCCCCGCTTGTGTGCTCTCTCTCTCTCAAAATAAATGAAACTTAAAAAGAGGAAAAACTAAAGCAACTGAATTCCCACCATAGAGGCAATTTCCTAAAAAACAAACAAACAAAAAAAATTAACAATATCTAATGTTACTATTGTTAAAAATTAGAAATATCTAATGTGTTTACCTTCTTCCAGAATATTATGGCCTGATAATGCTCTAATTCCAATCAAGTCCTTCTAATTTACATCTTACTTTGTGTAACAGTCTGTGTTTATATATAATCTTTCAAATTAGATACAATTATTTTACATAGTCAATGTTTATTTAAACAGGTATTTCTCATTAACCTTGCTTATCATTCCTTCTTGCGTCTCAGATTTTCATTTTGCATTCATTGTCTCTCTTCTTGAAGCACACCATTTACCACTTCCTTTGATAAGGGTGAATTTGTGACAAAATCTTCTAGTTTTTGTTTATTGGAAAAAGTCAGTGCTCTTTTATTTGCAAAAGATTATTTAATTACGTATAAAATATTTGCCATACTTTTCATCTCAAAATAATTCCAAGATATTAATCTATTGTCTTCTGAACATCCATGGTTGACATTAGGAACCAACTACAGGTTGAATTTTAATTTGGTTTATGTAAGCTTACTTTATTTCATGCTGGTCTTTGTTGTTTTTCAGTTTATTATAATATGCCTAAGTGTGGATTTCTGGTAATATTCTCCTTGGAATTTGTTGTGATTTCAGTGCCTGGGCCACTTATTACCTATGGTTTAGCTCTAACTTCTGTGCCATAAATTAATTACACCTAAATATTCCATAGAAAAACTGTAACTGTACCTTTTTCAAATCGGAAATAGTCTCAGTATTTACTTCTTCTAAATTCTTATGTTTTCCATCATTTTCTTCTCTATCACTGATTAGAAGTATATTCTCCATTTTCTTCCCTTCTCCATTATACTTAGCCATGATTATTTTAATTGCTTTTCTGTCCTTGTCAACCAGAGACATTCCACCGAAATTGGAATATACAGATGTTTATTTTTATATCTCTAAGTATCTGTGTTAGAAGCCAAACTTTCTAATCTGACTTTTTAAAATGTTCATAACATATCCATAAATGTACAGGTTAAGTAGACATGGGCTCTGGAAACTACCTTCACATCTTCACTCTTTGTTCATTTCTATACCATTTTCTTTGATTTATACTGTATCCTTTTAAACATTTTCTTAGCTTCATTTTCTTCATGAATAGGTAGGTGTTTCTTCCCTAACTCTGGTATCATTATCACAGAAAATAAATATCTTTTGCTATTTATCACAATGCCACATTCGCCAATGGGGCACGTCTAACTTTTTTAGGCCCTCCCCTGTTCTTTATCCTGACATCCACGTAAGAAAAGGGAAATTCGAAAATCTGGCACAAGTAGTAAGAATGCATTTATTAACGAAATGGATAAATCAGTGGGTATAGTAAAACAAATACGTGAAGAACAAAACTTGCAATGAGTTGCAGAAAAGAGTGCTGTCCAAATTTCAAGTATGTCTCCTGACCCTCCCATGAGAGGCAGACCTAAGTGCATTCCTGTATATGTACTCATACATACTCATATACGTGGAAAAACATACACACACATACACGCATATATACACAGAGAGATTCTATCTGCCATCCCATCTTGGTTTACCGCAGTTTTTATGCCCAGTAAGTGTAAGGATAAGTAGAGTCAGTGCTCTGGCATGTGTAATAATTTTTGTACCATTCCTGTGAAGGAAAAATCATGGACAAAGGATGGATGATGGAACTTTCTAAGTGTTGCTGTCTCTGACATGGAACAGATGAGAGTGCGCTACTAAGAGCTCAGAAGAATTTTTAAAACGATATTTGGCATAATATCACACTGTTAATTTTTCTTGAGGTACAGGTAGAGTTCTTCAATGAAATCTGCACGGTGTGCTTAATTTATGGCCCAGAATTTAGAACTGAACAAAGGTAATAATTGTGCAAATAAATTGTAAGTCAGATACAGGCCAAAAGCACAGTCCACGTATATTCATTTAAAATCTACAGGGGCGCCTGGGTGGCTCAGTCGGTTGAGCGTCCGACTCCAGCTCAGGTCACGATCTCACAGTGCGTGAGTTCGAGCCCCGCGTCAGGCTCTGGGCTGATGGCTCAGAGCCTGGAGCCTGCTTCCGATTCTGTGTCTCCCTCTCTCTCTGCCCCTCCCCCATTCATGCTCTGTCTCTCTCTGTCTCAAAAATAAATAAACATTAAAAAAAATTTTTTTTAAATCTTTTTTAAGTGACTACTTCAAATAGTCTGCTAAAAACAAATTTATTGCCACCTTTGTACATAAAAGTTCCAAAAATATTTTGGGTGGGAATATTGTGCAATGTGAGAATCTTGATGTTTGTGGCACAGGCTATTGTCATATAAACATTAGGTTAGTAAATATTGTTTTCTTTATCAATATTCTTTCAGTTCTTTACAGTCGACTTTTAGATAACTCCTCTCTGATTTTGTGGAGGTTAGTATTTGGGGATCTTTCATTTATTCTAACTGCCTTTATGAGTTAAGATAAATGCCTATGTACTTTATATAGAGTAGGAAAGAGCATAACTCCTTTTCTGGAACAATGAATGACAGCCTCATACATATTGAAATAAAATTATAATTTTTCTCAAAGTGCTTTTATGAACTTCTCAGAAGGTATTTAAATAGTCAAGGAAAGTTATATATATTTCTTAGATGAAAAATATTGTGACATTACACATAAAAATGATTGGCCATTTAAAAACTCATAACATAGATGAATGTCTTTATAAAATGAGAATATGCACTAGGACTCTGATGTTTTTTATTACTCTGCTACTAGAGCATTAAAATCTGTTCTTTTCTAGCATTTGCATTTTATTAACTATGGAGACTATATTGAATATTTAAGTCACATTTTTAAAAAAACTACAAAAGAGATATTAATATGTATTCAAAGTAAAAAAAAATAATATACAGGAGCACATAGGTGGCCCAGTCAGTGAAGTGTCCAACTCTTAATTTTTGCTCAGGTCTTGATCCCAGGGTCATGGGATGAAGTCCTGTGTTGAGCTACGGCTGGGTGTGGAAACTGATTGGGATTCATTCTCTCTCTCTCTCCCTCTCCCTCTCCCTCTCCCTCTCCCTCTCCCTCCCTCCCTCCCTCCCTCCCTCTCTCCTCCTCTTTCCCTATCCCGCTTTCATGCACATGCACACTCAAAAATTTTAAGAAAATAATAATGTATAGAATATCATTTGTTCAAATTCTGCACTGTAGGCTAAATAAAACAACTTCATATAACTGAAAGTAACCACAATATTTTGCCACTTTAAAAAATTCTACCTGTACCTTATCAAACACATTCTTACCATTTTGACCTTACATCTTTACTCCTACAGGGAATAAAATCTCTATATTATTACTCTTTGCTAATAGCTCATATTCTTGTTCTGTCATCACTGGGAACACAGGCACCACTCTTTTTTACTAAAATATTCCTTCCTGTCTTTATTTCAATGGCAAAACTCCACATTCCTTTTATCTGATATGAGGTGACTAGCAAGGTAATGTCTAATGTTCCAAAATTTTGGCTAAGTCACAATGATTTGAATCATGGACCACATGAGCTAACTCAGCTTCTGAGTTACAATCTGAAGTATAATAAACTAAGGAAAATTAATCTCTCTGACCTTCAATTTACTCATTTTTCAAAGTGCATTTCTCAGTAGACTATCTGATAATCTGTGGAAACAAACTCCATCTTATTCATCTATTCATCTATCAGTGGACATTAAGGATGCTTCCATATCTTGGCTATTATAAATAATGCTGCATTAAACATAGGGGTGCATATCTTTTCCTATGTTAATGTTTTCATTTTCTTTGGGTAAATACACAGAATTATGGGACTGTATAATACTATTTTTGTGTTTTTTTTTTTTTTCTCTGAGGACCCTACATAACATTTTCCACAGGTGTTGCACCAATTTGCATTCTCACCAGCATTACACAAGGGTCCACTATTATCCACCTCCTCACCAATATTTTTTATTTCTTGTCTTTTTGATACTAGCCATTTTGATAGGTGTGAGGTGATATCTCATTGTGGGTTAGAGTTGCATTTTCTTGCTTAGTGATGTTGAGCATCTTTCCATGTTTCTCTTGGTCACCTATGTGTATTCTTTGGAAAAATGTCTATTTAGGCCCTCTGCCTACTTTGAATCAACTTGTATTTTTAGTGATGAATTGTATATGTTCTTTATGTATTTTGGATACTAACCCCTTGTTAATGTAGCATTTGCAAATACCTTTTCCCTTTTAGTATATTGTATTTTCATCTCATTGATGGCTTCCTTTGCTATGTAAAATCTTTTGACTTTTTGTTTTTTGTTTTAGTTTTTGTTTCAATTCCAGTTAGTTAACATGCAGTATAGTATTAGTTTTAGGTATACAGTATAGTGATTTACCACTTCCATACAAAACACGTGCTGATAACAACAAGTGCTCTCCTAATCCCCATCACCTCTTTAAACCATCCCCCTATAACTACCCCTCTGGTAACCATAAGTTTGTTCTCTGTATCAGTTTCTTGGTTTGCCCCCCGCTCTTTTTTCACATTGTTCAACAGTTTGTTTTCTTAAATTCCACATATGAGTGAAATCATAATGGTATTTGTCTTTCTCTGACTTATTTCACTTAGCACAATACTCTCTAGCTCCATCCATGTCATTGCAAATGGTAAGATTTCATTTTTTTTATGGCTGAGTAATATTTCATTATATATATAATATACATAATCCTTTTATATATATGTAAATACACAGTAAAACCTTGAATTGCGAGTAACTTGTTCTGTGAGTGTTCCACAAGATAAGCAAACATTTCTAATAAATTTTCACTTGATAAATAAGGGATGTCTTGAAATACAAATAGCACCTGATGCCAAACATCACATGATTACAACTGAGCCAATGGTTCTTCTTTCTTTCCCTCTCTCTCCCTTTCTCTCTCTTATTCTGGGATTGTGGGTGACCATTTCCTATGCTCAAATGTTTGGTTTCAGGCCACCATGTTTGGCAGGAATTGGTAATTTTTCAGAACGTTGGAGGGTGCCCACAATGGGCACTAGTGGATTTTTCTTGTCACTTCAAATCACCGGTGGACAGTCCTTTGCTTTTCCATACAAGAGTAAGCTTAGGAATGTTTTGTTTCATTCTAGGTCAGGCTGCGTGCAGATATAGACTCTTTGCTCTACTGCCTTATTGTCAGCTACCTTAAGTACTATACTGTAGTCAACATCCATGGCCCCCCATGCAGAAAAAGATTCCACTGAGCCAATAGATAGCAGTGATTCCTTTATTGATAGTAAAAGTCCTACACAATAACCCTCCTCTCTCTTTTGTCTCCCTCACACCAGCCACAAAGGTTTTCAAAGGTAAGTGCAGGTTAATTTGTATATTTTTCTTTGTATTTTGTATTTTCTATTATTTTATGTTATATTACAGTATTATAATCATTTTTAAAATTTTTAAACGTTTATTTTTGAGAGGATGGGTCAGACACAGAATCTGAAGCAATTTTGAGACTCTGAACTGTCAGCACAGAGCACTATACAGGACTCAAACTCACGAATCATGAGATCATGACCTAAGCCAAAGTCAGATGCTTAATCAACTGAGCCCCCAGGCACCCCTGTAATTATTTTTATATGAATATTTTTGGGCTGTAGAGCAAATCATCTGAGTTTCCATTATTTCTTATGGGGAGATTCACTTTGATATACAAGTGCTTTGGATTACAAGCATGTTTCTGGAATGAATAATGCCACAAACCAAGGTTATAATATATATTCCTAGATATATTATATATATCATATAAATATATATAATAAGTCAATGTACACTTGGGCTGTTTCTATAATTTGGTCATTGCAGATGATGCAACTGTAAACACCAGGCTGCATGTATACCTTTGAATTTGTATTTTTGTATCCTTTGGGTAAATCCCTAGTAGTGCAAATGCTGGATTATAGGGTAGTTCCATTTTGAACTTTGTGAGGAAACTCCATACTGTTTTCCAGAGGGGCTGCACCAGTTTACATTCCCCCCAAAACTGCAAGAGGGTTCCTTTATCTCCACATCCTCACCGACACCTGTTGTTTCTTGTGCTGTTGATCTTAGCCAGCCTGACAGGTGCAAGCTGATATCTCATTGTAGTTTTGATTTGTATTTCCCTGATGATCAATGATGTTGATGATCTTTCCATCTTCCTCTTGGTCATCTGTATGTCTTCTTTGCAGAAATATCTATTCATGTCTTCTGGTTATTTAAAAATTGGATTGTTTGTTTTGGGTGTTGAGTTTTATAAGTTCTTTACATATTTTGGACACTAATCTTTTATCAGATATGTCATTTGCAAATATCTTCTCCCATTCCAAATGTTGCCTTTTAGTTTTGTTGATTTCCTTTGCTGTGCAGAAGTTTTTTATTTTGATGAAGTCCCTATAGTTTATTTTTTATTTTTGTTTCCTTAGCCTCAGGAGACATATCTAGAAGGAAGTTGCTATGGCTGATATAAAAAAGTTTACTTCCTGTGTTCTCCTCTAGAATTTTTATAATTTCAGGTCTCACATTTAGGTGTTTAATCCATTTTGAATGTACTTTTATGTTTGGTTTATGAAAGTGGTCCAGTTTTATTCTTTTGCTGTCCAGTTTTCCAAACATCATTTGTTGAAAAGACTGGTTTTTGACCATTGGATAGTCTTTCCTACTTTTCGAAGATTAGTTGATCATATAGTTGTAGGTTAATTTCCATATTTTCTATTTTATTTCATTGGTATGTGCCTTTGTGCCAGTATCATACTGCTTTGATCACTATAGCTTTGTACTATAACTTGAAGTCCAGAATTATGATGTATCCTGTTTTGCTTTTCTTTTTCAAGGTTGATTTGGCTTTTGACCTTTTGGGATCTTTTGTGATTCCATACAGATTTTAGTGTTGTTCATTCTAGCTCTTTGAAAAATGTTCTGGCATTTTGATAGGGATTACATTAAATGTATAGCCTGATTTGGGTAGTATAAGCATTTTACCAAAATTTGTTCTTTTAATCCATAGGCATAAAATTTGTTTATCCATTTCTTTGGGTCATCTTCAATTTCTTCCATCAGTGTTTTTCAGTTTTCAGAGTACAGGTCTTCTAACTGGTTAGTTTATTCCTAGGTATCTTATTTTTGGTGCAATTTTAAGTGGGATTGACTCTTTATCTTTCTGGTGCTTCATTATTGGTATAAAAAATACAACAGATTTTTGTACATGGATATTGTATCCTGCAATTCTACTGAATTCATTGGTCAGTTCTAGTAGATTTTTGGTGGAGTCTTTTGGGTTTTCTATATAGCATCATGTCATCTGGAAATAGTGTAAATTTTGCTTCTTCCTTGCTTATTTGGATGCCTTGCATTTATTTTTGTTGTTTGATTGCTGTGGTTAGGACTTCTAGTACTATGTTAAATAACGGTAGTGACAGTGGACATACCTGTCTTGTTCATGACCATAAAGGAAAAACTCTCAGTGTTTCCCCATTGAGGATGATATTAGGTGTGTTTTTTTAAATATATGGCCTTTATTATGTTGAGATATATTTCATATAAAGCTACTTTCTTGAGGGTTTTTATCATGAATGGATGTTGTACTTTGTCAAAGGCTTTTTCTGCATTTGTTGAGAAGATCATATGGTCCTTATCCTTTCTTTCATTAATGTGATATATCACATTGATTGATTTGCAAATACTGACTCACCCTTGCAACCCAGGGATAAACTCCACATGATGACCTAGGCGGCACCATTTCCCTCTCTGCCCCTCTGCTTAAACAGAGTCACCTGAAAGAAGTAGCTCAGTGGGGACAATGGTTGACTAACTTGGCTTACAACAAACCCCACCCCCTTGTTCTCTGGTGGGACTGTTCTTCTCAGTCAAGTTTGCCTCAAACCTAAAAAGGTGGGCCCCGTTCCGAGAAGAGCAACACAATCCTTACCCATTCCATGTCTCGTGACCAGAGAGTTCTGCAGTTCTAGTGGCATTGGTGTCCGGTCTCTTTGCACAAGCAGACCAGAGCACACCTAGTTAAAACTCACTATATTCAGGTCAGGGAGTAAGCCCCCCCCCCCCCCCCCCCCAAGCAGCAGGCAAGGAGAGCTTCTACAGATGACTGGCTAAAGGATAGAGCACAACAGAAAGCACATGGCACACAACGGAAACACTCCCTGAAATGCCTGGCCCAGGTACTACCTGAGCCCTTCTCCATTAACATCATTACTTTTAGGAGGAGGAGACATAACTGTCTTTTCTAACACAGAGAAGAAGGCAGAGACACACAAAATGTCAAGACACAGGAAATTACCCCAAATGAAAGAACAAGATAAGGCCACAGTCAGAGATCTAAGTGAAACAGATAAAAGTAACATGCCTGATGGAGAATTTAAAGCAACCATAAGGATACTACTTACTGGGCTTGAGAAAAAAATAGAAGATGTCAGCAAGAGCCTTGCCACAGAGTTAAAAAAAGAATCAGAGATGAAGAATGCAATAAATGAGACTGAAAACACACTTGATGCAATGAATATTCGGCTTGAAGAAAAAGAGAAATGAATTAGTGATCTGGAAAACAAAATAATGGAAAATAATGAAGCTGAACAAAAGAGAAAGAAGAATTATGCAACATGAGAATAGACTTAGGGAATTCAGTGACTCCATCAAATGTAACAACATTTGTATTATAGGAGACCCAGAAGAAGAAAGTGAAAAGGGGGAAATAATAGCAAAAAAAACTTCCCTTATCTGGGGAAGGAAACAGACATCTGCATCCAGGAAACACAGCCCCCATCAAAATGGAAGTAAAGGCAACCTAACAGCAGGACATGTTTAATTACATATTATAATTAAATTTGCAAAATATAATGGTAAAGAAAATATCTTAAAAGCAGCAAAGCAAAAGAAGTACTTAACTTTCAAGAGAAGACCCATAAGGCTAGCAGAGATTTCTCAACAGAAACTTGGCAAGCCAGAATGGAGTGGCTGAATGGGAAACATCTACAGACAAGAGTAGTGTATCCAGAAAGGCAATTTACCATTCAGAATAGAAGAGAGATAAGAGTTTCCAAAGTAAATAAAATAAAATAATAAAATAAAATAAAATAAAATAAAACAAGATAAAATAAATAAAATAAAATAAAATAAAATAGCAGTTCATGACCACTCAACCAGCTCTGCAAGAAATATTAAAGGGGGCATGCTGAGTGCAAAGGAGAGACCAAAAGTGACAGAGAGAGAATCAGAGCAAATCTCCAGAAACAAAAACAGAGCAAGTAATAAAATTGCAATGAATACATATCTATCAATTATTATTTTGAATGTCAATGGACTGAACACGTCAATAAAAAGACATAGGACTTCAGAATCGATCAAACAAACAAGACCCACCCACATGCTGCCTACAACAGGCTCATTTTAGACCTAAAGACACCTGCAGACTGAAAGTAAGGGGTTGGAGAAACATTTATCACACAAATGGATGTCAAACTAAAGCCAGAGTAGCAATACTTATATTGGGCAAATGAAACTTTAAAACAAAAACTGCAAAAAGAGACAAAAAAAGGGCATTGTATAATCATAAAGAGGACAATCCAACAAGAAGATGCAGTAATTGTAAATATTTATGCCTCCAACACAAGAACACCCAAATATATAAAAGTTAATAATGTACATAAGGAAAAGCTTTTTATTTTGCTGTGGCCTCAATAGTTTATATTTGTTTTCCTTTTTCTTCCAGAAGAAACATATCCATAAATATGTTGCTAAGCTAATGTCCAAGGTATTATTGCCTATATTTTGTTTCATGAGTATTGCTGTTTCAGGTCTCACATTTAGGTCTTTAATCCATTTTAAGGTGTGTGTGTGTGTGTGTGTGTGTGTGTGTGTGTGTGTGTGTGTCTGCATGAGCGCGCTATAAAAAATTAGGCCAGTTGTACTTTTTTGCATCTAAATCTCCAGTTTTCCCAACACCATTTATTAAAGAGACTGTCTTTTCCCCACTGTCCATTCTTATCTCTTTGTTGTTGATTGACAATATAAGCATGGGTTTGTTTCTGGATATCTATTCAGTTCCATGGATCTATGTGTCTATTTGGTGCCAATACCATACTGTTTTGATTATGAACAATTTGTAACGTATCTTGAAATCTGGGATTCTGATACCTCCAGCTTTGTTATCTTTTCTCAAAAGCTCTTTGCTATTTGGGGGCTTGATTTTAAAATCAACTTTAAAAAATGTATTTTTATTTCAGTACATTGATTATATAAGCCATATATATAATAACTACTAGATAATATATTAATATGCTATTAAGGTTGAAACACTTTACCTCCACTCAAAGCAAGATACATTTCTACCATTGAACAGATTAAGACAATCTACAGCTCTAGGATGGTGGTCCAGGACTGAACCAAATTTGTCTCTATATCATAATTAGACTGGTCCAGTTAGTATAAGTTAGTATTGCTTTGGGATCTTATAACTAAAGTCTCCATTTCATACAAAGAACACTTGAAGTCATTAGCAGCAGTAACCAACTATTAAATTTCTCAGAAGCAAACATATTAAATTTTAACTGTTTCTTCAAAATGGTTGATAAATAGTATTATTCTTAACCTCCTAAAAAAAAAAAGTTATTTTGGCTCTTTATTTCCTAAAATAGATCAAGATTGATTGGCTACCTAGAAATCAGAGAAAATTAGAGGTTTAGGTTTTTTTAAACCTATTCTAGAGCTTCTCACTGAATTTATTCCAAAATAATGACATATTTCCAGATTCTTTTGTTAATTCCTGTTCTAAATGGAACCATCAACATTCTACCTACATATTAGATAGAATGCTGTTGCCTCTGCAAAACCATTCTTGATAATTTCCCCCTTTTCTACCTTTATATAAAAGTAGAAAATGATTGTAAATTTGTATGTAATGTGTAATAATTGCAACATATTGATATTATGGTTTATAGTGAACAATTTCTATGCCATGTATAAGAATAACTAATTGTTATATACAACGAAGACCCTGAATTATATGTAATATATTCTTTCTGTTTCCCATCTTTTTAAATCTGCATTTTAAGCTATTTGTGAACAGGACATTGTGCTTCTGTTACATTTCCAGAATACTCTGCACAATGATAAACAGAGGACACAATAAGAAATAGAGTCTTAGACTCATCACAGCATTGAAAATAAAGAGTTACACAACAAAGAGTTTCATTACAAATAAAGAGCTTTTTTAGCAAAAGCTAAATATAATCTAGGGAAAAACATTTATTAAGGAAAGTTTCAATAAGTTGGAAAATAAAAACAAGGAATAAGATTTTAGTGGGAAAAAAAGGGGGAATGGGATCAGAAAAGACAGAAAACAGCCTGGGGTAGGCTTCCAAGCCCTGAACTCCTGTTTAATTCTCAAAAAACAACAACAAAGGTGATTAGAAAAAAGAATAAAAGGGCGAAAGTGAAGGGTGCGGGGAGAGAAAAGGGGCAAGAGGGAAATGGGACAAGGAGAGAGGTAAGGAGTGCAGGAGCACACTGTTTGCATTTAAAGTCTCTCTCTGGTATTGGGACAGTAATTCTACTCTTTTGATGCTGATCTGAAAATACCAAACACAGGTGGCTGGGGAAAATTGGAGGGATTTCATATACTTATGAATGAAACTCAAGGTAATCCCAGTCCTTAAAAATTCTACACAATCCAGGACCATTTTAAAATGAAATCGAGGGGGAACAAAGGATACAGAACGGAGCGAAAAGAAAAGGTATATGGCATATATTACTTGGATAAGTATAAAGTTAATTGCAGTATAGATGCTATTGATACAGAGGGTGGAATTTGTGGTTGGATAAAAGTTTTTCAATACAAGATATAAAGTCTATAACAGAGAAATAATAGTGATTGTTTTCCTCCTTGATTTTAAATCCCAAGCTGTCATAGCTTTGGGATGCTTGCACAATCAAAAATACATTCTTCAAAAATATTTTCTTCAAATCAGAAAAAAAAATTTTGGCTTATTTCTGTATTTTCCCACTCCTTGAAATATTTAAAAATCATTTTCATTACTTCAAACTTAATATTGTATGTGGATTATCATCTTTCCTCTTATGTAGTATCTACCTACCATGTTACTGGGATGGCTATTACATCTATTTGAAAGATAACATTTAGGGAAGGTTGACTTAATTTTGAAATTCTCTACCTTTCCTCAAGCGATTTTATGCCCTTTGCTTCAGTGCATTGAAAATCTTTCCTATTTTCAAATATCTGGCTATAGCATGAACATCATTCAATGTAATGTCTAGAGATACATTTTCCAAGAATGCATTATTTGTGTCTTTCTATGCCTCTTGTTCCCAATTAATTGTACAAATAATCAGGAAACTATCTTTCCCAAATCATGACAGATATTCTTATTGAGAGTAGAGGAACAACAACAAAAAAAAAATATTTTTTTTAATTCAGTAGTATGATGAAGCTGTTCAACAATACAAAAATTATAATCAGGCATGGTATTGAAATATTAGATGTGAGAAAAATAGGCAAAATTTTTTAAAAAGCATAAACCTTGGGAATTTTGCCTGCAGTATTATACGACAAAATTGGTGTACAAAAAGTAATCCTCTTCTGTCTAAACTGAAGGTTTAAGCTGCAGTGCAACCCCTTCAAGGAAACCATAGAAAAGGCCAAATGTTGGCAAGCATGCTGAAAACCCAGCCACTTGAGAACATGAGAGAATATCATATGCTTAGAGATAACACATTTGAAGTTCTGAGATTGCCTGTCCAACATAAAATAATAGGTTCTCATGTATTGAGGTGTACTCTATAAGATTTTATTTTTATGTTTCTAGTGTGCAAGTAATTACAATTAATATTATTTGTTTCCTTAATGTACAGAAATGAAAGAAGCCAATTTTAGTTTAAAAAATAGTCAAGCTTTAAATCGCCTTTCTACTTAAAGATAACATTTTTTTTTCCCACCAGTTCAGAAGCTCAATGTAATGCAGTTAGAAAAACAGCTGGCACAGATGTCAAAGAATTCTGTGTTCCCTGCTAGTCATAGCTGAAGTTTATGTCTAGCTTTCCTTGGAGCCTCAGAGAAACATAATGAGTGGTCACCTTGAAAGAAGGATGACAACTTTTGCATTTTTATTTTTTATTAGCTAATTTTATGAAAACATTGTACTCCTCCAGTACAACAATGACTATCTTAAAGAGACAAAAATGCTGAACCACGTCTGTTGTAACTTATCAATACCCCTGCGAGATGATAACATAACCCTCCTTGTGATATTACTATACAGAGAGAATAGCTGGAGAGAGGACCTAAATTCTTGTTTCATAAATCTCACCATAAAACCTTAAACTATGCAGAAAAATAATGGGCATTAACGATTTCAAAACTCTGTCAGCAAATTCGTTTTTCATTTCACCAAAGTATTTGTGAATTGTCCACAGAATGAGTCTTGGCTAGAAGAACACTTAAGGAATGTATGTATTCCTAAGTAGCAGTAGAGACTTCACAAATGTTATGCACTTTTTTCAAAAATTCCAGTAGATCTTTGTTTGTTTGTAGATATAGGTGGAATTCTGGAAAAATGGGTGATATTTAAGAAAGAGAGAATATTCTATGTGGGAATCTCAAGTTTCTGCCAATCTTACACATAGAGGTACTGATTGCCTGGATGCCAAATGGTATTTCTACTAGTTTGTTTTAGGGGGAAAAAAAAACCTGGAAGATGTCGATAATGTGTGCCTCAGAAGCAAAGGACAAGTTTGTTCACTGTCCAGTTTAATAAAAATAATGTCTCTCTCTGGAGCACAGGTCAGACTTATGACTCATTGAAAAGACTGGGCATTTTTAAAGTTGGGTTCCTCTTTAAAACCCTACTTTGTGCACAGAGTGCACCCTACTCTGTGTGTAATACTCTGTAAGAATTTAGTAGGGAACAGTATAGTTGTGGATTTACTGGCCATTGCTTTTGTTGTAATAAGCTTTTTTTTTTTTCTTTCCCATTTCTGACCCAGTGGTCTTATGCCTTTAGTCACTATCTATGAAACTGTGGCAGGCTAACTTGTTAAATTGAAAGTAGGATAAAAATCTCAAACTTCCCACCCTCATTAGTATAGCATCTATGGGTCTTCTTGTTTTTTGTTTTTTGTTTGATCCCAGGCTTCTGATTGTAATTAGACCATGGAGACAGTGTCAGATATTTGGAGTGAGACAAAAGAATGAGTGTTGGTGTTTATTTTTTGGTTCCTTTTGAGAAGGGTTACTGTAGGTGGGCAGATGTTGACATAGATAGATACAGGTATAGATAGTTATAGATATAGATAGCTAGAAGTTACTCATTAAAGCCCTTTATGCCTATTAGTGTATCCCTCTCTAGGTTCTATGTGTGTTTGAAACTGCTCTCCTGAGCTGGTGGCTTAACTGTTAAATGGCTTTCTACTTAATATTATGTGCTACCCAGTAGATCACTGGTTAAAACTACTTGGACTGTTTATTGCCACACTCTGTCACTTGTGGAGTTCTGCACAAACTAATGGCAAGCTGTCAAATCTGATATTAAGCAAGATTCAGATTTTATCAATGCCCGGGATCCTTTTGAAAAATAATTGATCTCACTTACTGAAAAGTAAATGTGGCCCAAACCAATTTATATTTATGTGTCATAAATATGCTCTTTGGCTCTTTAATTCTCTACCAAGCTATTTATGAACATTCTAGATGGCCCCAAATTCAGACTGTAATCCTCAATTTGGGGAATAGAATACTCTTTTTTTTCAACAGTGATTATGACTAGCTGGAAATGGGGTACTTTCTTGTTTATTGAGTTATCAAATCAGTTAGTAAAACAAATTCACATATCAGTGGACCATTTGTTGAATGTGAGTATTGTGCGTGCCCTTGTAACCACCCCCCTAAACCATTATCAGTAATTTATTCCTCTTAATTGCTGAGTATTCAATGATATGAATATATAATGTGTTCACTCTCCTGTTGATGGGAAGTTAACTCATTTACGTAATTATTATGAAGAAGGCTGCTATGGACATAGTTGTACAAGTCTTTCTGTGTTTCTAGGTTTTCTTTTCTTTTAGTCAAATGCCTAGTAGTGAAATGTTTATCTTTTCACAAAAATCCCAAACAGTCCTACAAGTCAGTTGTGCATTTTCCACATCGATCAGCAGTCTGTGGAACTCCCTCTGATTCAACATCTTTGCCAGAATTTGTTTTCAGTCTGTTTGATGTTAGTTATTATGGTAGGGAGACAATGCTATATCAGTGTTGTTTTAATTTACATTTTCTCAATTACTAATGTATCAGTGGTGTCATTTGCCTTTTCACATGCTTATTTACCACATACATAAAAATATGCCATATAAAGAAATGTATATATGCACACACTTCTTTGAAGTATTTTTTTTAAGTCTGGCTAATTTTAATTGACTTTTTAATATTTTTTAAACATGTATTTTGAGAGAGAGAAAGAGTGCAAGTGCGAATGAGCACACTCAAGGGAGGGGCAGAGAGAGAGAGAGAGAGAGAGGGAGAGAGAATCCCAAGTGGGCTCCATGCTATCAGCACAGAGCCCCATGTGGGACTTGATCTCATGACCCTGAGATTGTGACCTGAGCCAAAATCAAGAGTTGGATGCTTAACTGACTGATCCACCCAGGTGCCCTTTTAATGTTGATGTAGAAGTTCTTTATATATTTCATACATTAGTCAATTGCTTGATATATACTCTTCAGCTGTTTTGGCTGCCTCATCTAGTCTGTGGTTTCCCCTTTGATTTTCTCTTTGGACGAAAAAAAAAACGTTTATTCTTTATTAAATCAATATCAGTTCTTATAATGATCGCTTTCTTGTCTTTTAAATAAATTGTTTTTAATATAAGACATGAAGATACTATTTGTTCTATTAGGAGATTTATAAGGGTGGTGTTTATGAATATTTCTATGATCCTTCTTAAGTTGAGTTTTTATAATGTAAAGGTTGATATTAAAATGCTATAAAGGTGCTCAAAAATTTTATATATGTATCACTTGGTTCCAAACAATTTGTTGAAAAGACATCCTTGCCCTTTGAATTAACTTTGTCAACATTCCAATGTTATAAATGCATATATCACTTTTTAGAGTCTCTTTTGTTAATTTATCTTTCCATTCTTATACCAATACTTATTATTATAATCATGCTTTACTCTTTATTTTTATATGTTTATTTATTTATTTTGAGAGAGACAGAGAAGAGGGAAAGCCAGAGAGAGAGAGAGAAAGAGACGACAGGGAAGGGGCAGAGAGACAGAGAGGAGGAGAGAATCATAAGCAGGCTCCTCACTGACAGCATAGAGTCTAATGTGGGGTTCGAACCCACAAACTGTGAGATCATGACCTGAGCCCAAACCAAGAGCCAGACACTCAACCAACTGAGCCACCCCTGTGCCCCAATCATGCTTTACTCTTGAAGTCAGGTAATGCAAATCTGCAATGTTGTTTTTCTTTTTCAAGGTTTTGATTTTTGTTTGTTTTCTTTTTTGTTTTTGTTTTTTGATAAACTATATCTGTCGTATATCCATATACTTTTTAGAATCACATAGCAATTTTTTTTTTCAAAAATCACCTTTGTGACAATACATATATTAAGAGTACAAAGTCTTTTGGTTTCAATGATAATGGTATGTGTCTTTAATTATTTTACCTCTTTTTAAATTTCCATCGGCATTTTGTAGTTATGGTAAAAAGTCAAACACCTGCCATTGTATTTAATATTAGGTAATTTGCACTATTGTTGCTATTGTAATAGTTTTGTTTTTCTTAATTTCATTTGTATTGAATATTGCTAGAAATTCAACTACCTTTCATATAATCTTGTATCTTGCAACTTTGCAATTCGTTTTTTAATATTGAGAGTATCATTTCTTGTTGCCTCCATGTTTTTTTTTCTTTTAAAAATGTTATTATAGAAGTATAGTTGGATATACAATGCACTGTTTCAGGTGTACAACAGAGTGATTCAACAATTATATTTATTCCACAGTGCTCACCACACACTATATATATACATATATATATACACACACATATATGTATATATATATATACATACATATATATATACATGTATACATGTATATATATATGTATGTATATATACATATATATACATATATGTATATATATAGACCTATACCACACCTTTGTTGTACATTCAATTATCAATGGACACTTAGGGTGATTCCATATTCTTTTCTATTGTAAGTAATGCTGCAATAAACATAGGAATGCGTATGTCTTTCCAATAGTGTTTTTGTTTTCTTTAGGTAAATACTCAGGAGTGGAATTGCTCGGCGGTGTGACTTTTTTTAACTTTATTTATTTGCTTTGAAAGAGACAGAGCCGACAGGGGAGGGACAGAGAGAGAATCTCAGGCAGGCTCTGCACAGTCAGCACAAAGCCAGATGCAGGGCTCAAACTCACAATCCATGAGATCATGACCTGATCCAAAAATCAAGAGTCATACCCTTCACCAACTGAGCCAACCAGGTGTCCCTGAGGATTCTGTATACTGTTTTCCACATTTCTTGGAGGTTCCCTTTCTCAACATCCACACCAACACTTGTTATTTCTTGTATTTTTAATACTAGCCACTGACAGGTATAAGGTGCTATCTCATATGGTTTGGATTGGCATTTCCTTAATGAATAGTGATGTTGGGCATTTTTTTTATATGTCCATTGGCCATCTTTATGTCTTTGGAAAAAATGTACATTCAGGTCCTGTGCCTATTTTTAATCAAATTATTTGTTTCTTTGGTATCGAGTTGTATATATTCTTCATATATTTTACATATTAACCTTTTATTGGTTATGCCATTTGAAAATATCTTCTTCCATACAGTACGTTGTCTTTTTGTCTTGCTGGTGGTTTCCTTTGCCATGCATAACTTTGTATTTCAGTGTAGTTCCATTAGATTATTTTTGCTTTGGTTTCCCTTACCTGAGGAGACATATTCATAAATATGAATAAATATGAATAAATATAAATAAATATGTTGCTAATGATGATGTCTAAGAGATTACTGCCTTTTTTATTTCTGAGTTTTATGGTTTCAGGTGTCTATCCATTTTGAGTTTATCTTTGTATATGATATATGAATGAGGCTTGTTTTATTATTTTTCATGTAGCTGTCCAGTTTTCCAGCACCATTTATTAGATTTTCTTCTCCCCATTGCTTATTCTTGCCTAGATCAGTTACAGACTAACTGATCATATAAGATAAGGGTGGACTTATTTCTGGAATCTCTATCCCATTTTATTTATCTGTATGTATATTTTTTGCCAATAGCCTTCTATTTTGATTAGGATAGATTTGTAGCATATCTGGATTCTGACACTTCCAGCTTTGTTCTTTCTCCCGATTTTTTTACTAGAGTCTTTTATATTCCATATGAATGTTAGTATTATTTATTCTAACTGTGAAAAATACGGTATTTTGATAGGGATTGTATTCTAGATTGCAATCTATAGATTTCTTTGGATAGTATGGACATTTTAACAATATTAAACATTATTCCAATCCATGGGCATTCCATTTGTTTGTATTGTCTTCAATTTCATCTATCAACATCATAGTACAGGTCTTTCGCTTCCTGGGTTAAATTTATTCTTTGTTATTTTATTCTTTTTGGTGCAGTTATAAATGGGATGATTTGCTTATTTTTTCTTTGTGCTAATTTGTTATCAATTTGTTCGTAACTTGTTGAGAATTTTTGCATCCATTTCATCAAGGAAATTGGCCTATAATTCTCCTTTTTATGGTTTTGGAATCAAGGTAATGTTGGCCTCATAGAATGAGTTTAGAAGTTTTACTTCCATTTCTATTTTTTTAAAACAGTTGAATTGAATAGGTATTAACTCTTCTTTAAATGTTTGGTAGAGGGGCGCCTGGGTGGCGCAGTCGGTTAAGCGTCCGACTTCAGCCAGGTCACGATCTCACGGTCCGTGAGTTCGAGCCCCGCGTCAGGCTCTGGGCTGATGGCTCGGAGCCTGGAGCCTGTTTCCGATTCTGTGTCTCCCTCTCTCTCTGCCCCTCCCCCGTTCATGCTCTGTCTCTCTCTGTCCCAAAAATAAATAAACGTTGAAAAAAAAAAAGAAATTTAAAAAAAAAAAAAATAAATGTTTGGTAGAATTGCCCTGGGAAGCCATCTGGCCCTGGACTCTTATTTGTTGGGAGAATTTTGATTACTGATTCAATGTCTTTATTGGATATGGGTCTGCTCGAATTTTCTATTTCAGTTTTGATAGTTTATATGTTTGTAGGAACTTACCCAATTCTTTCAGATTGCCCAATGTGTTGGTTGGCATGTAATTGCTCATAATAGTTCTCTTAAAATTATATTTCTGTGGTGTTGGTTATAATCTCTCCTCTTTCATTCATGATTTTATTTATTTGGGTCCTTTCTCTTTTCTCTTTGGTAAGTCTGGCTAGGGGTTTATCAGTTTTGTTAATTCTTTCAAAGAACCAGCTCCTGGTTTCATTGATCTGTTCTACTGTTTTTGTTGTTGTTGTTTGTTTTTGTTTTTTATATCATTTCTGGTCTAATCTTTATTATTTCCCTTCTTATGCTGTTTTGGGGCTTTATTTATTATTCTTTTTCCAGCTCCTTTAGATGTAGTCTAGGCTGTACTTTTGAGACTTTTCTTCCTTCTTGAATAAGGGCTGACTTGCTATATACTTCTTTCTTATGACCGCCTTTGTTGCATCCCAAAGGTTTTAGACTGTTTTTTTTTATTTCCATTGGCTTCCATGTATTTTGTTTTTTTTTTTTTTTAATTTCTCCTTTAATTTCCTGATTAGTCCATTCATTCTTTAATAGGATAATCGTTAACCTCTGTGTATTGGTGGCCTTTCTAATTTTTTTCTTGTGGTTGGCTTCAAGTTTCATAGCATTATTTTCTGAAAATACACATGGTATGATATCAAACATTTTTGTACTTGTTGAGGGCTGATTTGTGATACAGTATGTAATCTATTCTGGATAATGGTCCATGTACATTCTAAAATAATGTGTAGTCTGCTGCTTTTGGGTGAAATGCTCTGAATATATCTGTAAGTCCATTTGGTCCAGTGTGTCATTTAAAGCCACTGTTTCCTTGTTGATCCTCTGCTTAGATCACCTGTCCAGTGTTGTCAGTGGGTTGTTAAAGTCCATTACTGTTATATTATTATTTTAAATTTTTTTAACATTTATTTATTTTTGAGAGAGAGAGAGAGAGAGAGACAGAGTATGAGCGGGGGAGGGGCAGAGAGAGAGGGAGACACAGAATCCAACGCAGACTCCAGGCTCTGAGCTGTCAACACAGAGCCCAATGTGGAGCTCAAACTCATGAACTGTGAGATCATGACCTGAGCCAAAATCGGGCGCTTAACTAACTGAGCCACCCAGATGCCCCTCCCCTACTGTTATTGTATTATTATAAATGAATGTCTTTAAATCTGTTATTAATTCATTTTATATTATTGATTTTATGCTGCCAAGTTGGGAACATAAATATTTACAATGTTTTAGATCGTCATGTTGGATAGACCCTTTATTATGATATAGTGCCCATCTTTATCTCTTATTACAGACTTTTGTCTAAAACCTAGTTTGTCTGATATAAATATGGTTATTACAGCTTTCTTTTAATGTCCATTAGAATGATAAATGGTTCTTCACCCCTTCATTTTTAATCTGGATGTGTTTTTAGGTCTAAAAGGAGTCTCTTGTAAGCAGCATATCAATGGGTTTTATGTTTTTGTCCATTCTGATACCCTATGTCTTTTGATTTGATCATTTAGTCCATTTACATTCAGAGTAATCACTGAATTTACTGCCACTCTATTACCTGTCAATTTTCTGTTCCTATAGATTATCTCTGTCCCTTTCTAGTCTTTGTTGCTTTTGGTCTCTCTTTCCCACTCAGAGGGTCCCCTTAATAATTCCTGCAGAACTGGCTTAGTGTTCACAAACTCCTTTAGTTTTTGCTTGTCTTGCAGACTCTTTATCTCTCTTATTCTGAATGACCACCTTGCTGGATAAAGTATTATCGGCTGTATATCTTTCCCATTTACCACTTTGAATATATCATGCCATTCCATTCTGGCCTGCCACGTTTCTGTGGACAGGTTTTTTGCTCATCTTATATGTCTACACTTGTGGGTTAAGAACCTTTTGTCCCTGGCTGCTTTCAGAATTCTCTATCTTTGTATTCTGCAATTTTCACTGTGATATATGACTGGGTGTTGACCTGTTTTTGTTGATTTTGAGGGGAGCTCTCTGTGTCTCTTGGACTTGAATGCCTGTTTCCTTCCACAGATTAGGGAATTTCTCAGCTATAATTTGTTCAAATTAACCTTCTGTCCCTTTATCCTTCTCGTCATCTTCTGGGACTCCTATGATATGGATATTATAGTGCTTTATAGAGTCACTGAATTCTCTAAGTCTATATTCACGATCTAATAGTTTTCTTTTCCTCTCCTTTTCAGCTTCATTATTTTCCACATTTTTTCCATGATTTCCCAATCACCTATTCGATCCTGCTTCTTCCATCCTCATAATTCTATCCAGTAGGTTTTGTACCTCAGTTACAGCATTTTTTATTTCAGCCTGATTATTTTTAGGTATTTTATCTCTGCAGCAAGGTTTTCACTGGAGTCTTCTATGCTTTTATTCAAGCCCAGCTAGTATTCTTTTTTTTTTTTTAATTTTTTTTTCAACGTTTATTTATTTTTGGGACAGAGAGAGACAGAGCATGAACGGGGGAGGAGCAGAGAGAGAGGGAGACACAGAATCGGAAACAGGCTCCAGGCTCTGAGCCATCAGCCCAGAGCCTGATGCGCGGCTCGAACTCACGGACCGCGAGATCGTGACCTGGCTGAAGTCGGACGCTTAACCGACTGCGCCACCCAGGCGCCCCCCCCCCCCCCCCCCCAGCTAGTATTCTTATGACTGCTGTTCTAAATTCTTGTTCAGATATATTATATCTGTTTTGGGCAAATCCCTGGCTGTAGTTTCTTCTTGATCTTTCTTTGGTGGAGAATTCCTCTGTCTTGTCATTTTCTCCAGGTTTCTGTCTTTTGAATGTTATGAAAACTTGTTATATTTTTCTTCCTTCTGAGTGTAATGATATTTTAAGAAGGGCTTATACACTCTCCAGGGACTCGTGCTTCGTGAAGGAAGCTTTTCTTGTATATGCTGTGTGCACTCTGCTGTTGTGATTTGACTGCTCTTTCTCACAGGTTAGTCCTCTGCAGAGTTCCTCCTTGCTTGCAGTTGGCAGTGTTTGGGTCTTTTCCTAGGTGTTCTTTGATTTATTTGTTAAAATAAGATTGGTTCAAAAACAAAAACAAAAACAAAAAACACCTTATCCAAAAAAACAGAAATGGAAAAGGAACAAAACAAGAAATTACTGAACAAACAAAACACTATAAGCCTGATTCCAAAGAAAATGAAAGCAAGAAAGTAAACAAAGAAAAAGAGAAAGAAAAGAAAGTCTGATCAAAAAATGGAGAAAAGGAAACTAAAAAAAACCAAATGAACAAAAAATTATAAGCCTGATTAAAAAAAAAAAAAAAAAGCCCTGGTCCTATTTCCACAATAACTGAAGCTGACACTTTAGAGTAGTCTATGATCAGTATACTTGGTGCATGGAAGAGGGGAGGGAGGGTGACAGTGTTGGTCCTCACGGGAGAGGCCCACTGCACGGGCTCACAATCAGACCTGCCCTTCTAAATAAAGATGTCCCTGCATGGCTCACAGGGGAAGGGTTTGGTGTAAGCAGCTCCAGCCTTGGCTTGGGGTGCCGTGTTGCTCACTAAAGTCTGACCGTGCTGGTGGGCAGGGTAGGGTGGCATCACCTCACTTGTCCCCGAGTAGGGGAGCTGGCACGCACTGCTGTTCAAGTAGCTCTCACACACAAGCAAACAGTCTCCCCTCCTGTATCCCATGCTTCCATTGAATCCCTGTCTTCAACCCTTCTGTGCCTGGCCGTGGACATGCCCAGCACCACAGCTTTCTCATGCGTTATCTCTGGCATAGGAATGGGATTCAAAACTCCAAATCTTAAAGGACCTAGCAAAGTATCTCCTCCACTAAAGGAGAGCCTTGCAGCGATGTGCCTGGTGCAGTTCTGTCCCAGAAAAGCAGTTGCATGGCCCCACAGGTGCCTGGAGCTTATGGTGAGGCACAGGGAAAAGCTGCAACCGCTTTATCCACGCTGTGTGTGTGTCTCTGTCTTCTGTTGTTGAATGGGTGCTTAAAGGCGCCATCTGGGTCTTCTGTCCTTGGAGAGGCAATATACTGTTTTCCAAATACACTCCAGGAAGGGGAACTTTCTCTCCCAGTGTGACTCAGAGGATCCCCACACCATGCAGTCTTCCGTCCTCCCCCAGGTCCACCTCCTTCTCCCCAGGAGCACCGCTGCCTGCCTAGATCTCCAGCAAATGGCACAAACTTCCAAAAACTCAGAATTTCAGCTCCACTATTTGAAGAAACTTGTGATACTTCCTCATGATTCCCCCATCAGTGGTTCTGGGGGAGTGTTTTCTTTGTGCCAACCTGATGTGTTGCTCTTTCTCCCCTTCTCTCCTTTTCTCTGTGAAAAGGGCTCCCACCCCTCCATGGCACTGTGGCTTTTCTCTCCCCCAATTCTCTCCACACCATGAATCTGCCATATTCTTTCCCTCAGATTATGCAGAATGTTCTCTTAATCCTTAGATCGATTGCCTAGGTGTTCAAAATAATTTGATGTTGATCTAGCTGTGTTTGAGGGACCAGGCAAGTCCAAGGACTCCTATTATACCACCATCTAAATTCCTCCATCTACCCGTGTTTTTAATATTAGCAATTTATCACTACCCTCATTGTTTATAATTTTTTTTCCTTTGCTGTTCACCTTGGGTGCTTTCATTTCTCTGTCTTTCAGATATTTGATTCATTCTTCTGCATCCTCTAATCCACTGTGTTCATTTCAGTTATTGCATTCTTCATGTGATTTTTTTCAAATATGTTTTCTCACTCTTTGTTGAAATGCTCACTCAGTTTATCCATTCCTCTCAAGTAAGCCTATTTATGACCATTACTTTGAACTCTTTATCAGATAGATTGCTATCTCCTTTTCTTTTGGTTCTTTTTTTTTTTTTTTTTTTGAAGTTTTGTGCTTTCATTTGAAGCCTACTCTTTGTAACCTCATTTTGTTTGACTATATGTGTTTGTTTCTATAAATTAGGCAGAACAGCTGCTTATACTTGAAGGAATGGCATTTTATGGGATCATATCCTACGTAGATTGTGCATGCTTGGCATTTTGGCTAGCTGGCTGGAGTTGCAATAGGCATTGGCTGGTGGTTTTTGGACATTTCATGCTAGGCCCATCCTGGTGTAATAGACGGAGCTTATGCAGGTTTGGAGTTGGTGTCCTAGGCTGTTCTGCTCAGCAGGTACCCCGGTGGGTGAGCTGGAGATGAGCTGGGTGTCGGTTGAGTGTTCCTTCATTGCTTTGGCAAATCATTTGGAGCTGAAGTATGTGTAGTCTTGGATGTTCCTAGGATGCTTTGTGCCTGTGTCACCTTGATGAGATGGCAGAAGCTATAACAGGCACTATTTGTGTATGTCCTTGTGAATGCCATGCCAGGGCCACTTCAGTGGGACAGCTATAGTTTGAGCAGGTGTGTGAGCTGGGCTGCCTTGTGATATGGATTGGAACTTAATGGGCTATGGGCCTGGGGCTCTCTAAGCTGGCAGGCCATCTAGGGTACCAAGACCCTGCTCCTGTCTGTGCTATCCAAGTGGAGGGGGACATAAACATTGGCACGTGCCAGCACCTCTGAACAGGGAGAGCATTCCAGTAGCTTTTCTGCTATTTGCAAGATGCTCTAGGACTGGTACCTCTATATTCTAGCTGATCTTTTAAACCACAGATTTTTTGAATATTCCAGGATACCTGGGGTTGGCATGGTCTAGGGCCCAGGGCTCGCTAAAGCAGCAAGCTGGACAGGTGCCCATACCTTTCTCCTCTCTGTGCTATTAGGGTGTAGGAGGAAAGCAAACCATGGCACTTGGTAGCCCCTCTGATCCTGGAAAGCCTTCCATAGGTCTCTCCCTTCGTTTGGTGGAAGGTTAGTTCCTTTTTATTCTAGATGTCCTTTTAAATTGTGGCTTTTTTTTTTTTTTTTTTTTTTTTTTTTCTGTTCTCCAGGGCAGACAAATTTGTCCCTTAGTAGTTTCTCTCCCCACTGCAATTTTTAGCATCAGGGATGGGGTTTCTGTCATTACAGTGTCTCTACCTCTCCTGTCTTTCTCTCTGTGGTCTGTCTATCCTTCGTTGTATAGATGCTGTTGAGTCAGCTCTCAGTTCTTCTTCAGGAGGAATTGCTTTTTATGTAGGTGTAGATTTGGTGGGTCTGAGGAAGAGGTAAGGTCAGGGTTTTCCTACATTGATATATTGGACCCTTCCTCTCATAGGATTTTCTTATACATAATAATGTGTGTTGTAAATAAGGAATGTTGGAGTTTTACATGTTTTCAATTTGTACTTTTAAATATATATATTTTTTGCCTATATTTTTTTACCTTTACTGCATGGCATAGAACTTGTAGTATAATCGTGTGTGGAAATGGAGACAATTGATAACTCTACCTTGTTTAAAGTGTTTTTAATGGTGTATCGTAGATCCTCAATATTGCATTAAGAAAACTCCCTCGTGTTAGGAATTTGCAGATACATATCTTTTCCAATGGATGTTGGATTTTTGCAAATATGTTTTTTTTTTTTTTTTGCAACTACTGAGATAATCATATGGGTTTTCTTCTTCTAGTAATGTGAATGATTCACTTTAATTTTAATTTTATTTTTTTAAGTTTATTTATTTTGAGAGGGAGTGTGTGAACGGAAGAGGAGCAGAGAGAGGGAGGGAGATAGAGAGAGAGAGAGAGAGAGAGGGACCCAAACAGACTCCTTGCTGTCAGTGAAGAGCTGGATGGGTGGGTCTGGAACTCACAAACCGTGAGATCATGACCTGTGCCAAAATCAAGAGTCAGACGCTTAACTAACTGAGCCACACAGGCACCCTGACTTTGATTTTTAAAACAACCTTTAATTCCTAAGTAAGCCCCGCCTGAGTGGCTATAATGTATTACTTTTTTTACATATCTGGGTGGAATTTGATTATATTTTGCTAAGATATTTTTGTCTAAGTTCAAGAGAAACATTAGGATAGGGGTGCCTGGGTGGCTCAGCTGGTTAACCATCTGACTTCAGCTCAGGCCATGATCTCTCAGTTCATGAGTTCGAGCCCTGCTTTAGGCTACCTACTGTTAGAACGGAGCCTGCTTCAGATCTTCTGCCTGCTTCTCTCTCTGCCCCTCCCCTGCCTCGTGTTCTCTCTCTCTCAAAAATAAATAAACATTAAAACAAATTCAAAAAAGAGAAAAACATTAGTATATAATTCTTTATTCGTTATTAATTAATTAATCCATTCATTTTTGTTTTAAACAGCTTAGCTTTTAGTATCATGGTTATGTTGGCATCATAAAATAATTTAAGAATTGTTCCATTCAATGGATTTGAACAACAAATCCATATTGGCCAGTAATTTTCTTTGTGGTAGATAAGGATTTTTTTTAATTACTAATTTCATATATATATATGGAGAGAGAGAGGTATTTAGACTTTTAGTATCAGCTTTAGAAAGGCATTTTTCAATAAAATTTTATATTCTATTTTGTTAAATTATTCATTATATTTCATTATAGTTCTTTACTCTTTGATCTTTATTTTTTTGTTATAGCTAGTGTTGGTAATTTGTTTTTTTTTATCTTGCTAAAGCTTCATCAATTTTTGTCAATCTTTCTCAAGAACTAACTTAACGCTTTGTAAATTTTCTTTATTGTTTTATTTTATATTTCAATGATTTCTATTATTTTTCTTATTTCTCTTCTCTACTTTTTTTGGGTTTATTTTACTCCTAAATTGAAAACATTTAAGCTTTTTTTCCCCATTTTTTTATGACATAAGCTTTTAATTTTACTCAAAAAGCTTCTCTGGCTGCATTTCACAGATTTTGGTAGGCTGTGGTATATCACTGGATTTATAATATTTTACAATTTTCCTTGTGATTTATTCTTTTATCCATAGGCTATTTATAATACCCACATTGTTAAGACAAGGGTGACAATCACTAGCAACTTTTTATGTCCTAAGCATAGATAGAACGCAGATTTCATTTTTACCATTCAAAAATTTCCCCAATACACAATTTTCTTGAGAATGGAATCTGTTAGTTTCACCCTTCATAAGTTCCCAAATGTCCTATGTCTGTCAAGGAGGCTATTCTGTGATTTCATGGGAAATTTCCATTACAAAGAGGAAAGGATCAATATTTTAAAAAGGATTTATTATCCTAGAAATACCATTTTATAGCTAGTATCCCTTATAGAAAAAAAATCTTATGTTTTATTACCTGTGTGTCTTCTACCTGATCACATTGCTACATTAGGCATTTCTACCTCTGAAAAGGAAACTGTAGATGAGAATGCCATAAATGAAAAGATACATTTGAAAATGCCATTTATTAAGTTCATAAACATTTCTTCTGCTAGTGGAAATATCTTTAATTCATTATTGCACTTGAGTTTATCCAGGTCTTTTCCAGGTACAGTCTCCATGTGACAAAGTCATATTGAAACGATAATGAAGAAAACACGTTGAGAGAAGCTCTTCATACTCTCTCCCAATATCACCTAAAGTTTATTGAAATTGACTGGGTTTTTTTTTCGTCATATTGAGATTAAATATCTACTGCAAGAAAATTAAGTTCATGTCAAAGTTACCATATGTTTGTTTTTCACAAATTACCAACAGAAAACTTGCTCCTGGACTGTTGATAATTTGTCAGCAATTATTAATAGGTATTGACACTGACAAAGTTCCCACTGGGGTTTCACTTTCAAAATAGCTCAGGATTCAAAACTCATCAGTAAGCAGCTGCTGCTATCACCAAGTGCACATTACGGTTCTGTTTCATACGGAAGTGTTCATTTAAAATAGAAATTAAAAAAAAATGGTGATGCTTTTTATTTTAAACTTATGTTTAACTTGGGGTGCTTGAATGACTCAGCTGGTTAAGTCTAAGAGTTTGTTTTGACTCAGGTCATCTCCCATTTTGGGAGACTGAGCCCTGCTTTGGACCCTATTCTGACACTACGGAGCTTGCTTGGGATTCTCTCCCTCTCCCTCTGCTTGTACTTGCTCTGTCTCTCTCAAACTTAAAAAAAAAAAAATGATTTTTAACTTTTTAAAAACATTCTTCTTTTATTTTTGAGAGAGAGGGAGAGAGGCAGAGTGTGAGCAGGGGAGGGGCAGAGAGAGAGGGAGACACAGAATCTGAAACAGGCTCCAGGCTCTGAGCTGTTAGCACAGAGCCCAATGCAGGGCATCGAACTCATGAACCGCGAGATTATAACCTGAGCCTAAATCAGGTGCTTAACCGACTGAGCCACCCAGGCACCCCTTTATTTTTTAAGAGAGTATCAATCAGAATAGATGCAAATTGGTAATAACCTTAATAAACAAAACACAACCTACATCTCATTTTTTTAAATGAATCCTTTCCACCACTGTTTTACATACACTCTAAAAAGTTGAAATAACTTTAGGAAAACATTTTAAAAATGCAGTGCCTAGTTTTAATATTCTTACTAAGTGTGTTTGGTTCAGTTGGTGATTTGCTATTCTTGGCTGGGTACACTTATTTGTCTGCAGGTCAACTAGTTTGTTTATATAGGCTGCCCACACATGGAATGACTAGAAAAACTCAGTTATATTTTACATGACTCACATACACCAGTAGACAAGTCTGGGTGTATTCTCATAGTATTGATGGAAAGACTAGAGAGAGGAAAAGAAGAAGAAGAAAAAAAATTATCTAGGTACATTTCAAGTTGGCATGATGTCTCGTAATATCCAGTCTGTCAAAATAAATTACAGGATCAAGACCAGAGTCCAGCAGTGGGCAAATTAAAGTGATATGGGAAAAGGAAATAGATAGATGGAGGGATTAAATATAAAAGTCAATGGCATAATCAACTATATCATCTAAAGTCCTAAAACTTAAATATTTTGCCTACTTTTACATTTCTTATATCTGTGTATATATGGTAAGCTATATAAGAAAATTTATAGTGAAATCAAGATTACTAAATAATATTCTTTGTTTCTATATGTATTGATATGTATGCAATTAATATAAAAACAAGAAATTGCATGTGTTAAGGGAAGATTACACACTTTGGAAGTGCACAGATTATTTTGACTATCAAAGAAAAATTAGCACATATTGTGGATGGTACATCAAAGTTCCAACTTTGGCCCCCATGAGCAGTCCTAGAACAGCAGAAGATTGGATTCTAAGCTTTGACTGGAATCCCCAAGAGTGGGTCCCAGAAAAGAAGCATAGCCCAGTGATAGTGGGCCAAACCTGGGACTACTTAGAACTCTGGGGGCAGTCACAGAACAGCAGGAATTTGGCCCAATTGACAGCAGGTTAGAGCCCCTATTTAGGACCCAGAGGACAGGGTGCAGAGAACAGTGGTATGGCTCTAGTAAAGGCAGGTAAAGGCATTACCTGGACCTGGGAGCAGAGCACAGAACAACCATAGCTCTAGTTTTGCAGATGGCCGGGCACTATGGCGCCCTGATGCTAGAAAGCAAGGTCCAGCAGTGACTTTGGCCGCTGGGATCAGGCCTCACTTCAGCGACTGTTCTAGCCCTGTTGAGGAGACACCCACAGCAGGAAACCAGGAAGTTCTGTCAGTTCAGTTTAGCTTTAGTGAAGACTGGAATGGCGGTTACCATTGGGAAAGGATACAAATGTCCACAGCAGCAAAGCTTGAGGACATTCTCCTGCTCTCTTTTTCTCCATGGGATAAAATCCTTTGGAGGGAAGCCCTGTTGGGGCTAAGCTGCTCTGAACTGGGGATGGGATGACATAGGTAAAATGTTTCCTACACTGTTCTTTCCAGCCATGCTTGGGTTGTGAGCTCCATAGGATGTCTGCTTGCGTCTTCACTGTCGTCCAGAGCTTTCCCAGAGCTATTTTCCTCAGTTTGTAGTTGTTTCTTTATTTTTTGTGGGGGAGGCCAGTATTAGGCCCTCCTAGCCCTTTATCTTGCCAATGTCACCTCTAAAACCAAGGTTTAACATGATAGCCTTTAAGCTAAAATTGTATTTTCTAAAGACAAAATTTTGTGCTTTCCGGTTTTATCAGAATGGGCTGTGCTCCCCACATCTATGTGTATTTCAGTGTTTAACACTAAGAGCCTGTACCAAGGTAAAGTGAGGGAAAAAAAAAGAAAAGACGACCTGGGTCAATTTAAAAAGACCTGAGTTTGCATAGTAATTATTTAGTTAGAATCTGTCCATGAAACTTTTCCCTGATCATAATAACTAAATCTTACCTGTATGTGTATGGAGAACACTGAGAATACCACCTCATTTATTAGTTACCTTATAAATCATTGCTGGGAAGGAAGGGAGGAAGGGAGGGCAGGCAGGCGGGCTATTAATGTGCAGTGGAAATACATGGATTCAAGAAGTAGGTGAATCTTAGATTTTTATCCTTGCTATACACAATTTAGATATTTTCTGAGCCTAGGGAAACTATTTAATTTTCTAAACTTGGCTAATAATTTTTAAAATCTGAGTAAAATTGCCAGGTTGTTGAAGAATTAAATGCTTTATTGTGGGTACAATCCTTATATCAATGCTACATCCAAATGTATTCACCAACACTTGGGCACTAACTTTTATGTGTCCATGAGAAGAATTTTATATTAAGAAGAACACAAAGTGAGATTGCTACTAAGTGTGGAAACTAGAATTTTATATCTGGCTTTCTGGACAATGGTTGAGCTCTTAGCAACCACTCTTTGCCACCGCCCTTAGAGAGTAGGCTAGAAAATCACTGAATTCTATACAGGAGGCAGTTCTGTCTCACACTTGTCCTGCCTTATACAACCTACCAATTGCAGCACTGGGTAAAAGTTGCCTCCACTCTGAACATCTGCAAAAATTCCCCACCCATATCATATTTTAATAGAATTAAGTCCTGCATGTTTTTTAGTATCTCGTCATCTTAACATTTCTATTGTTGCATATTTTCATTGGCTATATTTCACTATAATTGTTTATGTATCTGTATTAACCTTTTTATTACTAGCACATAATACCTAAAACATAGTAGGTGCTCAATTTTTCATGGAACAAATTTAAATGTATGCAGATGATATTTCGATGGAACGCTATGACTGCATTGATCATAAAATATAAAATTCATACTTAAAATGAAAAAAACACATCTGCTGTAAAATAATATAAATTTTCTCAATATAGAAACAAAAGAAGTGTGATCATACAATCACATAAATAGAAAGAAAAGGGCATTTCTATCATTGATGGTTTATGATGAAACATGTTTTGTTTAACATAATTTGTTTTTCCCAATTCCCATTGACTAGTATACAGATAAATAAGAGTACTGAAGTTGAGTTTAATGTTGTTTAGTCTCTTGGAGTTTCAGAAAAAAAAGTATATAGGTTGAAAAGAGCAAAACAAAAACAAAAACTGATATATTTTTTTTTAATTTTTTTTTTCAACGTTTATTTATTTTTGGGAGAGAGAGAGACAGAGCATGAACGGGCGAGGGGCAGAGAGAGAGGGAGACACAGAATCGGAAACAGGCTCCAGGTTCTGAGCCATCAGCCCAGAGCCCTACGCGGGGCTCGAACTCCCGGACCGCGAGATCGTGACCTGGCTGAAGTCGGACGCTTAACCGACTGCGCCACCCAGGCGCCCCCCAAAAAAACTGATATTTTTAAAACATACAGTTAATATAGTGTTGCTTTCCTGTCTGCACATATTAATGCTTCTCAGAAGACAGACATCATTCCATAAATATTTATTTTCCCAAGTGATCAAGTTTATAGCCATTACTGCCTAGTATTAGGTATTAGAAATGTCAGGAGAAGAGCATCCAGTTTCAGTTTGCAAGTTACTGTAGGAATACTGGAAAATAAATCAATGTGTCACTTACAAAAGGGTTCCCACAGTATTGCCTCACATTCCTTTACCTCAAAAACCAACTTTTATTAGAACACAGAAAAATTCTAATAAGGATGTGAATAGTTAACACTATTTTAACATCTCTAAAATTGGTCATACATAATACATTGTTAAAACCACTTACTTTCAAATCCCTTTTCAAACATAGATTTCTTTATAAGACCATGGTAGGCAATTGATTTGGGGTAGTATAAATATCTTCATTAAAGATCATAGAAGTGAAATCCAGGCATTGTAATATATGCCCCAAAACCTCAGAATGGACAAACAGTATGTGGATGCCACAAGTTAATAATTTTCATCCCTTAAAATAACTAGTGGGTAACTCATTCAAGTTTTTTGTCAGTTATCAAATGAGTTTTTACTGTGATCTTATTCGGTCTCATGACTTTTTAAAAATCTTCCACAAAAGACATTAAGGACAGTTGTTTTATTTGACTTAGTGTCAATTAGGGGTTTTGTGGGGTTTTTTTGAGATTAGTTTCTTTCCTAGTTTGTTCAGTGTAGACATTATTTATTTTCCTTAGAAAGTTTAGCCCCAGGGTTTTCATGACAATGCTACTATATTATAGAATATAAATAGAACTCCAGTCTCTCTTTCCCCCACAACCCCTATAAATTCATTTCTAATGACGGAAGAGCATGCAGGGGCACTCAAAGATATATCAGAGTTTTTCAAAGTCCTTATTTTCAGCATGAAAAAAGAACTCTAAATCGGAACCCATTACTTATAGTTCATTTATTTACTGGTCTAGAAAAACGAATAACCTCATTATAGCTCAGCTTTGTCTTACACACACAAGAAATCTTTCATCATTATGATGTCGCAGTTATCTTGAGTAAAAAATGAAATTATTCTTTTAGCAGACTGTCCTCTGTACGTATTAAGTTGTTTTAAAAGTATATTTCTTACAGAAAATGCCAATGTCTGATTAGATTTTCAACATACTACATTGAACTGACTACATACAATAAATTAACTGAGTTTTTCAACTAATTTTTTTCTCATCCCATTTTTTCTCTTTACTTTTAGAAAATACTAAGGACATATGCTATTTTATTTGCCTTCTTGAAGTTTCATCCTTTTTAAAAAAAATACTTAATTTTTATTTATTTATTTATTTATTTATTGAGAGAGAGAGAGAGAGAGAGAGAGAGAGAGAGAGAGAGAGAGAGGCGTGGAGACAGAAGTCCCAAGCAGGCCTCATGTGATCAGCACAGAGAGTAACGTAGAGCTCGATCTCAAGCACAATGAGATCATGTCCTGAGCTGAAACCAAGAGTCAGATGCTCAACTGACTGAGCCATCCAAGCACCCCGATGAAGTCCCATCTTACTATAAGTTCTATTAGACCATAAACTGGACCTAGTGAATATGATCTTCAAATTACTATAATGCAAGATTTATTTTTATTATTATGTGAATAAGCATGCAAGATTTTAAAAATGAAAGTACATACTAAAACAAATTCTGTGCAGAACAAAGGGAACAGTAAGAGACCATCATATTTTATTTTTATATAGACTGCTGAAAAACTCAGGTTGTATAGCAAAATACAGATGCATTTTTAAAAGAATCAAATCTTCCTTTGGAATGAAATACATATTGGTGAAAATGCATTGTGAAGAATTTAATAAGGCTGACTCCACGCTTAGCTACTCAGTGAAGAAAGTGAAGTGAAGAAGAAAGACAAAAGAGCCAACCAAATGTATCCAAAGCAATTAGTGATTGTTATATACTCATGGGGCAGAAAAGCAGGGTGTGCCTGTAGTCTAGCTAAAAGTAACTTAGAATGCTTCATTAGATTTACCCCATCTTACAACAAAACATATTTAGTTGATTAAAACCTATTAACTGTAGATGCTATTTGAGAAATTTAAAATAAATATATTTGGTGTATAGAATTGCTTTTCTAGTAGCTTTAATGATTTTGCAATATATTTAGCAATAGGGATATCATGGTGTAAATCATGGTACATGTAGTTTTTAAACCTTGATATCTATAAAAAGCAAAGCAAAAGCTGTGCTATGTTGGAAGTAATAATAATTAAATACATACTTTCCTCACCTACTTGCAACATTTTCAGTCTTTTTTTTTCCCCTTTGTTTATAAGATGCTATCTTAAAACATTTATTATGGAACATCATAGCAAAAGTAGAGGGAATAGCAAAGTAAAGCATCATGGCCTATTATTGCTTTCTCTGATGCCTATAAAAACTTCTTCTCTTCACAAATGTATTTTAAAACAAATCCCAGACAATGTATAACAGATATTACTTTAACATAAGTACATAACCATTGTCTTAATCAGCAAAATTAATTATAACTCCTTATTATCATCTAACGTCAATCTGTATTCTGTACATTTAAAAATTATTATACAAATATGTTATTTTTTCCTCTATTTTGAGAGAGAAAGAGAACACGAGCCAGTGGCATAGGGGCAGAGAGAGGGGGAGAGAGAGAAGAATCCTAAGCAGGTTCCCCACTATCAGTGCAGAGCCAGATTCAGGGATCCAGCTCAGGAAATGTGAGGTCATGACCTCAGCCGATGTCAAAAGTCACACTGACTGAGCCACCTAGGCGTCCCCAAATGTGTTATTTTTAATGTGTCTTTGTTCTAATCAAGATTTTTTTTTAACTTAGCTGATATGATATTAAGGGTTTTTTTCATTGTTGTTTAAATCGCTTTATTGGGGGCGCCTGGGTGGCGCAGTCGGTTAAGCGTCCGACTTCAGCCAGGTCACGATCTCGCGGTCCGTGAGTTCGAGCCCCGCGTCGGGCTCTGGGCTGATGGCTCAGAACCTGGAGCCTGTTTCCGATTCTGTGTCTCCCTCTCTCTCTGCCCCTCCCCCGTTCATGCTCTGTCTCTCTCTGTCCCAAAAATAAATAAACGTTGAAAAAAAAATTAAAAAAAAAAATAAATCGCTTTATTGAGCTATAACTGACATATAAGTTTCACATATTTAAACTGTACAATTTTATGAGAAAGTATACACACCTATGAAACCATCACTACATAATGGTATGAATATGTATAGATAATAAATGTATATAGTTCTCATTAATCTGTAAAGTTTCTTTTAATATTTAACCTTTTTGTCTCTCTTCTCCCAACTCCACCCCATGTACTTGTTGAATACACTGCATCGCCTCCCACAGACCCTTTTGAAATTCATGCTTTCACATCTGGGCTTCACCTTTTAATGTAGTCAGTATCTAACTTCTTTGCTTTGGGACTTCCTTTAAAGTTTCAGAAAGTCATTCTAACCCTGGATGGGAAACTAGAATTAATGCCCTGAGATCAAAACAGAATCAAGAAATAATGGCTGTTGGTGTAAAAATACATCAGCTCCATAGGCCTTTGGATGGAATGCCTCTGAAAGGTATTATGTACATGTTTTCTTTGCAGTTTGCAGTGTGGTGGGATTAGGCTACCGTACCCCCAGTGGTAGTTAATTCATAACGCAGGCTTTATAGTTGTCTTTCCTTCCCTGCCCCTCCCCCTTAGCCACTCCCCATTCATAGTGCTTGTACTATAATCTTTGTCCGAGGACTCACTTCTGGGAAATCCAAAGACAGATATTCATTTGTCCTACAGTTTTGTTTTGTTTTGTTTTGTTTTATCACATTCTGGATTGATTGATTCCTAAATTCATTTAACATGCTCCTCTAGTCCCCTAATATCCTTAAAATGACAGTTAATGATTGATGTTTTATTAGAATGCTTTTCTTTTAGCCATGATTCTTTCACAAATTGGGGCTGCATGTTTCTTGTTTCATCACATTAGTTAACATATTGTCAGGTTGCTTCACCTTTGTCAACATTGATCAGGGAATTCCAGTGGCATAAGCGTGATTCACAAAGTTCTCCAGCAGAATTTACTAAGTATTTTTGGCTTCTATTGATGATCAGTGCCTAGACCCATTATTTCATGAGAGGCTTGAAAAAGTGATAATCTAATTCAATAATCCCCTATATTCATTAGGTCTGATTTGTTCATTATTTGAATTCTCTGATATATAATTCACCAAGGAAAGGCAGGATCAATTCTAAATTGTTTTCCTTTAATTTTTAATTTCCAGAATAACCATCTGGTGTTTTAGTAATCCAAAGGTAACCAGTGAGGTTTTAATAAATTCATGGATTTTTAATGTATTTAAGATATTTAGATCTACTGCAGTAGCTATACTTAATAATGTATATTTTTTCCATATTAATACAGCGAAAACACCTTTAAATTATCTCCTATATCCTTTTGCATGATACTGGAAGCTTTTGAAGCTTCCCTGATTCATCTTTTGTATTTCTTCTCCCAGATCTGGAACCAGCCTTTACCTTGTTCATTTTAGTGGGAAATGGTATTTAGAGACCACAGTCCGGGCACTAAGGCTATTCATTAGTAATGGGTTATCAGTACTTCTAAATCATTTTAGGAACCAGAGGAACGATGTTTAGGGAAAATTAAAAAAATAAAAGGTTTGTTTTTAAAAATTCCCCTATTCTATTTTTTTTTAATTTTTAACTTTAGATATTTACATATTTATTTATTGGATGTCTTCTTCATTTAATGGTGAATATTATCTCCTTTACTCTATTATCTGTCAATTTCCTTATTGAATTCAAATTGAGGCCTTCATGTAAGCCTAGGCAATCTTCTTTTAGGAATTATTAACTGTATCTTATTTTCATCCAATACCGAGCATGCAATTAAGCTTATGGCAAAAACCCTATGAGTATGCTGGGTAGATAATATTACAGGTCAAAATATTGAGATTAAGGAAGTTATATAACTTTCCTGAGTTCACTTAAAACAGATTAAAATTAATCCTTGTTTGTCTTAACCTCCTGATAATACATTTTGCTCCCGTTCCAAACATTTCACACAGGGGTTAGGTATATTACTATCTAAGAAACCCCAAGTATAATGATTGATGTCTTCTATTTTAAACTATGAATATCTGTAATTGCCTGTTAGCATCTCTCTTCTCCACTGTCCATCCTCTGCCAATTCCAAGATTAGATCTGATTCACCTTATTTTCTTCCCCAATAGTGTCTTACATATTGCATACATTTAATAAAAAAAAATGTTTAATTTATTTTCTCTCAATTAATGCTGTCACTAGATTAGAGATAAATATGGTTTTGTATCTTCAGTATTAAGACAGCCTAAATTAAGCTTTTCTAAATTATCTAGTAAAATAGAATTAGTAGCAGCCTTTGAAACCAAAACATCTGAGGTTAAATTCTAATTCACTTGCTGATTAACTGTAAGAGTTATATAAATAACCTTAGGTTCCCAGTCTCCCTCTTCCTCCTTCCCTCCCTCGCTCCCTCTCTCTCTCTCTATCTCTCTCTCTCTCTCAATCAGTAAAAAAATAAAGATTAAATAGTACAACATACCACAGCTAGCAGTCTGGTTCCTAGATACGAAATTTCATGGCTCCTGGACATACTTTCTCCTCCCAACATTTTAACATCTTTGCTCTACAATTATACCTACAGCCAATGTTATTTTAAAATTGTTATCAGCCAAGGTTAGGTATGACATAGATTTCATCATTTGGACATGCATAAATGTGGTTGAAATTGCCAATGCCATAACCAGACAGTTACAGCCACTGGATGTTTTAGTCAAAAAATTTTCAAGGGTAATTTAAGGAAGACATATTCTTCCAGGCCATTTTCTATAAGTGTTTTTTTTTAATCTTATAATCAAATTACAAAAAACACACAAAAAGCTGTCAGTGACTTGGGGAAAAGAGTGGAACATTCCTTGGAGACATACAGTCTTCCTACCACTCTTGTTAACTGGAAAACACATGCACACACACACACACACACACACACACACACACACACACACAACTCTAAGTATATCTTAATCAGTTAATTTTGCTAAATTCTCCTTTGATTATTCATGAAATTGGCATACAAATTGGTATGTAGGTTTCATTATGTCTAAAAGAGATCTTTAAATATGTATAGTATAATATACGTTTATGTTGTAAGAACTCTTTTTTTATGGTTTAGTTTACAGCTTTTCTCTTAGCAGATGAAAGCATTATGCATTTATAATCAGTGCCATTTTACAGTCCCTGAAATAAGACAGTTAATATGAATCAGCACCCCCTTTATTTTATTGTACAGATACTAAATATTATAGGTACTTAGGTAATGTAGTCCTATTACTTTACCTATTTTATATTTCTTAATATATCTCCAGGATTATTTACTATTCTTATAATTTTAGAACAGAATATATCCTATATTATGAAATAATTTGCTTGCTATCAGTTTATCAAATTACATAATCTATTTAACCAATAAAGTAAAACTGCAACTTTATAAGTTTTTCCTTATGAATTGATGTTATTTTTTCTCATTTATGCATAAAATAATTCTCAAATATATCTGCTGAGCTAATTTTAATAAATCCTAAAATTCAAATTGAGAATATGCACTCATACAGAGTTATATTTAGGATTAATTCACTAAAATTTAGTTCTTTGAAATTGGTTATTATACTTTAATTACATTTCAAACAGTGTCATAAATGCTTATTATATGCCAGTCTGTTTCCAATCACTTTATAAGTATCACCATATTTAATACTAATAACAACCTTATGAGATAGGTACTGTCATCAACTCCATTTTACAAAAGAGAAAATTGATGGGCAAACAATCTCATTGACAAAGAAGTAAAAGCAGCAGCCTTGGCACCGTTATGCTATTCTCTATTTCTATTTCTATGAAATGGGCTTTTTTTCAGATTTTACATATCAGTGATATCATACACTATCTTTCTCTGTTTTATTCCATTTAGTATAATGTTTCCCAGTTTCATCCATGTTGTTCAAATTGGCAGCATTTCTTTCCTTCTTATGGCTGATTAATAATCCATTGTATGTGTGTGTATAAAGTAACATTTTCTATATTCACTCATCTGTCGATGAACACTTAGGTTGCTTTCATTTCATAGCTATTGTAAATAATGCTGCAATAAACACGAGATTACAGATATCTTTTTGACATATTGATTTTGCTTCTTTTAGTTGCGTTCCTAGAAATTTACCATAGCTTTGTGATATAGCTTGCAATCAGGACGTGTGATACCTCTAGCTTTGTTCTCATTTCTCAAGATTGCTGTTGAAGAGGTGTTTTGGGGGTCTTTTGTGGTTTTCTCCAAGTTAAAGAATTTTTTTTTATATCTGTGAAAAATGACATTAAAATTTTGATAGGAATTGGATTGAATCTGTAGATTACTTTGGGTAGAATGGACATTTGGATGATATCAATTACTCCAATCCAGGAAGACGGGATTTTATTTTTTCATTTGTATCTTCTTCAGTTTCCTCCACCAATGTCATAGTTTTCAGTGTAACAGATATTTTATTTCCAAGGTATTTTATTTTTTTGATGCTATTGTAAATAGAATTGCTTTCTCAATTTCTTTTCATTGTTAGTGTATGAAATATCGTTTTTTTTTGTTGATTTTGTATTTTGCAACTTTACTAAATTCATTTACTCTAACAGTTTTTCTTGAGGAGAGTCAGGATTTTTCACATATCAGATTATGCCACCTGCAAATAGATAAATTTTACTTTTTCATTTCTGATTTGGATGTCTTTCATTCCCTTTTCTTGACTAAATGCTCTAGCTAGGACTTCAAGTACTATGTTGAATAAAAATAAGAGAGTAGACATCCTTGCTTTATTCATGACTTTGGAGAAAAATCTTTCAACTTTTCACCTTTGAGTATGATGTTAGCTGTGAACTTCTCATGTATGGCCTTTATTTTGTCAAGTTACATTTTCCTCTCCAGTTTTTTGAGATTTTTTATCATGAAAGGTTTGAATTTTATCAAATGCCTTTTTTGCATTTATTGAGATGATTATGTGACTCTTACTCTTCATACTATTAATGTGGTGTATCATATTTATTGATCTGCAAATGTTGCAATGTCTGGAATAAACCCCAGCTGATCATGGTAGATGATCCTTGTAATGTACTCTTGAATTCAGTGCTAATATTTTGTTGAGGATTGAACATATTTTTAATGAATTTTATTTAATGTCAAAAAGTAAGGCTCTTTTTGCTTATAGCAAATATGGTGTTGGATAGAACCACATGAAATAAATTCCTATGTCATGGGAAAAGAATTAAATTATCTGTCTAGGCAAACATCAACAAACAGTAGAATATAGTTACTTACAAAAAGTACTTCCAATAGTGATTGTACTGAAAATCCTAAATCCAAAGTGATTTGTGTCACAGGAAAAAAAAATGGTTTTCTTTTCTCCTAACTTGTAATTTTGTCTAGCAAAAACATATTTTTATTTTTATCCAAAACATTTAGCAGGGCTAACATATTAGCTTGAAAATTTTTAGATAAAGTTTTACTTAAAGCAGAGCACCAGTGGGATTAAGATCTTAATTAAAATCTCATTTGTTTTCTAATTAATTTATATTAGTGTTAGCTTGTTTACAGTAAAAAGATGTAGCTGTTGACTATTGATAACCATCTCAGTCTGCTTGAAATTTGTCCATAACTAAATATAACACTCATAGACAGACTTCTACCATGGAAATAATATTTCTTATTAAGAACAATAAAGAACATTTATCTCCAGACTTCTTACATATTGAAAAATTATGCACTTGGTATTTAATATTCATTTCTGTCATTTAGCTTTTCTCACTTTCTCCAAATATTTGGGTATTAAGCACTGTTGATTTATTTGCAATTTGGTGTTTTGTGAAATCTGAATACTAAATATAATTTTCTTCCTTGCCCCTCTCACTTTTGCAGATTATAAAACTAAAGTGTAGAGATTTTAAGTTATAAATCACATGGGTCATAATAATTAATTCATTCAACAAAATGTATTAATTGCTTATTTATATGCTAGACACTCTTCTAGGTGCAGGTACAGAAATGAACAACAAAAACCCTATTTTGTTTTTGTAAGTTTAAAGGGTAAAAGACTAAAAATGAGTAACTAAAGAACGATTATTTCAGATAGCAATAAAGGAAAAGAAGATGGTGACAGGGAGAAAATGGTGTCATTGTTTAGAAAAAAAGAAACAACCGATGTCAACTTTTTCTTTCTGGTGTAAAAGGCGTGCTACATGACTACACGCAAGAACTGAAATGATGCATTCAAATATGCTGCTGAGATTTCTGTTTCTTCCTGTCGGCCACTAGGAGAGGGTGGACATGCAAAAAATCATTACAGGAAGATAAGGAATTCTCATTTCCATGTGAATTCACCTACTTACATATTACAGTTTTTCTTCAAAATGTTAACTGAATTTCTAACTATCTTTGTTATGACTGTCTGACCTATATTTCAGAATAGTCCAAAAACATGCATACTTCAAAAACTATTTTTTTTGGCAAATGATGTTAGTAACTGAGGATCTATCTCCTTGCTTTGTGATTTATCATAGAACATGCAATGTCTTGTAATAGAGTATTTACTTTTTCAGCCATGAAATTTTCCCTCAACTGAAATTTTTACCTGCTTTTCCAATATGTGAAACAAATTACACTGGAGCTGGACTATGTATACTCCATGCTGTTTGCCCTTCTTTTCCCCATCCACCCACAAGAAGTTTTTTTTTTTTTTTGGCATTGGCATTTTTCCTCACCCTTAATAATAGCATATGCTTTGTGTTATGTAGCATGTAGCTTAAAGATAGTTCCTTAATCCAGTGAGATATCTTTTAGATTGCACCATACGTGGTTTGGCTCTATTTTCACAGACATTACAAAAAATATTGAACTGTTCAGATAATTTATGGGTAAAGAGGGAAGGATTACTATTTTTGAGATGAAATTATTAAAAAGTAATCTATGTTTTATCTTTAGTATTTATTCATAATAACATTGTTTGAGCAATATCAATGTTGTGTTCACTCTAGGAAGTTCAGTTCATGCTTCTTAGAATATACTGCCTCAGTTATTCGCTTTGGGCATTTTTACACTGAGCTGGAGAATCCATAAATTCTTTTCACATTATGCTATAATCCATCATTTTCCTCTCGTATAGAACAAGTGAGTTTTAACGTTGTCATTTTCATTATTATGTTTGTTTCCAAAACAGGTAATATTACATAAACCATTAATTAATTTTTATGAAATATTCCTGAATTACTATTTTAAATGAAGAACAGTGTTACCCCTGAAATGTAATTTGAGCTCACATTTGACTCATTATTGTATTTTGAAACATAACATCTTCAGATTAGAGTAACACTATTCTGTCATAAAGGGATGGAACATTATATCATTGTTAACATTTTGTGAAGAATGACACAGATCCATTGTGCAATTATAACCACTTTTAAAGCTTTTTATAAGCACCCTGGAAACCTCTGTTTATGGGACAAATGATTTATTTTGAAATTGATCCTGCTTTAAGCTGTCTTTCCTACTAAATATTTTTAAAAGTGGGGCATTTTGTTCTAGACATGATTCATTGCCTTCTCGTGCATGTTCTTTCTCAGTTACTTCGATGTTAACTGCTTCCCAGAGTTAGCATCAACCTCAGGAAGGTGCAAGTGCTGAGTAGCATGTGTAGAATAAGTATGCTCAACCAGCTCCACAGACTTTTGTGGTTCATTGTTCTTTATATGTCTTATATTCCCATTGATCTTGATATTTGGATTACATTCAGTCTATGAATAAATGTCATATATATGCTTCTTTCACCATGACTTTGAAAATGTATGACCAGAGATTTAATAGATATAATTTTAATTAAAAATGAGTGAAAATTTTCCTATAAGTATTATTTGGTACCAATAACCAAGAGATACAAAAATACAAAAATATTTTTTATATTAGTCTTTATCTTAGGGAAATGATCAGCGAGCCATAGTGATAGAACTAAAGTTAGATTGAGTGCACTATTTAGTAAGTGTCTA
Source organism: Puma concolor (assembly GCF_028749965.1). Lineage (NCBI taxonomy): Eukaryota > Metazoa > Chordata > Mammalia > Carnivora > Felidae > Puma > Puma concolor. Next base: position 181,131,810 of record NC_141674.1, read on the forward strand.
AACCAAAACACATTTTTCAGTCTTCATGTCATATATTTTGTTGGTATAAAACAAAGGGTTAAATGTTTTTTTTTTAATTTTTGTTTTAATTAACTCAAAACTCTCAAATATCTTAATACTTTTGTTCATTAAATCATATTTTACAGAATAAAACTACAATGCTATTAATGCTTTTTCCAAATAAGTAACCTCTAAGGCTTCTGTCTGAGGTTGCCAGGGAAACACCTCAACCATCAAGTAATCCTCAACTAATTTCCCAGCTCAGATAATTTCATTTTCCTTGGAATTTTTTTTCTCACAACATGTTAGAGCTTTAATAAATAATTTGTTACCCAAAATAAAAACAAATGTCTCAACTGCACATCACATTTGTGGCATTCTTTTGAGCCTTGTAAATTCCTATAGCTCTTAAGTCTCAGTATTTAGAAAAGGATCTACCATTAAGAAATTAGGCTAATAGTATGTGAATATGTCTGTTGCAGACACCGTCAGCATCCACAGATTGCTGTTTATGTAAAATATTTGTCTAATATCTAAATAAAACAGGGCCTTCATTATAAGATGCTGGAATCAACGTCTCAGGAGTTATCTATAACCAGTTTCAGGGAACAAGATGTTCTTTTGAATTATCAGATATTTTAAATATGATACTGGTTTTATTTTGCTTATTTTTTGTATATGAATATTTTTAAACTTTTTAAAAATGCTAAATTTTAAACTTTATAATCTATATATAGTATATCCAAAGTAACTTATGAAACAAAAGATTGATGTATACATTTTAAGAATTACTATCATGAAAAACATAGGGGGCGGCTGGGTGGCCCAGTTGGTTAAGCATCCGACTTCGGCTTAGGTCATGATCTCATGGTTTGTGACTTTGAGCCCTGTGTCTGCTCTGTGCTGACAGCTCAGAGCCTGGAGACTGCTTGCATTCTGTGTCTCACTCTCTCTCTGCCCCTCCCCTGCTCACGCTCCCTCTCTCTCTCTCTCAAAATAAATTAAAAACATTAATTTTTAAGTATATATATATGTGTATATATATACACACATATATAATGATTAATATATTATATATACATATATAATTAATATATAATATATACATATATAATGGTTAATATATCATATATGCATGTGTATATATATGTGTATGTATATGTGTATATATACATATATCTATCTATATATATATATGATTAAGAAGATGTTTTATGCATTCTTCTCCTTGATGAAGTAGTGGTACAATCACTAGATGAATGAAAATATATGGAAAACTAGATGATCAGTTATTATTAAAGGATGTTTTCTTTAAGGAGGCAACTGAGAAGGAATGGAAGATATATATCTTGAGGGAGATATAATCAATAACACAAATGTTCTTTGTCTAAAATTGTAACTCTTTTGCTGTAAAAGGCATTAGATTTCTTTAATAAAATACATACATAAAAAATAAAGGTAAAATAAACTACACATACTTGTGTTGACTCTGATGTTAATGTACTCATTCAGTGCAACAACTGTGGACATACATGCAAAATATATAAAGCCTCCGTGTGATTATCAAGAGTTAGACATTGGGGGTGCCTGGGTGGCTCAGTAAGTTGGGCGTCCGACTTCGGCTCAGGTCATGATCTCGTGGTCCGTGAGTTTGAGCCTCGCATCGGGCTCTGGGCTGACAGCTCAGAGCCTGGAGCCTGTTTCGGATTCTGTGTCTCCCTCTCTCTCTGACCCTCCCCTGCTCATGCTCTGTGTCTCTCTGTCTCGAAAATAAATAAATGTTAAAAAAAAATTTAAAAAAAGACACATTGGTTAAGAAGAGTTACTTAAATATGATAGGTGCAATCCTTGAATTCATCTTCACCCCCTCTTCTCTCCATAGTGAAAAGAGAATTGAAGAGAATAAGATCAGATAAGAGGCTTCACTAAAAGTTCAAAACATAGGACATCTGGGTGGCTTACTTGGTTAAGCCTCTGACTTCAGCTCAGGTCATGGTCTCATAGCTTGTGGGTTCAAGCCCCGTGTCAGGCTCTGTGCTGATAGCTCAGAGCCTGGACCCTGCTTCAGATTCTGTGTCTTCCTCTCTCTCTGTTCATGCTCTGTCTTTCTCTCTCAAAAATGAATAAACATTTTTTTTAAAAATTAAAAGTTCAAACATTTAGAAAGAGAAAGGTTAAACAGATTAGTAGATTAGGATGTAGGATATATGGGAAGTGCTCAGAGACTTATTTTTGGAAGTCAGTATTAGCAATAGGGCTATTTTGATATACAGATTTATTGTAATTCCTCTGGTGTGTGTGTGTGTGTGTGTGTGTGTGTACAATTTTAATTCCTCTCATCATGTAAAATGGTTTTAAGAGAAACAGAAAAACAAAAGAGATGGGTGCAGGGCAAGGGGCAAAGTGAGGAAGATACATGGGAATAAACATACATTTTAGTTTTTAAAAAAAACTTTGAAAAGTCTTTTTTAATATTTTAAAATGAAGATTTTATATTTAGCTCCAAGGTGATGTTACAAATACGACCATAGATTAAGAAAGGAAATAGGTTTTTCTGCCCTCATTATTTTGAAATTGAAAATAATTTCTTCTCTGTAATTTTATCTAATGTATCTTTTAAATAACATAAAAAAACAATTGAACTAGTTGATAGTTCAATAGAGATAAATGTTTATTGTGACTCCCCAAAAGGTTTTGAGGACAGTAGACAAATAACCAGATTGATGAAAATGCCTTTCGAATTTTTCCCAATTTTTTTCGTGCCATCTTGATGGGGGGTTAGGGAAAAAAAAAGTCTATATTAACTATCCAGGCACCCATTTCCATACTACGGTTTCCTGCTTTGTATCTAGGTTTAAGTGTGGAGGGGTCAAGACAATTGAAGGTGGAGCAGGAGGACAGGCAGAGATTTGAAACGGGGAATACAGGAGCGCTCCCTTATTGGTGGTGGTTTTGCCTTTCAGTTTCAGTTACCCTCACTCACCAATGGTCCAGAAGCAGATAATCGTCCTCATGAATCATCAGAAGCTCAGTAGTGCCCCAATGCTAATGTCTATATCATTCATTTAATTTCATCTCATCATGTAGGCATTTTATCTCACATCATCACAAGAAAAAGGGTGAGTACATTATTTTAAGACAGAGAGTGAGGTCACATTCATAGAAATTTATTTATAGTATATTGTCTTAATTGTTATATTTTGTTATTTGTGATTGTTAATTCTCACCCAAATTTATCATAGGCTTGTGTATATAGAAAAAAAAAACATAATGTGTATAGAGCTTGGTACTATCCACAGTTTCAGGCATAAACTGGGGGTCTTGGAACATATTCCCCATGAATACGACTACTGTACTTCTGGGCAAAGTAAGGTAGTATTTGCCCTTTAAATGAGTTAAATGAAAATGGTAACCTTATTATATAAGATCTATAACCAGAGTCACTACAATTGAACCCAAATCTTAAGATTTGTTCCAATTTTCTGACAGAAGCACAACACTATGATCCAGGCAACAGTCTCTTTGAATCATGGAGTTCGCTAAAACGATCGATTTTATAATAGTTTTCAGTGTGTCTGACCTCATACCAATAGTGCTCAAGTTTATCTTTTTAACTTACAGCCACTGAAACATTATAGTAAGTTGTAAATAGTATCTTAATAAAGTATTTTGATAAAAAAATCTTAATACAATTAGTGTTTATATTTTAGTTTCACAGGACTTGTTATTCATTCTAAATAAAATGTACCACATAACACAACTTTCATATATGTGTGCATATACCTATGTATATAAGCACACACACATATATGTTAGTTATAAAAGGGGCAGGGTCAACTGAATAAAATTTGAATATAAATGTGTAGTATTTTGTCAGTTGAAGTTACAAAAATCTATTATGTTATTATGTGCTTTTATTTTTGGATTTCTGCAAGTTCTGCAGAAAGGAGAAAAGCACTTACTCTCAAACATAAAGACTCAAAGAAAATCTCTAAATATTCTGTCACATGTTCTAAAAGTAACTTTGTGCATCTTGTAAATTAATCAATAACCTCACTAGAAACCTCATATTAGCACTAATTCTCAATGACAGCTCTTTCTTTCCTTTCTTCCTCTTTGATGGAGTCTATTAGAAACATCCTCAGGAATTTACTGGAAAGAACTATTAAGAGACAGGATATTATCTGTTTTAAGTTCCACTATACTCAAGAGAACAATTAGTAATGTATTTTGTCACTATCTTTTCCTTGTAATGCTGACACTGACTGTATTGGACATAATTATGGGAAACTATAATTTATCTGTAATATATATGAGGAGTCTACATAGAATTTTTATTATATCATAGAACAAAATTTCAACTAGTAAATTTATATACTCTTATTTCTATGTCAGCAGCTTCACAACAAAATCCAGGTTCCATGAAAAAAAATTTCCTTTAATTTTTATTATATCATAGAACAAAATTTCAACTAGTAAATTTATATACTCTTATTTCTATGTCAGCAGCTTCACAACAAAATCCAGGTTCCATGAAAAAAAATTTCCTTTAAATTTTATCTAAGTTTATTGCACATTCTTAATAATTAAAATTGAACAGAATCACGATATTTAATCAGAAAAATGCAAGTTCATTCAGCCTTAACACATTCTTTTTCCTTTCCTTTTCCCAGTACACTGTAACAGTCAGATCAGCTATCAATTTCTGAAATGCACTTTTCCTGTGGGATCAGATGTCTTAGCAAGTATGTCCAATCTGTCAGCAACTTGAACCTGTTGATATTAAAATCTATATTCCCCAGTCCATTGGTACTTCTTCAAGCATCCCATTATGTGTGACCTTGCCCTGACATGTGTTGTGTCACAAATACTAGACTCTCCTAAAACAAAATGGAAGGAAAGGTATTTTAAGTGTGGGAAAAACTATTAAAAAAAAGAATTAAGATAATGGTGAGCATTCTCCCCCTAATGCCTGTTGGCTATTTATTGTAAATTCTTTCCCTTCACACTATTTTCCTTTTCTTCGGAAGAGATCCTGATTTCTGTCAGTATCTGTCATAAAATGTTTAGTACATTTCAAGTTTGTCATATTGTTCCAAATAAAGGGAAGCAATACTCAAAAACCACAGGATACACCTGGTTTTCATTCTTTAGCTCCCTATAGGCTAACAAGACAGAGTAATAGCTTCATGCTCAGTTTGCATAGATCAAGTAAATCCCTGAAGTGCCATACATTCCTAAGAAAAAGTCTGAGATAGCATATGAAGATAGTATTTCAGAAAATATCATTAAATCACTTACATTAACCGTCAAATAAGTTTGAGAACAAGGAAAGTTGTGTTCAAGGCTGTGTTAGATTATTGACAATAGAAAAATTAGAATATACAAATAAATTGTTTGGCTCTCTGAATCCAAGGAAGGTATGCATGGCTTGAGAAGTTAAATGAGAAAAGTAGAAAGTATCTAACTAACCAATCTTAGGAATTAAAATGAAGCTATTTCTCATTACATATTTTTCAATTTCTATCAGCAAAATTAATTTCAGGAAATATAAGCCTGTATTATAGACACGTTACTGTAAAGTAGTATATTTTACTTTTATAAATCCCCAAATAAGAACTGGATGAACCCTACATTTCTAATTCATAATTTTAGAGAAGCAAGTATATTTTTTCAAAAATACTATTGTCCAGAAGTTAAAAATGTATAAAACTTAAGACTGAAGAATTGAGTCTAATTCACTTTTTCGTGCATGTGTTAGCAAATGCATGTGTGTGTTTAATGGAGGTGAAATTCACATAACACACAATTAACCATTTTAAAGTGTATAATTCAGTGGCATTTGGTACATTTGCCATGTTGGGCAACCACCATCTATACTTTCAACGCTTTTTCATCACTGGAAAAGAATGCTCCATTTCCATTAAGTAATCACTCCCTGTGGCCCCTTGCCCCCATGCTCTGACAACCACAAATCTGCTTTCTGACCCTATGGATTTGCCTGTTGCAGATATTTTGTTTAAAAGGAATCAAACGGCATGTGACATTTTGTGTCCAGCTTATTTCACTTAGCATAATGTCTTCAAGGTCCATCCAAATGGTAATAGTTTTAGAATATCATTCTATTTAATGGTTAATATTACAGTGCATGTATGTACCAAAATTTGTTCGGACATTTTTACATTTACTGGGGGGGACATTTGGGTGGTTTCAACCATTTGACTATTACGAAGCTGCTGTAAACATCTGTGGACAAGTTCCTATGTGAATATACATTTTCATTTCTCTTGGGTATATATCAAGGAACGGAATTTCCAGAGTGTATGATAATTCTATTTTTAACTCCTGGAAGAATTGCTGAACTGTTCTCCGCAGTGATTATGTCATTTTATTTTCACACTAGCAATGTATAGTTCTTGTTTCTCCACAGTCACACCAGCACTTTTAGGATAACCTTTCTAGTGGGTATGAAGTGGTATCTCAATGGGATTTGAAACGTATTTCCTTAATGATTAATGATGTAGAACATATCTTCAACAAAAAAGTTTATTTTGAGATAGAGTGGGGAAGGGACAGAGAGAGTGGGAGAGAGAGAGACAGAGAGACAGAGAGAGTGGCCACATAGGCCATGCACTATCAGCGCAGAGCCCACGCAGGGCTCAAACTCAGAACCACGAGATCATGACCGGAGCCAAAATCAAGAGTCAGACGCTTAATTGACCTGAGTCACCCAGGCGCCCCAATGTTAAGCATCTTTTACAAATCATTTGTAAGTCATCCTGAGAGAAATGTCTATTCACTTCCTTTGTGCATATATTTAAAAAAAAAATTAACGTTGTATTTATTTTTGAGACAGGGAAAGATAGAGCATGAACAGGGGAGGGTCAGAGAGAGGGAGACACAGAATCTGAAACAGGCTCCAGGCTTTGAGCTGTCAGCACAGAGCCTGACGTGGGGCTTGAACTCACGGACCGCGAGATCATGACCTGAGCCGAAGTCGGCCGCTTAACCGACTGAGCCACCCAGGCACCCCAATGCATATATTTTTTTTTAATTGTGTTGTCTTTTTGATGTTGAGTTGTAAGAGTTCTTCACAATTGTAAATATTAACCCTTATTAGATATGAGTCACAAATAGTTTTGCATTCTATAAGTTGTCTTTTACTTGTTTGATAATGTTTGGTACACAGGGTTGTTGTTTTTTTTTTTTTTTTTAGTTTTTAAGAAATCTAATTTATCTTTTTAAAAAAGTAGTATTATGGTAAGAATACTTAAGACCAACCCCTTAAAATGCAATACTGTATTCTTAAATATGAGCACTATGTATTACAGCAGATCTCTAGAAATTATTCATCTTGAATAACTGAAACTTATACTCGTTTAAAAACAACTCCCCCTGTCCACCCCCTCCCTCAGCTTCCAAACTACCTCCCTGTACTCTTTGCTCCCATCAGTTTGACTAGTCTATATATTTCCTACAGGTGGAATCATGCAGTATTCGTCCTTGTGTAACTGGCTCCCTTTTGTAGCACAATATCCCCAGTCCATCTATGTTGTTATGTCTGGTAGAACTCCTTTCTTTTTAAGGCTAACATTGCTTTGTATGCATATAAGATATTCTATCTAGTCATCTGTGGATGGACATTTAGGCCACCTACATATCTTGGCTATTGTAGAATAATGCTGCAGTGACCGTGGGAAGGCAGATACTTCCTAAGAATCTATTGCCGAATCTGATATCATGAAGACTTATTCATGCTTTCTTCTTTGTTTTCGAATATTAGCTCCTATATTTAGAGCATTGTCCCATTTTGACTTCATATTTGTATATGTAGTGAATTAGAGATCGGGCATCATTCTTTTGCATATGTGCGACAAAAGACCCAGTATTATAGTGTAATATTATTTTTTAAAAATGTTTTCACATTTATTTATTTTTGAGAGACAGAGCATGGGTGGGGCAGGGGCAGAGAGAGAGGCAGACATAGAATCCGAAACAGGCTCTGAGCTGTTAGCACACAGCCCGACGTGGGGCTCGGACCCACGAACTGTGAGACCGTGACCTGAGCCGAAGTCGGACGCCTAACCAACTGAGCCACCCAGGTGCCCTGTATAGTGTAGTATTATATGCTGACTTGATATATGATAAAATAGACAAGGCTTCAAATGGCCAACTGTAAGATCTACTCTTCACTCTGGTAAGGCTGCCTATCCAAACAACCCTCCTTATCAAACAGACCACATGCAGCTCCTATTTATCTTTAAGCAATGGGTTTCAGTTCCCTGCCAGCCCATAGAATTATTGCCAGCCCATGAAATTATCCAAACATATCATCGCATCATCCTGAAAGCACCAAGGTTACCCTGACCTCTTGATCCTACAAAACCTGACTGCACCTGGTTGTTCATTCTGTTCCCAAGTGCAACTCCACTGCGACCTTGCATAGCCAGTCCTGTTAAGGACTGGCTCTAAGTGTATGTCACTTAAACTTTTGTCAATCTAATCTGCCCCCTGTTGGATCGGGTGTGTTCAGCCACACCTAAAACTAGGGGGAGAATCATGCCCTCATGTAGGGGGTGAATAGAAGATGATTAATACATGGTGGTTATCCATTTGTCCCTTCACCATTTATTGAAGAAAACATTCTTGCCCCCATTAAATGTTATTGGACCATTGTTGAAATCAATTGGCCATAAACATTTAGCGTTATTTCCGCATTCTCAATTTTATGTTATTTATTTGTCTGTAGGCTAACACCACATTGTTTGGATTAGTATAGTTTTATATTGAGTTTTTAAATCAGAAGGTGTGAATCTTTCAACTTTTTCTTTTTCAATACTGTTTTGACTGCTTGGAGCCCCTAGTAATTCATGAATTTGTGGTTAAACTTTCTAATGCTTCAGAAAAGGCCCCTGGAATTATAATAGTGACTCCATTTAATTTGTAAATTGGGAAGCATTATCATATTAGTAATAAGTTTTCCAATCCATTAATCTGGGATGTCTTTTCATTTTATTAGAGTCCTTTTTTTAATTTAATTTTTTGTAACGTTTTGTACTTTTTAGTGAACATACGTTTTATCTCCTTGGTGAAATTGATTGCTAGGTATGTAATTCTTTTGGGTAATGTTCATTGTAAATGAAATTGTTTCCATCACCACTATTCATCTCTAAAACCTGCAATTCTATATCCACTAAACAATAACTCCTCCTTGTCCATTACCCCTCACCCAGAAATCTCAACCATCTCCTAGAATCATACAGTATTTGCATTTGTGTGACTAGACTATTTTACTAAGCATAGTTTTTCTAATTTTAATTGAAGTATAATACACATGTAACATTAAATTACTTTCTGTTGTGCAACATAGTGGTTCAACAGTTATATACATGACAGAACACTCATCACCACAAGTTGATTACAATATTATCGACTGTATTTTGTGTGCTGCATTTTTCATTCCCATAACTTAACTTTTAACTTGAAGTTGGTACCTCTTGATATTCACCCATCCCCCACAACCCTCTCCTTTGGATCTTTTTCTGTTGTTTCTTTTTTACATTCCACATTAAGTGAAACCACACAGCATTTGTTGTTCGTGGTCTGACTTATTTCACTTAGCATAATATCCTCTAGGTCTGTCCATGTTGTTATGAATGGCAAGATTTCATTCATTTTATGACCGAATGATATTCCGTTGTATATATATACCACAACTTCTTTATCCATTCATCCATCACTGAACACTTAGGTTGTTTTCCTATCTTGGCTATTGTAAATAATGCTACAGTAAACATAGGGTGCATATATCTTTCTGATGTAGTGTTTTTATTTTCTTCTAATAAGTACCTAGCAGCAGAATTACCAGATTATATGGTACTTATATTTTTTAATTTTTTAAACATTCTTTTTAAATTTTTTAATGTTTATTATTTGAGAGAGACAGACACACAGAGCAAGCAGGGGAGGGGCAGAGAGAGAAAGGGAGACTTTGAATCAGAAGCAGGTTCCAGGCTCTGAGCTGCCAGCACAGAGCCCGACGCGGGGCTCGAACCCACAGACTGTGAGATCATGACCTGAGACGAAGTCAGCCGCCTAACCGGCTGAGCCACCCAGTCGCCCCCCTATTTTTAATTTTTTGAGAAACCTCCATACTATTTTCCAGAGTGGCTGTACCAATTTGCATTCTCACATAGTGCATAAGGATTCCCTTTTCTTCACATCTTCTTCAGAAATTCTAATTTCGTGTATTTTTTGATATTAGCCATTCTATCTGCTATGAGGTACTATCTCACAGTGGATCTAATTTGCATTTCCCTGATGATTAGTGATGTTGATCATCTTTTCATGTGTCTCTTGATTATGTGCATGTCTTCTTTGGAAAAATGTCTCTTCAAGTCCTCTGCCCATTTTTTAAAAAATCAAATTGTTTCTCTGGTACTAAATTATATTAGTTTTTTTTTTTTTTAATATTTATTTTTGAGAGAGGGAGAGACAGCACGCAAGCAGGGCAGAGAGAGAGGGAGACACAGAATAGGAAGCAGGCTCCAGGCTCCCAGCTATCAGCACATAGCCCAACACGGAGCTTGAACCCACGAGCCTCAAAATCATGACCTGAGCATAAGTCAGACGCTCAACTGACTGAGCCATCCAGGCGCCACTATATGAGTTTTTGATGTATTTTGGATATCATTCCTTTACTTGACATATCATTTACAAATATTTTCTCCCATTTAGTAGGGTGTCTTCTCATTTTGTTGGCTTCCTTCACTGTGCAAAAACCTTTTTAGTTTGATGTAGTCCCAAATTTTCATTTTTGCTTTTGTTTCCCTTCCCTGAGTTGACAGATCTGGAAATATTATTGCTAACATTGATGTCCAAGAAATTACTGCTTATGTTTTCTTTTAGGAGTATTATAGTTTCAGGTCTTATATTCAGGTCTTTAGCCCATTTGGAGTTTACTTTTGTGTATGGTGCTAAGAAAACGGACCAGTTTCATTCTTTTCCATGCAGCTGTCCAGCTTTCCTCGCACCATTTGTGGAAGACTGTCTTTTTTCCCATTGTATATACTTGCCTCCTTGGTCATAGGTTAATTAACCATATGCACATGGATTTATTTCTAGGTTCTCAGTTCTGTTCTATTGATTACATGACTATTTTGACACAGTACCATAATATTTTGATAAATGCAGTTTTGTTATATATCTTGAAATCTACGTGTGATACTTCCAGCTTTGTTCTTTCTCAGTATTGCTTTGTTTTGTTCTAGCACTGCAGGAAAAAAACAAAAAAACAAAAAAACAAAAAAAAACCACTATGGATATTTTGATAGGGATTGTATTGACTTGGTAAATTTCATTGGGTAGTATTTTTCCAGTCCATTAACATGGCATAACCTTCCATTTATTTGTGTCACCTTTGATTTTTTCATCAATGTCTTATGATTTTCAGAGTACAGTTCTTTCACTTCTTTGGCTAAATTTATTCCTAGGTATTTTACTCTCTTTGATGGCATTATTTTATTTCCCTTTGTGCTATTTTATTATTAGTTTATAGAAACACAATGGAGTTTATGTATATGAATTCTATATCCAGCAACTTTACGGAATTCACTTATTACTTCTAATAGTTTTTTGGTGGAGTACTTAGGGCTTTCTATATACAGCATTATATCATCTGCAAATAGTGACACTTTTTCTTCTTTTTTAGCAAGTTAGTTGATTTTTATTTGTTTTACTTCTCTGGTTCCTGTGGCTAGGATATCCAGGATTATGTTGAATAGAAGAGGGGAGAGTGGACAACCTTTTCTTGTTTCTGATTTTGGAGAAAAAGCTCTGTTTTTCATATTTGGTTTTTATTATGTTGAAGTATTTTCCCTCTAAGCCTACTTTGTTGAGAGTTTTTATTATGAGCAGACGTAAAATTTTTTCATATATTTTTTTTCTTCATTTACTGAGATATTTACTTTGTTAACATGGTATATCACATTGATTTGTGACTATTGGATCATGCTTGCATCCCTGGAATAGATTTCACTTGATTGTGGTAAGTGAGCCTTTGAATACAGTTTTGAATTTTATTTGCTAATATTATGTTGAGGATTTTACATCTATATTCATCAGGGTCATTGGTTGGTAATTTTCTTTTTTTGATAGTGTCTGTCGGGTTTTTGTGTCACAGTAATGCTGGCCTCTTAAAATGAATTTCAAGCATTCTTTCATCTGCTTTTTGGAATAATTTGAAAAAGATAAATTTTACCCCTTCTTTAAATGTTTTGTAGAAATCACAGGTGAAGCAATCTGGTCCTTGACATTTCTCTGTTTGGAATTTTTTGATTACTGATTTAATTTTGTTTCTTGTAATCAGTCTAGTCATACATTCTATTTCTTCTTGATTCAGTCTCAGAAAATACATTTGTAGCAATTCATCTTTTTCTCCTAGGTTGTCCAATTTTTTTTGTCATTTCTTATTGCATTCTCTTATAATCCTTTTTTATTCCTAGTGTCAGTTGTAACATTTCATTTCTAATTTTAAGTATTTTTTTCTTGATTAGTCTGGCTAAAGGTTTATCAATACTGTTAGAAATAGAGCTGGTGCTTTAAATCAAATGGGATCTTTATAATTTTCTTTCTGGGACTAACTTTGGCTTTGTCCTTTTTTGTTCTGACCTTTTGAGTGCAATATTCTGTATATATCTGTTAAGTCCACCTGGTATAATATGTCATTATCCAAAGCCACTGTTTCCTTATTGATTTTTTTTTTTTTTTGTCTGGATGATCTTTCTATTGATGTAAATTGATGTTAAAGTCTCTCGGTATTACTATATTAATATCAATCTCTCCCTTCATATTAATTAGTATTTGCTTTATATTTTTAGGTACTTCTATGATGGATGTATAGATATTTAAAATTGTTATATCCTTTTGTTGGATTGATCCCTTTACCATTATGTAATGACCTTTTATTTGTCTCTTGTTAGAGTGTTTGAGTTTGTTTTGTCTATTGCTATAGTATTGTTATACTCATGGGTGTTTTTTTTTTTTTTTGCCTCCATTTGCATCTAATATCACTTTTTCTATCCCTTTGCTTTCAGTCTGTATGTGTCTGTAGGTCTAAGTAAGTCTCTTTTAGGTAGCATATAGATGGGTCTGGTTTTTTAAGCTATTCATTCACCCTATATCTGCTGATTGGTGTATTTAGCCCATTTACATTTGAAATAATTATTGATATATATTTATTCTCTTTTTGCAGGCATTTCCTTGAGTTTTTATGCCCTCTTACCTATAATTTAATAATTTACTTCCCTTGTGAATATGTTAAAAGTTTTGGTTTATAGTTACCATGGAATTCATGTACAATATCTAATGTGTCTCCAGTCTATATTAAGTTGATGTTCACTAAACTTCAAACACATTCAAAGAATTCTAAATTTTTATTCTGTCCTCTAAGTTACCTGATGTTATACTTACATTTTTTATTTTGGACATCCTTAATTATTTATAATTTATCTTACTACTTTTGTGTTTTAACATTCATACTGGGTTTATAAGTGATTAATGCTTTTTATAAAAGCATACTGGGTTTATAAGTGATTTACTGCTTTCACCAGTAAATTTTTTTCCCTTTGCCTAACTTCTTCCAGTTATGGCTTTTTCTTTACACTTAAAGAAATCCCTTTAACATTTATAAAACTGTTGTAGTGGAATTCAGTGAACTGAATTCCTTTACTTCTAATTCGTCCGGGAAACTCTCTCATTCAATTGTGAATGATAACCTTGCCATGTAAAATAGTCTTGGTTGTAGGTTTTTTAATAGACCACACCACTCCCTTTTGGCCTGCAATATTTCTGTTCAAAAATCAGCCTTATGGAATTTCCCTCATATGCATTTTCTTTTCTCTTGCTGCTTTAAAGATTCTCTTATCCTTAATCTCTGTTATTTTAATTATGTCTTTGTGTAGACCTCCTTGGGTTCATCTTGGTTTAGGCTCTCAGTGCCTAGTGGACCTAGAGGTCTGTTTCGTTCCCTTAGTTAGGGAACTTTTCAGTTATTATTTCTTAAAATAGGTTTTCTGCCCCATATCTCTTTCTCCTTCTTCTAGGACTCCCATAATGGGAATGTTATTAGTCTTAATGTTGGCATAGAGGTCTCTTAACCTATCCTCATTTTATTTATTATTCATTTTTGCTATTCAGCTTGGTTGCTTTCCATTACCCTGGCTTGAAGATTGCTCATTCATTCTTGGGCATCTTCTAATCTGTTGATTCCTCCTAGGTTTTTTATTTGAATTATTGTATTCTTAAGCTCTCGTGTTGTGTGTGTGTGTGTGTGTGTGTGTGTGTGTGTGTGTGTGTGTGTTTCCCCTTTTTATTGAAGTTCTCACTGGATATATCCACTCTTTTCTCAAGTTTAGTAAGTAGCTTTATAACCATTACCTTGAACTCTTTATTTAGCACATTGCTTATCTCTATTTCACTTAAATATAGGATTTATTCTTCTGTCTCCTTATTTTGTCTAACTTTCTGTTTGTGTCCAGGTATAGATGAGTCAGCTATGTCTCCTGGTTTGAAAAAATAACCTTGCATAAAGAGGTACTGTGCTGAGGTGTATGGGTGACTCAGTGGGTTAAGCATCTGATTCTTTGTTTCGACTCAGGTCATGATCTCATGGTTTCGTGAGTTCAAGCCCTGCAACAGGCTCTGTGTTGATAGGAGTCTGCTTGAAATTCTCTCTCTACCTCTCCTTTGCCCCTTCCCTACTCATGATGTCTATGTCTCCCAAAATAAGTAAACCTTAAAAAAAAAGGAGAAGAAGAGGCAATGTGCTGTCCTATAGCATTATTTTCCCTGTCTCCCTGGTCATCAGAAACAGACACTCCAGGAGTATCCCCTGTGTGGGCCGCATATGCCCTTCTGTTGTGGCTGAGCAGAGATTGCTGTTTGCACACTGGTGGGTGTAGCTGGCAGTTACCTTACTGCAGATTGCTGCAATGACCTGTTTCATCTGTTGTGGGCACAAAGGTGTGCAGGTCATTCTCCCTGTGTGAACACCTGAGAGGCTCAGATGCAGCCTCTTTAGACTTGCTGATGGGTGGTGCCAGCATTCAGACTACCTGAAGGCACTTAGCTGTTGGGACAGCTGTGGGTGCAGGGCTTGCCTGGTGCATGGTGTGTAAGGTTAGGTTTTTCCTCGCCAGAGCAGGAGCTGCTTTGGAGAGGCACCTGTCAGAGTGGGTGGATTGGGTGGAGCAAGTCTATAGGGAAACATTGTGACACGGCTCATGTGCTAGCACAGTAGATGGAGAGTGCTAGCACTGGCTTCCACCAGTGTCCAGCTATCTAAGTTAGGGAAGGGCAAGAAAAATGGTGCTCCCCAGCACCTCTGGTCCCAGAGAAAGCTCTTGTAAAGTCCTGTTCCTTCTGCACACATCCTAAAATTAGTTAATATATCTTCTTTACTATATTTTAGTCCCTTTTAAAACTGTTTCTTCTGTGCTTCATCTCAGACTGAATTATTTGTTGCACACCAAATAATGGTCCTTTAAGGGTAGGAACTGTTTTCTATTGCTCTCTGGCTCTACCAAAGTTAAGCCCCACTGATTTTCAGTGCCAGGCATTACGAAGATTCACCTTGTCAGTATGAGACCATAGAGCCAAGGGTGCCTGGTGTGGGGTCTGTTCCCCTTGTTCTTCCATGCTTGTGGTACCCTCCCATTTGCAATTAGTGTCACCAGGACTTTAGTTCCTGATGTTTCTTTATCCATCCTACCCTTTTTGATGTAGCCTTCTCTCTGGGACTAGTTGTAGAAGATCTAATCTGCCAGTCTCAGATTGTATTCAAGGGAAAGTTGTAATGCATGTAGTTGTCAGTGTGTTCATAGAATGAGGTAAGTTTATGATCTTCCTATTCTGCCACCTTCCCAGCAGAGAATTTTCTTTGTCTAAGTTTAATAATATGTCATTGTATTTATATACCATATTTTGCTTATCCATTCATCCATCAATGTTCTGTAGTAGATCTGCTTTTGAATTTAGTTGGTTTATTGTGCTGTATAGGTCCTCTATTTCCTTAATGTAGCTTCTGTGTGGTTTTACTATCCGTTATTGAGAGTGGGTTATGAAAGCCCCCAACTATTGTCTATTTCTTCTTCTAA
Organism: Puma concolor; assembly: GCF_028749965.1. NCBI lineage: Eukaryota > Metazoa > Chordata > Mammalia > Carnivora > Felidae > Puma > Puma concolor. Next base: position 181,147,964 of record NC_141674.1, read on the forward strand.
TTCTATTGATTTGTTGCACACATTTTGATGGTTTGTTAGATGTGTGAATGCTTCTAATTTTGATATATTCTTGCTGTATTAAAATTTATATAATCATAAAAACCTTGATATAAAATCTACTTTCTGATATTAGTATGACCACCTCTCCCCTCTTTGCTGTTATTTGTGTGGAATATCCTTTCACTTTCAACCAATTTCTGTCTATAGATCTAAATCTCAGAGATAACACAGTGTTTGGATAATTTAATCCATTTATATTTAAAGTAATTACTGATAATGAGAAATTGTTTGTTATTGTGCTGTTTGATTTCTATGTGCTTTATAGCAATTTTTTTGTTCCTTATCCCTGCATTAGTGTCTTCTTTTGTGTTTGCTTGATTTTTAAAAATAGTGAAATGTTTGGACTTCTGGAGAAGATGGTGGAATAAGCTTAACTTGTCCCAGGGATACAACTAGACAATACAATAGTACAAATAAACTAGAAAAATGACCCCAAAACTGGTAGAACAGACTCTGCACATCAAAGAGGGTAGGAAGGGCGGAGACACTTTTGGGAGCCAAATCGAACCAACTGACTCTTAGAATGGTAGGAGGAACGACACCAATGGTTGTTTGCCTCCTTATCTAAACTTCTGAAATCATTGTCAGCAATCAGAAGAGCATCTATCTCTGATATTTGGTGGACAGGTTTTTGTTTTTTTTTTGTTTTTTTTTTGTTTTTTTTTTTTTTTTCCCTCCCTGGCTCCATCACTGTAGAAGCTGTGCCAGGAATATGTACATAGCTAGCTGATGTAGCAGCTACTGTGCAAAAAGCTGAAATTGGACAAAATTAACCATAATTTACTGTTCAAGACTTCAATAGAGTCCAAAGTTCCAAAATAGTTAGATTCTGTCAGAGCATTTGTTGAGTAGGTGAGGAGATAGAATCAGGATTCTGCCTGCTCCAGCATTGTACCATAATCCTCCCTCATTCTGTCCTCCTTCTCAAACTCTAAGAAAGTGTATGTTGGCGTTCATGATGATGTCCCATAGAATCCCTTACTCTCTATTCATTTTCTTTACCCTGAACCTCAGACTTTGTAATTTCAATAGCCCAATTTTCAAGTTCCCTGATTCTTTTTTAAATGTTCTTAAATTTGATGTTGAACCTCTATGATAAGTGTTTTATTTACCCTGTTGTATTTTTCATTTCCATGATTTCTATTTAGTTCCTTTTATCATTTCTTTATTGATAATCTCTGCTGATTGAGACTTCATTTTTTTCTGAGATTTTTTTAGTTTCTTGTCCATAGTTTTCTTCAGCTTTTTTTTTTTTTTTATTAAAAAAAAATTTTTTTTTTCAACGTTTATTTTTGGGACAGAGAGAGACAGAGCATGAATGGGCGAGGGGCAGAGGGAGACACAGAATCGGAAACAGTCTCCAGGCTCTGAGCCATCACCCCAGAGCCCGACGTGGGGCTCCAACTCACGGACCGCGAGATCGTGACCTGGCTGAAGTCAGACGCTCAACCGACTGCGCCACCCAGGCGCCCCAGCTTTCTTTTTTTTAAAGCACATTAAAGACAGTTAAAGTCTTTGTGTAGTTAAGTCCAATCATGCAGTTTCCTTGGGGATGGCTGCTGTCAAAATTTTTTTCACTGTGATTGGGAGACACTTTCCTGTTTCATTTTATGCTTTGTTTAGTGAGATTATTTTGCAAAGTCTATGTTTTTTGTTAGGCGTAGTCACTGAAAACTTTGTCTAGTTATCTCAACCAGCGATCATTGACTTCACAGAGATTTCCTTGAATGCCTGGATTCAATAATCAAAGAAAATAATAAAGGTATTCTTTTTCTTTAAAGTCTTTCAAACAGGTGCTGCCTGAGAATCCACTTGTGACACAGGGGATTGTTACGATAACCTACCTCTTTTTCAGTCCACCAGAGAGATCAAAATATCCAAACACAATTTTTGGATATCAAAGTTCTTATTGCCTAGGCTGGTAATAGTAAACCACAGCAAAACGTACCAATCTCTTTTTTATAAAGCAATGCCCTTGATGATGCAAGTGTTCAGTTAGTATTGAAATTTTGATAGGAGTTGATTTTCTTTCATATTTCTTACAAACAAAGACTGATTCTTGGAGCTTCTTAATTCCATCATCTTCAACCTCCTCCTAATTCATAAGATTTTAAATATTGTAACTTGGTAGAAATTGTACAGTCATTTCCTTTGATGCTGGGAAGGATAGATTGCCTTTCAAACCTTTGGAGTAAAAATTGTATTAGCAACAATAGTTTTTGCATATGAAATTATACTGATGAGTTTTACAGGCTGATGGCTAGGACCAAAATGGCATGGAATATCAAAATAATTCAAAAATATAAAGTAAATGTTTTCTTTCCCCTCACACATATCTATGTCTGGATGTACTCTCTAAATATAGTGTGTGTCTAGAAGAGATGTAATAATGAGGAAACTAAGGAATATTTCCAAACTTAAACTGGCAAAGTAAGGAAAACAGGATATAGAAAAAAATATAATGTTTCAAACTTAAACTAATTCAATTCAAGTACGAAATTAAAATAATGGGTGAACATGAGGTCCTAAGACTCTTGGGGATGTTTTGCAATCTTATATGTAAATATTGGGCAAGAAGATTTAATTAACAGTATAGTCAAACCTGTTTTGTATAAAGAATTCCAAAACATGTTATTCAAAATTCAAGCTAAAAGTTTAAAAATATATTGCCCTTGACTGTGGCCAAACTTTTTAGCCTATTTTTCTTTAACATAAAGCAAAGCAGTTTTTGCTTAACCTGACTGCTACTGTTCTAATATTTTACTTGTATATGAATGTTCATTTTTCTTAAATAACAAATTTTGCAAATTTTTTCTATGATCTTAACCTTGGCTTTTAGAATCCTTCAACAAGGCACATTCAAAAGCTCTTAAAACACAGTTAATAGCACCTGTGTTTTCTAGTATCTGTGTTTTTTCTTTATCCCAGGAATAGGAATTGCCTTCTGTTCAGGGAGTCTGGGCCCTATTAAAGAGACATATTGTAAAAACCTAAATTCCTGGCACAGAGACTCACAAACTTAGACATTTATTTTGTTCAATTCCCATATGTAAAATCAAAATAGAACAAAACCAGATGCTTTGTTCTAATCATTATTTTTGAGAGCCAAGTGAAAAAATAATGCTTTCCTAATATTCAGTTTCTTTGTGTTGTTTATTTTCTATCCTGTCTATCTTTTCACATGGGGACCTTGGGTATATCAAATTTGTCTTATTTTGCTTTGTATCATCAAATCCCAAACATAATCCTGATGAATTAGGAAAATTCTGAAGTATAATTGAAATACTTACCCACTGACTTCAATGTTGACCATATAAATCCATGAATGCTTTGTGTTAGTGCCAGAACTATAATAACCAGATTACAAGATTCAATTTAAAGCAAAACAAAAGAAAATTTTCACAGCAATAATCTGCAGTTCTGGTATTGGGAAACAACCCATACTGACTCTGTACTGACATATTCTACACATAATTCCCTACTTACAAGATTTAAAGTATAAGCTAATAGCATTATAGCTAATTCTCAGCCACTGTTGGAAAAAAAATATTATCCTACCTCACCCACCCCTTCCTAATAAGTGATTAAAAAAGCATAAGGTGTATCTAAGTAAATGTCATTATAAAACTATTTCAAAAATAAATAGCACAAGCATGACACCAGTATCAAAGAAAATAAGTAAGATAATAGGCATTTGTTATTGGATGAATTATGTCCCCATTGCTAAAACCATAAAGAAATGTTAATCCTAACCTCTACTGTTTCAGAATGTAAACTTGTTTGGCAATAGGGATATTAATCTAATAATAAAGGCAATGCCAATAAAGTTAAATGAAATCATTAGAGTGCACTCTAATCCAATATGACTGTTTTCTTTATAAAAAAGGAGGAAATTTGGACACGTAGAGATACATGTGAAGAAACACAGGAAGAAACGGGTCATTGAGAAAGCCAAGAATATAGACCCATCTTTCCTTCACAGTTACTCAAGAGGAACCAATCCTGTAAGCATCTTGATTTCAGATTTCTGGCCTCCGGAATTATGAGACATTAATTGCTATTTTTTAAGCCATTAGTTTGTGGAACTTTGATGTGGCAACCCTTTTAAACTAGTACAGCATGATAAAGAATAATGGAGAATTTTCAAGTCTATCAAACCCAAGGTAAAAATTCTTATTCAGATTAAGATAAAGAGTAAATATTCCATCATATTCATAGAAACAAATTTATTTTACTATTAGTTTTATAAAATTGCTCTATGTTGGTGTCATTCTATCCAAAGACAGTAGTTTCCAAATTTGCCTATCCAAATAGAAACCCCCTCTCTCATCAAAATTAGCCTAAATGATTCACCGTGATTGCTTTTTATTTGGTGATTCATTATTTCCCTAGGTTTTATCCATATGTTTACATACATATAATATTTTAGCGTTGAAGTGAAATAAAACTACCTTAATTTTAATTATTTCTCTAGTGGTAGCAGTAACCTTTTTCTTAAGTCTATATCCCTTTCTCTCTTGAACAACTCATGTTGGGGGGGAGGTGGTGTTGGGTGTGCTTTAAGATATGTCTAACATCCACACTCTGTTTTCTGGCCCTATGCCTTTAGCCAAATTTTAGAGTTAGCAAAAGTACTCTCTTTCAGGGTATCTGAGTGGCTCAGTCAGTTAAGCATCCATCTCTTGATTTTGTATCAGGTCATGTTCTCTCAGTCATGGGATCAAGCTCCACAAAAAGATTCTCTTTCTCCTTCTCTCTCTGCCCCTTCCCTGCTTGCCCACATGCTCTCTCGCTCTCTCTCTCTCTCTCAGTACAAATATATAAACTTTAAACTAGTACCTACTTTCTAGGGATGTGATGATTAACTAATCTGACATGTGTAAAGAAAATAACAATGTCCAATAAGACATGTTGTGTTATTGGAGGCTTTGTTATAATCATTCATTTATTCATCCATTCATTCATTCACTCATAAATTCATTAAATATTTAATTTTTTTGTTTTTAAAGACAGAGCATGCAAGTAAGGATGAAGGGAAGAGGGAGAGGAGAGAGAGTGTAGCAGGCTCTACACTCAGCCCAGAGATCAAGGCAGGGCTCCATCCCATGATGCTGGGATCATGACCTGAGCCAGAATCAAGAGTCAGATGCTCAACTGACTGAGCATCCCAGTCGCCCCAAATATTTTATTTTGTACACTATGCCAGACATACAAGTAAATACTCTACATCTATATGTTTTCCTTATCTTTAATATATGAATCATATATATGATAAAAAAAAACTCACACTTTATATGTATCTTTTTTATAGTATTTATTTTAAAAATATTCTTTGTATCTTTGAAAGCCATTCTCCTTCCCTTACATTCACAGGCAACTATTCTACTGTGCTTAAAATTCACCTATTTTATTGTTCTTTAAGAATATTTAGTGTGCATATATTTTCTAATTATGCAATGGTATTTTCATGCCATATAGCAAACTAAGTTTATCTACTCACTCAACACTTACGTTTTTGTGATTCATGTAAGTTGTTATATATATATATATATATATATATATATATATATACACACACACACACACACACACCTAAACTGTTACTTTCAACTCCTCCATAGTGCTACCTATGACCCAACTTGTGGACATCCAAATTACTCTCAACATCTTGCTACCACAAATTATGCTAAGGTAAGCATTAGCATGCAGTGCAAGACTTTATCTGGGAAAGATCAACAAGCAGAATCACTGGGCCACAGGGATTGTCTGCATTTTAACTCTTGATTTTGGTTCAGTCATGATCTCACTGTTGGTTAGTTTGAGCCCTGTGTCAGGCTCTGTGCTGTGCTGACAGCTCAGAGCCTGGAGCTTGTTTCAGATTCTGTGTCTCCCTCTCTTTCTGCTCCTCCTCCACTCATGCTCTGTCTCTCTCAAAAATAAATATTCAAGTTAAAAAAAAAAAAAGTACCACAGGGTGAGTGGTTTAAACCAGAAAATTAAGTTTCTCACAATTCTGGTGGCTCCAATTCTTAGATCAAGGGGTTGGCAGGTTTGGTTCCTTCTGAGGCCTCATTTATTGGCTTGCAGATGGCGGTCTTCTCATTATGTCTTCACGTGGTCTTCCCACTGTTTATGTTTATGTCCTAATTTCTTCTTCTGTGGATGCCTGTAATATTGGATTATGTCTTCATTTTAACTTAATCACCTCTTTAAAAGACCTATCTTCAAATACAGTCATGTTCTGAGGCAGAGGAGGTTAGGACTTAAACATATGAATATTGCAGGGGAGGGGACAGAGCTCCATCCATATTATAACTAATGGAAAATTTACTAAAAATATTTTAGGCCTGAGTAACCACTGCTATAAAATACTATTCCCTAAGTATGGGACTACTAACTAAACCTTCGTACTTATATCATTAATTTCTTCATATAGCTTCACTTATAACTAAATGAATCAATTCAAGGTGAAGACCTATGTTTTATATTTTCATTTAATGTTAGGAATTAAGATTTAACAGATCACATTAAATCTCAAACTATTTTTCTAGATAGCACAATCAAATAAGCCAAACTTCTCTGATTTTAGCCCAGTAAGGAAAAATCTGTATAGATAAAAAACCAAAATGTCTGCCTTATAATAAGGTTTTGGTAATGCAGGAATTATTTCAAATATGACTAATATTCTATACCTGATATGTAAAATTTTAAACATGTTTTTTTTTTTTAATTTCATGAATATCATGTAATGTTCAATGACTGAAAGAGGGCCCTTTGTGTTCATTCTGGGTTTTCTTTGTTAGAGTAACTGTACTCTATAGAGAAAATTTTTCCATAGACCAGAAAAGTTCCCTTGTGTCAGTTCAAATAACCCTATCCATATTTCTAAGAGGTGCACATAAGTGTGGTGTAGAAAATACCTATGCTTATGCCTATGCCATTTGGTAGAGCTATTTGTCTGCAACTATTTATATGGATAGGGCAATTGTGAGAAAAACTAATATATCCTTTCTTAAACATTTTCTGGATGCCACGAATTGTGATCAAACCTGTCATATTGGGGTGCCTGGGTTTCTCAGTTAAGTGTCCGACTCTTGGTTTCAGCTCAGAGTATTATCTCATATTTTGTGAGATTGAGCCCTGCATTGGGGTCTGCACTGACAGCATGAAGCCTGCTTGGGATTCTCTCTGTCCTCAAAATAAATAAATAAACCAAAAAACAAACAAACAAAAACCACTATCTTATTTAGTCTTTTTAACAATTCTTTTTTTTAAATTTTTTTTCAACATTTATTTATTTTTGGGACAGAGAGAGACAGAGCATGAACGGGGGAGGGGCAGAGAGAGAGAGGGAGACACAGAATCGAAACAGGCTCCAGGCTCTGAGCCATCAGCCCAGAGCCCGACGCGGGGCTCGAACTCACAGACCGCGAGATCGTGACCTGGCTGAAGTCGGATGCTTAACCGACTGCGCCACCCAGGCGCCCCAACAATTCTATAAGATAGGTAATATTATGCCATTTAAAATTCATAATCTAAAGCATAGAGAGATAAAGCTACTTATCCCAGGGAAAACAAAACAAAACACTTACTTTTCCTCCTAGGGATTAAAGCTCAAAGTGGAGTTAATCCACCCAAAGAATGTCTAGGTGCAGCTGTACGATGTAAGTGACTTAGAGGTTGTCACTCATGACATTATAAAAGCTATACAAACTTAAAGTCAATTTTTTTTTTTTCAGTATTTACCATGGAACAGTGATTAGAGGGCAAACTGTCATTCTGAAATCTGGAGCCAAACGTACTTGCAGAAAGATAAAGCAACTGAGATCAGCTTACCTTGGACAGAAGCCATTGGAACTATAAAGTGGAAGGAACAAGGGTGCCTGGATGGTTCAGTTGGTTAAGCATCTGACTTCAGCTCAGGTCATGGCCCTGTGGTTTCAGTTTGAGCTCTGCATCAGGCTCTGAGATCAAAAATAACCCTAAAATTTAGGGGCGCCTGGGTGGCGCAGTCGGTTAAGCGTCCGACTTCAGCCAGGTCACGATCTTGCGGTCCGTGAGTTCGAGCCCCGCGTCGGGCTCTGGGCTGATGGCTCGGAGCCTGGAGCCTGTTTCCGATTCTGTGTCTCCCTCTCTCTCTCTGCCCCTCCCCCGTTCATGCTCTGTCTCTCTCTGTCCCAAAAATAAATAAACGAAAAAAAAATTAAAAAAAAAAACCCTAAAATTTGTATGGAACCACAAAAGTACTCAAATAGTGAAAGCAATCTTAAAAAAGAATAAAACTGTAAGTATCACAATCCCAGGTTTCAAGATATGCTACAAAATTGTAGTGATTATAACAGTATTTACTGCTATGCATGCGCACACACACAACACATATATCAATGGAACAGAATAAAGAGGCCAGAAATAAACCCATCATTACATGGGTCAATTTTTTAACAAAGCACTCAAGAATATGCAATGGAAAAAAGTCTTTTCAACAAATGGTTTATGGTATTGGGTAGCTAAATGCAAAAGAATTATACTGGACCACTTTGTTACACCATACACAAAATAAACTAAAAACAATTAAGGATCTACATGTGAGAGCTGAAACCATGACAATCCTAAAAGAAAGCACAGGAAGTAATTTCTCTGATGCAGGCCTTAGCAATATTTTTCTAGATAGGTCTCCTGAGGCAAGGAGAACAAAAGCAAAAATAAATTACATCAAAATAAAAAACTTCTACACAGCAAAGGAAACGACAAAACTAAAAGGCAACCTACTAAATGTTAGATGGTATTTGTAAATGACATGTCCAATAAAGGGTTAGTATCCAAAATATATAAAGAACTTACACAACTCAACAGCAAATAACCACAAATGATCCAACTAAAAATATGGACAGAAGACACGAACAGACATTTCTCCATGGAAAACACACAGCCAAAAGACATGAAAAGATGCTCAACATGACTAATCATCAGGAAAATGCACATCAAAACCACAAATCACCTCAACTGTGAATGGCTAAAAACAAAAACACAAAATACTAGTGTTGGTGAGGATGTGGAGAAAAAAGAGTCCTCGTGAACTCTTGATGGGAATGCAAACTGGTATAGCCACTGGAAAACAGTTGAAAATAGAACTACCATATGATCCATTAATTATACTACTGGGTATTTATTCAAAACACATAAGATTTGAAAATACATATGCACTGCTATGTTTATTGCAGCATTATTTACAACAACCAAGTTATGGAAGCAGCCCAAGTGTCCATCAATAGATGAATGAATAAAGTGTGACTCAGCCATATAAAACAAAGCTATCTTGTCATTTGCCCCAACATTAAAAAAACTTTTTATTACTAAATAGGATTACCTATTTAGAAAACCTCAAAATCTACCAAAAATATTTTTTGTAATTAATAAACTACAGCATTATCAAATAATAAAAGTTAATATACACACACAATATATAAAATACAAGAAAGATGCTAGACATCATTTGTCATTTGAAAATTATAAATTAAAACAATAACACAATACACTATAATCAACTAAAATAAAAAATATATATAAATTATCAATATAGTGAGGAAATGGAACAAAAGGAACTCCCTCATTCATTGCTTGTGGGATGCAAAAGGTCATCAGCTGCCGTGGAAGACTATCCGAAGGTTTCTTACACATCTAAACATAGTCTTACCATGGAAACTCCAAAGTTTTTACCCAACTAATTTGAAAATGTATGTTCACACATGAAACCTGCACATGAATAAAATAATATTTATAATCACCCAAAATGTGAATAACTGAGATATTTTTCAATATGTTAATGGGTAAACAAAATACAGTGCATACATACAATGAAACAGTAGAAGATATATAAAGGAATGGGCCATCAATGCATTTTGGCAATGCGAGTACCTGAATGAGTCTTAAAATGCATAGTATTAAGTCAGTCTGAAAGGCTGAGATTCCATTCCTGTGACATTGTAGAAAAGGCAAAAGTATAGCTTTTAAACAAATTTTAAACAAATTTGAATAGGTGAAGTTCACAGAATTTTTTAGGGCACTGAAACTATTCTGTATGATACTGTAATGGTAGATACATGACAATTTTTTAAAAAAAATCAATAGAACTTTATGGCACAAGTGAACCTTAATATATGCATTTTTTAAAGAAATTAGTTGACCAGGATACTCAAGGTGGAATTCAGACTGTGACAAAAGCCTTTACCTTTATTACAAATTTGAGAAATTTGGGGTGGGGGTAAAGGGGGTAAAGGTGCTGATTTATGTGATTTTGAAAGTGAGACGAGAAGACTAAAGGCAAGAGAAATTTTACATAATCATTGTTCTAAACTTGGTAAAGTTTTTCCCCACAAGATGCAGGTTAACAATTCTAAAACCATTATTTGCATATACAGAAATAGAATGATGGAGTAAATGGATACTGAATGGTGGGAGCTGGGTTAATCACTATTGGAGTGGAAGGCTATAGTCAGGGGAGGATGCTAGAATAAACATGCGATAATGGGTTAGGGTTGTATTAATATAAACTCATATTTAGCTTAATATAGATACAGATGTAGAGCCATTTATATTTATAAATATGTGTACATTCATAGGTTAGTATGCACACATGTACTTCCTTGTTCTTCCAGCTGAGAGAGCCTAGAAGCAAAGATATCAGTAGCAAGGAGTACACTTAGTGACCAATCTTAATTTCAAATACCATTCTTCAATAAAAGCAAGCAGAAATCCTTAGAGAAATGGCTGACATTAAGACTTGAACAGAGAATACACAGAATGAACCTGGAGCATCTTAGCATTTTGTAGTGCTATGATTTAAAGGCATTGAAAATAAGAATACAAACCCAACAAGCATTTTGGAGTGCACAAATGTCAACGGAAACAGCTCATAATTGCCCACACCAGTAAGGTTTGGGGAACAAATATGATTGGATTATAACCCAAAGTATAGCATAAATATCTGAGTTCATTCAGATATGAATTATTAAATATGTAACTGAAAAAGAATAGGCAGTCCTCCCAGAGAACTTTACAAATAGTTTACGCAGATACTGCCTCTCCAACAGTAGAGCATAACTCCTCATCATTTCAATTTGAGTTATACAGAGTAACTTCTTTCCAAATAACATTGCACTCCAATGGGATTGGGGAAAATTACAGTGGAGGAACCCGACAAACCCTCTTCTAGGTAGGGGATCAAGGTAAGCATTAATGATGATATTATGTTAAAAACACGTACCCTTGATATGATGTGATGAAAATGGAACTTAATCTCTGTTGTCTTTTCCTCAAAAAAAAAAAAATCCCTGTGCAACCCCAAGAAATACAACAAACTAAAGTCGATAAACATTTTATAAAATACCTAATCAGTACTCCTCAAAACTCTCAAGTCATCCAAAACAAATTCTGAGAAACTATCACAGTCTAGAAGAGCCTTAGGAGACATGACAACTAAACGTAATGCACTATACTGGATGGGATCCTGGAATGGGAAAATGAAATTCAATTAAAGATTAGACTTTAGTTAATAACGATGTATTGGTGTTTATTAATTGTGAAATGTACCATACTAATAAAAATGTTAATAGAGGAAAAGGTGTGGGATATATGGCAATACTGTATTATTATCATAATTGTTTTGTAAATCTAAAACTATTCTAAAGTCAGACTATGTTTTCCTACCCTGATAATTTATATATAATACACATACACACACACACACACACACACACACACACGATATAGATATATAATTTAGTTAAAAGACACTGAAAGATAATGTACAAGCATTCTTCATTGTATTGTGTCTCATTTTAGTGTACTTAACAGATTTTTTAAAACTAATTTAAGGTCTGTGGCCAATGTTCCTTGAGCAAGTCTATCAGCACCATTTTTTCAACAGCATTTGTTCACTTTGTGTCACATTTTGGTAATTTTCACAATATTTCAATTGTTTTATTATTAATATGTTATGGTGATCTGTGATCTTTGATGTTACTATTACAATTAATTTCAGGGGTCACAAATGACACTCGTAAATAATGGTGAACTTAACTGATAAATGATGGTGATTGATAAATGATGGTGAACTAAATTGATAAGTGCTCTGACTACTCCACCATCCATTCCTCTCTCTCTCCCTCTCCTCAGCACCCCCCCATTCCCCAAGATACAACAATATTAAAGTTAGGCCAATTATGAACTCTACAATGGTTTCTAAGCAAGTGCTGATGTAAAAGCCATAACAAGTTATCCAGAAGATCTAGGTAAGATAATTAATGAAGGTGACTACAAAAACAACAGATTTTCATTGTAAACAAAACACCCACATGATGGAAGAAGATGTCACATAAGACTTTCATAGAGGGGAGAAGTCCATGCATGGCTTCAAAGAATAGCCTCTCTTGTTAGAGGATAAAATGGTGGGTGACTTTAAGTTGAAATCAATGCTCATTTTAATTCTGAAAACCCTTAAGAATTATCCTAAATTTACTCTGCCTGTTCTCTATAAATGGAACAAAGCCTGTATGACAGCACATCTATTTACAACATAGCTTAATGAATATTTTAAGTCCACTATTGAGACCTACTGCTTAGGAAAAAAAATTCCTTTCAAAATAACACCATTCATTGACAATGCACCTGTTCACCCAAAAGCTCTGATGGAGGTGTCCAATGAGATTAAAACATTATAATGTTTTATTCATGCCCGCTGACACAACATATATTCCTTAGCCCATGGATCAAGGAGTCATTTTGAATTCCAAGTCTTATTATTTCAGAAACATATTTTGTAAGACTACAGCTGCCATAGACAGTGCCTCCTCTGATGGATCTGGGCAAAGTTAATTGAAAACCTTCTGGAAAGGGTTCACCATTCTCGATGCCACTAAAGATATTCATGATTCATGAGATAAGGTCAAAATACTAACATATACAAAAGTGTGGAAGAAATTGATTCCAACCCTCATGGATGACTTTGAGGGGCTCAAGACTTGATGGGAGGAATTAACTGCAAATGCAGTGGAAAGAGCAAAATAACTAGATGTGGAGCCTGAAGAGAACATTGAATCACTGCAATCCTATCACATTTTAACAGATGAGGACTCGCTTCTTATGGATGGAGGAGCAAAAAAAATGGTTTCATAAGATGGCATCTACTCCTGGTGAAGATGCTGTTAAAATTGTGGATATGTCGACAAAAAAAAAAGGATTTAGAATGTAACATGAACTCAGTTGATAAAGCAATGACAGTTTTTGAGAGGAATGGCTCCAACTTTGAAAGTTCTACTATGGGTCAAATGTTATCAAACAGCACTGCGTGCTACAGAGAAATTGTTCATGAAAGGAAGAGTCAATAAATGTCTTAATTTTAAAATTTGTCACAGCCACCCCAACCTTCCACAACCACTATCCTGCTCAGTCAGCAGCCATCAACATGGAAGGGAGACTCTCCACCAGAAAAGAGATTATGACTCACTGAAAGCTCAGATGATGGTTAGCATTTTTTTAGCAATGAAGTATTTTAAATGTATGTACATTTTTTTTGGACATAATGCTACTGCATACCTACCGCATACACTATAATATAGTGTAAATATAACTTTTGTAAACCCTGGGAAACACAAAAATATTCATTTGATTCACTTTGTGGGTTCAAACCCACATATCTCTGAGGTATGAGGTATGACCATATATTCTATCATATAATGACATATAGGTCAAAACATGCAATACTGATATTCCAGGAAAATGACTACCTATATCTTGTTTTTGGATTCTTAGAATTATTTATTCACTTAGGAATATGGTTTTAAATTGTAAATCTTAAATACTGGAACTTATTTTAAGATGGCTTAGTCTTAATTTTCTATATTTTGTTCCTTGAAATTTTATAAGAAAATTAAAATTTATAATATTTTTTTTTGCCCAATGAGTCAAACTGTATGATTTTTTCAATTATATTTGGGCTTTATACACTTTATGTTGTACACTTTTTAAACTTTATGTTTATACATTTTATACACTTTATGTTTTATACACTTTTTTAAAAAAAAATAACGTTTATTTATTTTTTGAGAGACAGAGACAGAGCATGAGCGAGGGAGGGGACAGAGAGAGAGGGAGTCACAGATTCCAAAGCAGGCTCCGTGGGGCTCAAACTCACCAACCATGAGCTCATGACCAGAGCCAAAGTCAGACGCCCAACCAACTGAGCCACCCAGGTGCCCCTATGTTTTATACACTTTTTATGCTGATGTCATGTTGGTTAATTTTATGTGTCCACTTGAGGGAGCCACTAGGGGCCAGAATTAAATATTGTTTCTAGGTGAACCTCTGAGGGTGTTTCTGAATGAAATTGGCATTTAATTGGTGGGCCCAGTGTCCCCTTTTCAATCCACTGAGGGCCTGAGTAGAATAATGGCAGAAGAAATTTGTTGTTTTTTTTTTTTTTTTCTTTTTTCTGTCATAGTGCTTGAACTAGAACACCTCATCTTATCTACGGCCCTTGGTCTAGAATTTACATCATTGGTTCTCCTATGTCTTATACCTTTGGACTAAGGCTGAATTATATCACTGACTTCCCTATATTTCTAACTTGCAGATGGCAGGTCACGGAACTTAGTTTCCACAATAGGATAATCCAATTCTAAGCACATCTGAATGGTTTTGTTTTTCTGGAGAATCCTGGCTACCGATATACGAGCATTTAAAATCTCTTTTATTGTAGTTTTAATGTCCATACTTAGGGTTGTTTAGTTCTATAAAGCCAATAAAAAGTGAAAGATGTGTCTACAAATTTTACTATGTTTACATCATATACATGTAAAAATTTAAAGACTTCTAATAACTGGCTGAACATACAAATAAAAGCGTTAAAAATTCAGTAATGAAAATATATAAGAATATTTAAGATTTAAATTAATCCACTTTATATATCCATTTTTTTTATAAAGCCTATATTGAACGATAATAAGATGGTACAATTATACATATCACATTACTGGAATATGTTAACTACTCTAAAATCAGTGGAAAATAATTTAAAAATAATAAAACCATATGATATTCCATTTTCATCATTATATATCAACTGAACCAAAACAGGAACCAACTTAAATTAGGTGCATAGAATTTATTGTCACTAAAGAATTTTATTTTTATTATTATATTTATGTAATAATATAACTGGTATAGGCAACCATTAATACTTTTCTTTTCTCACTATGAAATGACAAGGGGACCTAGCAATATGTGTGTGGACAAGAGTCTAAGTATCTGCATAAAATCAAAAGTGGGGCATGTTCAATGATACTGCCTTTTTCTTCAGTATTCTATCCTGATTCCATAATGTTTTATTCTTACGCATTTATAGACTATTTCATAAAGCAGGGAGAATAGACATGGTATCAGTTATTCTTTTGTAAGGTTGCATAAGCTGTCAAAGGACATGTATCATATAGTAGGTAAAAAATTTATCACAATTTCCTTGCATTGTGAATTGCAATAACTATAGAACTAGATGCATCTGTACGCAGATGATGTGTCTACATGTATTCTGCATATGTCTCAAAACCTTTAGCCTCAGTTTCCTATTTTTTAATATAAGGGAAATATTGCATCATGAATTCCTGGGAGAATAAGGGAAATAATATATATTAGCAACGCCAAGTGCATTATGTATGGAATATGCCTACTGTTTCATAGGTGTTCAATAAACGATAATTAAATTATCATTAAAAAATGTATATCACTGGGGCACCTGGGTGGCTCAGTTGGTTGAGCGTCTGACTCAGTTTCAGCTCAGGTCATGATCTCATAGTTTGTGAGTTCGAGCCCTGCGTCAGGCTCTGCATTGATGAGATTCTCTCTATCTCTCCCTTTCTCTCTGGCCCTTCCCTGCTTATACTGTCTCTCCCTCAAATTTGATAAATAAACTTTAAAAAAATTTTTTAATCCAAATTCTTAAAAAAATCTATATAGTTTACATAATTACAAGCTTCTGTAGAGCCATAATTGTGATTCATTTTAGAATCTACCACAGAAGTTAGCAGTGTAGTCTGTTTTTATTTAAAATTTTTGAATGTTATGGAATTGAAAGTCATTTTATATTCTAATAATTTTCTTTCTATAATTCAATCCTGAGGACTATCCAATATTTATAGCTTTATTTAAATGAAAATCTACCTTAGTATGCATTGCCACTCACAATTTTGAGGATCATATTTTTGTATCACAAACATAAGAGCTCCTATGTATATTTTATTTATACTTTGAAAATTACCATTTTGATACTCCCAAATAAAAGTCAACTTTGAAAACTGGATTTCTTCACAGTGCATTCCACTGCAAAGATCTCAAATTATAGTTAAACAAGAGAGGAATAATTGCATTATTAAAATTGCATACAATTTAAATATTGGAAATCTCTAGAATATCAGTCAGAAGGTTACTTAATTAAATAATTCTTAATCAGAAAAAGTTAACTTTCTCTGTCAGGCTGATATTTCTTGCAATCCTTTTACTAAAAATGTTTATAATCAGTAATTGTTTATACCATTATCTGAGGAATGCTGATACTTATATTCCTGTTACTTAGTACTATTTAGTACATAATTTTAAATAACACAGAGCTTTATTGAAAAAAATGTTAGTTTTTTTACCTATACTATCTGCATCAGCATTTCATATATTTAAGACATTGATCGAACAAAAGTATAATTAAATGTATCTCTCTGCCTTGCTATTTTATTGACTATAGTTATTTTAGCTATGACTCTCTAGTCTCATTTTTCCATATGTATGTCACTCGAAAACTTAGCTGTTTAATAAGTCCTGGCCATCATATTTTTTTCATATTTTTCTTTTCTTTTCCGTTGTAATTTCAAGTCGACGCTTTATTTGGAAGGAAAATATTTAAGGAGGATAACAAGGTTACTCTTTTATAGTACATGTAGTTGACCTGAGAAAACATTCTGATGATATAGGTAACGTTTCAAATGTCATAAAATGTGTTCTAGTTTTTGTTTGTTTTTTTGTTTGTTTTTGTTTTGTTTTGTTTTAGCTTTGAGAACTCTATAAATATTGGTGCTATATAACAGCTAGCAAAATGCTGTCTTATAATTCTCCGTGAAACAAAATCTTCATGCTACATACGATGTTAATTAATATAGATATGATTAAGGTTATAGGCTTCTCAGCAATCGGAAAACCAGAGTTTTTCCTTCTCTCTTTTCTAATAGTTATATCAACATATCATGCCTGTGAAATTAGTAGAGACTAAAGATTTAAAAAGTTAATGTTATGGCAATAAATATCGATTCACTTTTTCGTAAATAGCAGAGTGAATCAGCCGTTTTATATAATAATCTTAAACCTTATACAGGGCAGACATCAACTGATTGGAATCTAATTTTTAAAAATTCTCCTGTGGAGTTGCTGTGCAAAGTGGGATGATGGAATTAGGTATGTGTTTCACCATCACCTCCCAAGTGAAAAGCACAGAATCCTATTGCTCAGGACTATTTTTCTACAGCCTAAAATACCAAAGGAATTTCGTTCAAGGAAGTGCTGATACTTTCAAGTTGGAAGAGAAGAGGATTAAATAAAAACAGTCCTCGTCAACCCCACTTGAGTGTCCAAGGTTGCATTGATTCTAAAGAGGCTTGATTTCACAAGATATGAATCCTAGTAGAGTTCCAACAGGTCTCTAGATCTACATTCTCTGCACCTATAGCCATACTCAAGATATGTTCTGTTGTTTTTAAAGATTGTGTGGCTTTATAGTTATTAACTGTTTATTCTAGCATTTATCATTCTCTAGCTTTATGTAACAGAATAAAGAGATCATCTATATATGTATATATATATTACACCTATATATGTAATATATATAATAAAAGACATTAAAATGGCATTTGATTGGAAAAGACAATATACTAGTCCCAATCCCCAGTTACAGCCTATGCCACCACCCACATGGCTCATAATAATCTTATGAATTCAGCATTTTCTGCCTCTTAGAGCTTCCCCAACAGCTCTACCACCTGAGCTGATCGAGCATACAAACACCTGCTTTATGCCACATGACTGCCTGAAATATAGACTTAAATTTTCCCAATAGAAAGGTATGAATAAATAAGAATAATTATTCTTTTGTAATGTGTGGACTGGGAAATTTTAAAATATTTTCCCTAAAATATGAAATTCTGCATAAAACAGAGCAAAACATTATTTTTCTAGTCATGTGCCCAAAATAGAAAAAAGAGTCCTAGATCCTCAACACGAAAACAATATTGCAAAAGAAAAATCTCACGGGGGTAAAATCATGAGTGGTTGTTGTCTCGTATGGATGTGAGTGAGGTAGGGTTTGGATAAGAGATGTGACCTAGTGGCAAGAGTCTTCTTAGCCCCCACAGACATAGAAGTCAAGGCCTTGGGTCTTTATACAGTAAAGGATTGGAACTAACATATCTGCAAAAACTTGGAATTCTCAGGGTCGTGAAGGAGTAGAGTTGTAAAGACACCTAGCAACAAATGAAGATGATAGGAAAATGTGTCTGATTATGTATGAGCCCTGAAAGAAAGGAAAAAAAAAAAAAAAAAAATATATATATATATATATATATATATATATATATATCTCCCATGAGAATTTGAAGCTATAGGTTTAGAATTCATACAAATTTGGGATTCAAATTTATACTACTCAAGTATTCAGGAAACTTCCAAATTTGAAACTGTATTAAAAATTGGTTCAAGACCTAGAGTATATGTCAAGTGTCAAGAAGAAACTAATACAAAATTGGTTTGGAAATGCAGTTCTATAGCCAAAGCTCAAGGTTTTCTTAAAGATAAAAAAGACCTACATAATATAAATCCATGATTTAAAAATATAAAAGACAAATTACAAAAAAAAAAAAAACAAGAAATAGATCAAAACAGAAGAAAATAGAATTACATTGTAAAAAATATAAATCTGCTTAATCCAAAAGTTAAGAAAAAAATAACTTTTCACAGAAGGAAGCAAAACTTGTAAAAATAAGAGACCATCAATGAAATGAATTCAACTGACAGATAATACAACAGGATAAAGTAACTGAAACAGAGTCAAAATACTGGTCATCAAAACTACATGCAATGAAGAGTTGATTCAATTGAAATGTCCTAATTTTCTGTCTTTGTTTAAGGAGTTTGTAGAAGTATTGATTCAGTTAAGGCTTTGTTAAAACTACCACATGTGTGAAAAACATAAAATTGTTCATTCAATGAGTAAAATGTAAACCTTAACTGTTAAAGGATTACAAAAAGAAAATTTGATCAAAAGTGACAGGAGAAAATATGCAAGTTTTAAGAGCATGGCAAATATAAAGATAGATCATTTTAGTACATAACACATTATGAATGTTCACAGGTAGGAGAACCATGAAACTATCCATAGTAAAATACAATCTTAATATTCAGTGTGAAGAATAATTCTGGAAAGACAGACCAAAGTGTCGGAATGCAAATTGGTGACGGAACTGTGAAAAACAGTATGGAGGCTCTTCAACAATTAAAAACAGAATTACCATATGATCTAGGAATTCCACTACTGGATATTTATCCAAAGAAAAGGCAAACATTAATTTGAAAAGATATGTCCACCTGATGTTTATTGCAACATTATTTAAAATAGCCAAGATTGGAACGAACACAGTGTCCATCCACAAATAAATGGATAAAGAAGATGTGTTGTGTATGCACACACACACACACACACACGCGCGCACGCATATTGATCATTCACAAAGAAGAATGAAATATTGCCATTTGCAACATGATGAACGTAGAGCATATAATTAAGTGAAACAAGTCAGAGAAAGATAAATGCCATATGACTTCACTCCGTATGTGGAATTTAAGAAAAAAAAATGAAAAAGAAACAAACTAGTAGACAAGCAAAAGACTCTTAAATATAGAAAATAAACTGGTGGTTGCCAGAAGGGAGTTAGGTGGCCATTTGGATGAAATAGATAAAGGGAATTAAGAGTATACTTACCTTGATGATCAGTAAGAATTGCATAGAATTGTTGAATCCTTTTGCACACTTGAAACTAATGTAACACTGTAAGTTAATACCTCAAGTAAAGATGCACATATCAAAGAGAGAGAGAGAGAGAGAGAGGAATACCAATGTATAGTAAATAAGATAAAAAGCTAATATTTATTAAAATTTGATAATGAGGGACACCTGGGTGGCTCAGTTGGTTGAGCATCGACTTTGGTTCAGGTCATGATCTCACGGTTTGTGGGTTCAAGTCCTGCATTGTGCTCTCTGCTGTCAACACAGAGCTCACTTCAGATCCTCTGTCCCATCCTCTTTCTGTCTCTCCCCCACTTATGCTCTTTCTCTCAAAAATAAACAAACATTAAAAATGTGACAATGAATATGTAGATCACATTATCTGTTTTTATATATTTAAATAGTTTATAATTTTAGTAAAGTAATATCTGTCATAATTCCCAAATATGTTCATTACACAGACACCAAAGTCAGATAAACATATCACTAGTTAAGTAAACTGCATACTAATAGCCTTCATAAATATAGGTATAAAACCCCTTCACAATATACTAGCTAATTGCAACAAGTAAAAAATATAGAATATTATGAACCATAACATTGGGATTTGCCTCAGGAAATTAATAAATGTAATACATAATGTTACATGAAATTAACATGAGATTAATAAATGTAATACATAATGTTACTAGAATAAATGATGTAAATCATTAACTCAATTGACATAGAAATAGAATGTGATAAAATTTGATAAGATTTTTACCTCGATTAAAAACAAACCTTCAACAACTAAGAATGAATAGCAATGTCCTCAAAATAATCCAGGGGGGTTACAAAAACAAACAAACAAACAAACAAACAAACAAACAAACACAACTGATGTCATTGTTAATGGTGAATGATGTAATTCTTGCCTCCTAAATTCAGAAAGGAAACAAGGAAAGACACTTTTGCCACTTCTATTCATCATGTACTAGAGATTCTTCCCAGGGAAATAAAAAGAAAAAAAAAAAAAAGAAAAAGGAAGAGAGAGAAAGTATTTAGATAAGAAATAACTAAATCTATATGATGAACGTAGAGCATATAATCCTAAGTGAAATGACATAATATATACACACATATTTCAAATGACATTATACACACATATTTTGAAGAAATAATATAAAAATATCATTTCAGCAAGACTGTGAGATATCACAGCTCAATAATCAAAACTCCACTGAAGACTTCCAGCAGACAACATGATGAGAACCACTTCTCAGTGAAATTGATGAAATTATTAAATAAAAATGAAAAATAATTCCAAAAAGTCTAGAACGGGTCCCTTGGGCATATAGCAAATGAAGAAATTTCAAGAAAACCTATGAAAATTTAGGAAGAACTCTGAGAGTCTGCTATGTCTTAACCAAGATATGAGCCCTCTTTCCTCCCTCCCACCTCTGTGAGGTGAAAGCTCTGTTCAAGGCAGGTACAATTCTCAGGTACAAGAACATAAGCCTCCCCAGCTGTTAGTAGTAGACCAGCTTCCTAGGAGAGGCAGACCATCAGCATCTGTTATGCCACCCCAGCTATCTGTTGTTAAGTCTAAATTTTGGTGACTCTGGCTAAGAGGCTTCCTTATTCCACCATGTTCCCACTGCATATAGGTATAACACCACTGTGAATTCTTGGTTTCCAGTTGTCTCAGCTTGTGGACGGGGGTTCTACTCCAAGAGAGGAAAGGTAAAGGAATCTAAATCTGCTATCCACCATCCACCAAGCACTTAGCTCCTAAAGTGGGAGTGTCAGTCAGACTGAAGTATGCCATTGACCCACCCAGACAAATAAGCCACAGCCCAAAGATTTTGTCTGGGGTAAAGAAACAGATTTAGAGAGGGGAGGCTCCAAGTCCTATGCAAAGGGCCTTCCTTCATTTGCAATAGAGTGTAGAAAAGGCCAACCCCAAGGAAACTCAAAAAACAATGGAACTTATCATGAAAGAAATTGGATTTGTAGATCTAGGCTAAGCTGTAGGCTATCTATTTTCCCAGTGATAAATGGGAAAATAAATAGGTGGGAACAGTACACCTGGAATCAGAAAAAATAATTTCAAACACTGACTTAGGAAACTATCCATTAAAAAGAGTGCAAATTTAATTAGCCTATGAAGTAATTTATGAGTCAAGATATTGTTGAAATGTGTGTGTGTGTGTGTGTGTGTGAGAGAGAGAGAGAGAGAGAGGGAAATTAGCTGGCAATTAATGGAAGTTAACACATTTTCAGGGAAAGAGAATGCTGAGACCTATCAAAACTACTGTTATCCCAGAGTGACACAGGTCTGCCTTTCCCTGGGGAACAACAGCACAGTTCAAACTGCACTGGGTGCCTAGTAGTCTTCGTTATAAAGAAGCCAGCCAGTCTGGAACAGTAAGCAAAGAGCAGCCATGAGCTCTGGGAGAGGTACCCATATCCAGAGTTGTAATAATCTATTATGTAACATGTCCAGGGGCCAACAGCAACACGAAAAATATGAAAATATGCGTTTCAGAGTAATAGGAAAGTGTGACCCATATAGTGCCCAAAAGCAACCAATAAAAATCAGCTGTGAGTGTGACCAGATGGGGGATTTAAAGAAGACTTGAAAGTAGCCATTACAAATATGTTTGTAGGACTCATGGAAAACATGATTAAAGAAGAAAGGTATGATAACAATATCACATTAAATAAAGAATATCAATAAAGAAAAATTACAAAAACGAACCAACTATAAATCTTAGAGTTCAAAAGAATAATAAGTATAATAAAAATTCACAAGAGGTCAACAGGAGATTTGAACTTGTGGAAAAATTAGCAAACGTGTAGACTGATAATCGATTTGCAATCCAAAAGTCAGAGAGGAGGCAGAAGAAAAACACACAATGTATCAGAGAAACGTGGGACATTAAATGACCCAAATGTGCATAATAAGAAAGCCAGAAAGAAAAGAGAAAAAGTAGATGGAAACATAGGAAGAAATAACGGCTAAAACATCATACATTTATAGACAAATATGAACATATCTATCCAGGAAGCTCCACACACTTGAAGTCACATAAACTAAAAGAGATCCACAAACCTAACAGTAAAAAATGCTGAAATCCAAAGACAAAAAGAAAATCTTGAAAGCAGCAAGAGAAAAAGTTATCATTTACAAAGAAACCCCAGTAACAGCTGACTTCTTCTCAGAAATGGAAGCCAGAAGGCAGTCTTACGTAGTAAAGTCAGAAACAAAATAGATGGCATTTCTACTGATCTAACTGGCATTTTCAAAAAGCACATAAGAAGGAATACCATGAACAATTGGATGCAAAAAAAATTTAGATAACTTACATGAGCTAGACCAATGCCTAGAAAGACACAGACTACCAAAATTGACAAAAGAAGAAATATGACACCTTAATGGACCACTAACAAGTCAAGAGATTGAATTATTAATTAAAAGCCCCCTTCACACACAGAAAAGCATAGGTCCAGATGGCTGCATTCACGTACATTCGGTGCTCTAATGTTTGATAATTTTAAGAGTTATCAAAATTATTACAATAAATTTTACAAAAAGTATGAAAATGTATACATTGAAAACTGTAAAATATTGTCAAAATAAATTAAGAAAGATGCAAATTAGGAAGACGATGGAGTAGAAGGATCTGAGGTTCACTTCATCTCACGGATACACCTAGGTAACACCCACATCAGTAAATAACTCAGAAGACGACCAAAGACTGGCAGAACAGACTCCCCACAGATAAATTTAGAGAGGAGGCCACATCAAAGAGGATAAGAAGAGTGGAGTCATGGTCAGGAACCAAACAAACCTGCTAAATTGTCCAAGGGAGGGAAGGAGGGATGCCACAGGCACAGAGAGTTCAGAGGAATGGACTCTACACAGGGCACCCCAGGCATGGAGGACCCACACTGAGAAGATGAATCATATTAATAGTTGGCTTTGAAAACCAGGAGGTCGTAACTTCATGAGTTCCTACAACCAGTGGGGCTTAACACTTGGAAATTTAAAAATCAGCAGGCTCTGCCCTAGGAGTCACCCAGAATAGGAGGAAACTAAGTTCTTGCTCTTAAAGAGAAAGCACAACCAATAGCCCTGCTGAGATACAGCATAGGAGCAGCAGTTTGAAAAATATTTAGGTTATATTGGAGGGAGATGTGTCTACTAGTCTCAGAGCATGTGCTGGAGGGCCAGGGATGTTTGGGAGACTTCTCCAAGAACAAATGGGTACTAATTCCCTCCCCCAAACCCCAACCAAGATAAAGGGATACTTGGGGGAACCAGCATAGTGCTAACACTCTCCATCTAGCTTGCTAACAGCCTACCCCACCCCAGTGCTCTTCTTCAGACCCACCTCCTCTAGCCCTGTCGCTGCAGAAGTGTTTAGGGTGCTGCAGGTGTCCTCCTGCAGTGGACCAGAGCAGACCTTGCTGGCACAACACACGTGCAGTCCACTTCCCCTGTGGAACCAACCCATCTAACACAACCATGGCAGGAGTCCGTCCAAAGTGGTGCCGCAAGGACGGCAGTATGTAAGCAGCTCCCCACAGGGACCATCACCACCCAAAAGTGACTCCTGTCCTGAGGAGAGGGAAAGAAAACTATACAACCAGTTCAACTCAGACCCAGCAGTGAACCGGGGGAAGGTATCTAGTCTGAGTGCAAGCCTTGCCCCCTTCTCAGAGGATAACTACCCTGCAGTTTGGTGCTACCAGAGCTCTGACAAATACCTGATCCAAGTCAACTCAAGCCTGAGGCAGCCCCACACTAGTTCATTACCAACATAGGGACCAAACCCTGCCCACAATAGGCAAAGAGAGCCATTAGAGACAACTGGACTGAAGGAAAATGTGACACAGCCAGAATTCTAGGGTGCATGCGACACACATAG
This sequence comes from Puma concolor, assembly GCF_028749965.1. Lineage (NCBI taxonomy): Eukaryota > Metazoa > Chordata > Mammalia > Carnivora > Felidae > Puma > Puma concolor. The sequence continues at coordinate 181,173,026 of NC_141674.1, forward strand.
GAGACATCTCTGAAGTGCCAAATTGTGATGAATAGGGCACATTACACTATAAGGCACTAACGTGACCTATTCTTCAGAAGGCCACTGTATTCAAGAGGAGAGGACATAGCTGATTTTACTAACACATAAAAATAAACAGAGAGTTAGACAAAAGGAGGCACCAGAAGATTGTGTCCCAAATGAAAGAACAGGTGAAAATTACACCAAGAGGGCTAAATGAAATAGAGATAAGTAATATGCCTGACAGAAAATTTAAAGTAATGTTCATAAAGATACTCATTGGACTTAGAGAAGAGAAAAGGACCAGGGTGAGACTCCCAACAAAGAGACAGAAAACATAAAAAGAACCAAAGATGAAGAACCCAATAACTGAAATTAAATACGTACTAGAGGGAATAAATAGACTAGAGGGAGCAGAAGAATAGACCAGTGACCTGGAGGACAGAGTAACAGAAAGCAATCAAGTTAAACAGGAGAAGGGATAAAAAAAAATAACAAAAAATAAAAGTAGCTAAGGGAACTCAGCAGCACCATCAAGCAAACAATATGTATTATAGGCATCCCAGTAGGAGGAAAGGGAGAAAATTTATTTAAAGAGATAAAACTGAAAACTTATTGAATCTGGAGAAGGAAAACAGAAATCCAGATCCAGGAGGCACACACGCACACACATACACACACACACACACACACACACACACACACCATAATCAACCCAAGGAGGTCCACACCAAGACATATAGTAGTTAAAATATCGAATGTAGTGATAAAAAGAGAATTTTAAAAGCAGCAAGAGGAAAAAAGAAAAAAAAAAAAAAAACAGTTACATACAAGGGAAATGCCATTAGGCGATCAGCTGAGTTTTAGGAGAAACTTAGGAGGCCAGAAGGGAGTGGCATGATATATTCAAAGTACTGAAAGAAACAACAACAGCAACCCCTGCAGTGCAGAATACTCTATCCAGCAAGGCTATCATTCAGAATAGATGAAAAGATAGTTACCCAGGCAAACAAAAGTTAAAGGAATTCACCACTAAACTAACCCTATAAGATATGATTCCTTAACTTTAAGTTTACTTACTTATTTTAAGAGAGAAAAAAGCATGAGCGGGGGAGGGGAAGAGAAAGGGTAAGAGAGAGGGAATCCCAAACAGGTTCCACACTGTCATCACAAAGCCCAAAGCAGGGCTCGAACTCATGAACTTGTGAGATCATGACCTGAGCCAAAATCGAGTCAGACATTAAACTAATTGAGTCACACAGGTGCCCCAAGCCCTACAAGAAATATTAAATGAGTTTATTTGAATGGAAAGGAAAGATCATAAGCAGAAATAAGAAAAGTAGGATACACAAAAGCAGTAAAATTAAGTATATCTATAAAACTCGAGATTCACAAAATAAAAGGATTTAAAGTATGACACCAAATATTTAAAAGGTGCCAGGAAACGGACTAAAAATTTAATACTTGTAGAAAGGGGTCAAAACTTAAACCACCATCACTGTACTATAGACTACTATATGCATAAATTGTTATATATAAAACTAATGGTAAACACAAACCAATAATTGGTATAGATGTGCAAAAATATAAAGGAATCCAAGTACATCACTAAAGAAAGCCAGAAAACTGTGAGAGAGAGAGAAAAAAGGAGAACTACAAAAACAATGATAAAACAAGTAAAAGCAAATGGCAGTAGGTACATGCCTATCAATGAGTACTTGAATGTAAATGGACTAAATGCTCCAGTCAAAAGACATAGGGTGATGGAATGGTCAAAAAAGCAAGACTCATTTATATACTGCCAAAAGAGATTTAGTTCAGACCTAAAGACACATGCAGATTGAAAGTAAAGGAATGGAAAAGCGTTTATCATGGAAGTGGAAGTGAAAAGAAATCCAGGGAGCAATATTTATATCAGACAAAATAGGTTTATTTTAATTTTTCAAAAGATTTGTTTTTATTTTAGAGAGCATGAGTGGGGGAGGGGCAGGGAGAGAGGGGGACAGAGGATCTGAAGTGGGCTCTGCGCTGACAGCAGGGAGCCCAAAGCGAGGCTCAAACTCATAAACCACGAGATCATGACCTGAGCCAAGGTCAGACGCCCAACTGACTGAGCCACCCAGGAACCCTTCAGACAAAGTAAATATTAAATCAAAGATGGGGTGCCTGGGTGGCTCAGTCAGTTGAGCATCTGTCCGAATTCGGCTCAGGTCATGGTCTCATGGTTTGTGAGTTCGAGTTCCACATCAGGCTCTGTGCTAACAGCTCAAAGTCTGGAGCCTGCTTCAGGTTCTGTGTCTCCCCCTCTCTCTGCCCCTCTCATGCTCATGCTCTGTCTCTCTCTAACTCTCAGTAATAAATAAATGTTAAAAAAGAAATTTAAAGCAAAGGCTGTAAGAAAATATAAAGAAGGACACTAGATAATCATAAAGGGAACAATCCAACAAGAAGATACTTACAATTATAATCATTTATGCACCTAACATGGGAATACCCAAATACACAGAGCAGCTAATACCAAACATAATGGAAGCCCTCAATAGTAATACAATAATAGTAGGAGACTTTTACACCTCACTTACATCAAGGAGAGTGCATCCAAATAGAAATTCAACAAAGAAACAGTAGTTTTGAATGACACATTGGATCAGAGGGATCTAACTAATATATTTAGAACATTCCATCCTAAAACAGTGGAATGCAAGTTCTTTTCAAGTGCACATGGAACATTTTCCAGAATAGATCACATATTATTCTACAACACAATCTCAATGAATTAAAAAATGCTGAAGTCATACCATGCCTCTTTTTCCAACCACAATGCCATAAAGCTAGAAATCAACCACAAGAACAAATCTGGAAAGAACACAAATACACTGAGGTTAAATAACAGGCAACTAAACAATGAATGGGTCAACCAAGTAATCAAAGAGGAAATTTAAAAACTGCATGGAGACATATGGAAATTAAAACAAATCCAAAATCTAAATTAAATTAAAACAATCCCAAAATCTATGGGATTCAGCAAAGCTGTTCTAAGAGGGAATATTATAGCAATACAGGCCTACCTCAAGAAGAAAGAAAAATCTCAAACAATGTAAACTTATACCTAAAAGAGCTAGGAAAAAAAAAGAACAAAACTGAAAACCACTATAAGGAAAAAAATAAACATTACAACAGAAATAAATGTAGTAGAAACAAACAATATAACAGATGAATGAAACAAGGCACTGGTTTGAAAAGATCACCAAAATTGAAAAGCTGATAAATCTTTAGCCAGACTAATGAGAGAGAGAGAGAGAAAGAGAGAGAGAGAGAGAGAACTGAAATAAACAAATTCAGAAATGAAAAATGAGATATAACAACTGATATCACAAAAATATAAAGGATTATAAACATATAAAAATATTATATGCCAACAAATTGGATAATCTAGAAGAAATGAATACATTCCCAGAAAATTATTAAAAAATTCAATCAGGAAGAAATAGAAAATTTGAACAGACCAATTACTAGGGAAGAAATTAAATCAGCAATCAAAAAATTCCCAACCAACAAAAGTCCAGTATCAGATGGCTTTGCAGGTGAATTCTACCAAACATTTAAAGAAGACTTAATATCTATTATTCTCAAACTGTTGCAAAAAATAGAAGGGGAAGGAAAGCTTCCAAATTCATTCTATGAGGTCAGTATTACCCTGGTATCAAAACCTGATTAATACACTACAATTTAAGAGAAGTACAGGCAACTATCTCTGATAGACATGCATGCAAAAATTCTCAACAAAATAGTAGCAAGCTGTATCCAATATACATTAAAAAACCATTCACCATGATCAAGTGGAATTTATTCCTGCAATGCAAGTGCATTCAATATTTACAAATCAATCACCATGACACATACATCAACATGAGAAAGGATAAAAAGGATATCATCATTTCAATACATGCAGAAAAAGCATTTGACCAAAGTACAGCATCCATTCATGGTAAAAACTTTTAACAAAGTAGGTTTAGAGGGAACACACCTCAACATAATAAGGCCATATATGAAAAATCCACAGCTCACATCATCCTCACTGGTGAAAAACAGAGAACATTTTCTCTAAGACCAGGAAAAAGACACGCATATCCACTCCACCAATTTTATTCAAATTAGTATTGGAAGTCTTAGCCACAGCAATCAAAAAAATAAAAATATATAAAAGGCAGCCAAATTGTTAAAGAAGTAACACTTCCACTATCTGCAAGTGACATGATACTGTATATAGAAAACCCTAGACTCCACCAAAAATCTAAAACTGATAAATGAATTTGGTAAGGTCACAGGATACAAAATAAGTATCCAAAAATCTGTTGCATTCCTATATACTAATAAAGAACCAGTAAAAAAGAGGAATTAAGAAATCTTTCTTATTTACAACTGTGCAAAAAGAAAAAAAATACTTAGGAATAAACTTAACTAAGGAGGTGAAAGAATTGTTATCTCAAAATTATAAAACATTGATGAAAGAAATTGAAAATAACACAAATAGAATGATATTTCAAGCTCATGGGTTGGGGGAACAAATATTTTTAAAATGTAATACTACCCAAAGCAATCTACAAATTTAATTAATCCCTATGAAAATATCAATGACAATTTTTACAGAAATAGAAAAATAATCCTAAAATTTACATGGAACCACAAAAGATCTTAACTAACCACAGCAATCTTGAAAAGGAAGAATAAAACTGGAGATACCACGGGATGCATGGGTGGCTAAGTCGGTTGAGTGTCCGACTTCAGCTCAGATCGTGATTTGTGGGTTCGGGCCCTGGGTCAGGCTCTGTGCTGGCAGCTCAGAACCTGAAGCCTACTTAGGATTCTGTGTCTCCCTTTCTCTCTGCCCCTCCCCTGCTTGTGCTGCCTCTCTCTCTCTCTCTCTCAAAAATGAATACACATTAAGTTTTTTTTAATTAAAAAATATGCCTACTCAAAAACTTGTTCATAGCAGCATTATTTCTAACAGTCAAATGGAAAGAACCTAAATGTCTGTCAACTTTTAAGCAGATAAATACATATGGTATATCTATTCAATTAATATTATTTGGCAATTAAGAGAATAATTAGCATATGCTCAGCATGGATGAACCTTGAAAACATTATGCTAAGTGAAAGAAGCCAATCACAGAAGATTACATATTGTGAAACTCTCCATTCAAAAAAATGTACAGAATAGGCTAATCTATAGAGAAAGGAGATTGATTAGCTGAATGGCCTAACTGGCAGAGAGGGAAGTGGAGTTATGGCTAATTAACATAGGGTTTCCTTTTAGATGATGAAATCTAGACCTTAGAGCACAGTGGTGGTTTGTACAACCCTGTGAATATATTAAAAACCATTGAATTGAACACATTAAATGGATGAATTTTGGGATGAATATGTCATATGTTAATAAAGCGGTTAAGGGTCACCTGGGTGGCTCAGTTGGTTAAGCATCCATCTTTGGCTCAGGTCATGATCTCATGGCCCATGGATTTGAGCTCTGGGTCAGGCTCTGTGCTGACAGCTCAGAGCCTGGAGCCTGCTTCGAATTCTGTGTCTCCCTCTCTCTCTGCCCCTCCCCATTTGCACTCTGTCTCTCTCTGTCTGTCTCTCTCTCTCTCTCTTTTAAAAATAAACATTAATTAAAAAAAATAAAAAATAAAGCTGTTAAAAATACAACATGGAATAAAGGGCCAATATATATGGTGGCAAATTATCAATTGTATGTTTCTACATTATGTATTTAATTAATCACTAAACTATAATACCTGGATCACAATTGAAAATAAGTGAAGTTGGGGCCACTGAGTGGCTCAATCAGTTGAGCATCTGACTTCAGCTCAGGTCATGATCTCACAGTTTGTGAGTTTGAGCCCTGCTTCAGGCTCTGCACAGAGCCCACTTTGGCTGCTCTGTTCCCCTCTCTCTCTACCCCTCCCCTGCTCACACTCTCTCTAAAAAATAAATCTTAAATATATATATATATATATATATATATATATATATATATATATATGCCGAAGTCAATTACACAGGAAAAGGTTTTTTGAGAGCTACTGAATATGAAGAGGCAGGGATATTTGAACCAATTATCAATCCATTTTACTTTAACAATGTTGTCTTTTTGTGTATGTTTGCATTTCAGAAGCCAGAATGAATTTATTTTACTAGTGGTTGTGTTTATATATTGAGATATTTATTTTTTTGCACTTTCTTTTTTAAAGAAGGTAATCATGTGGTATAAATTGCTTTTGGCAACGTATTATTGATTGTCAATATATCTCGTAATGATTTTTTATTTAAAAAAACTCAATTGCATTAGGATATCCTGACAATACACTTGATGCCTAATGACTTGATAAATTATGCAAAGTATTAAATAGTAAAAATATGACACCCAAAAGCTTTCCACTTAAAGGAGCTATACACTTTACACCAAGAAATATATTCATATTTCATTGATTCTATTACTGATAAAAGCCAAGGTTTTGTCATATAAAGGTCCAAACTAAAATAACGGAGATAGTCTTGCTGTATTAGTTCTGCTCATATTCATTATCTCGAAGTTTTATACAGATTGAAAATTTATTATTCAATGTTAGGATAATGAGAAACACCATCTCCTTCACTGAACATTAAGAAATAAATAATAAGTTAAAAAATCATACAGGAGAGCAAAAATGTGTATGTGTGTTTGTATGTATAGTATAAAAGTACTTATAGTGTATATGCCAGAATTATAAAGATGTTTACTTGAATACAATTTGTTAATATTAAACTTATTAACTTGCATAACAACAACAAAAAATCCACTGTATTTTTTCAATGTATTCTAGCCTAAAACAAAAGAGACTGTAAGCATTCTGTTAGCTTAACTTCACTGGAATAAATATGATTTTTATTCATGTGTTTGATTTGCTCATTTAGTCCATCAGTAGGTCATTTCTTTCTCCCCACCTTCCTTCCTCTCTCTCTCTCTCTCTCTAATCTATTATCTATTATCTAATATGTATTGAATACCTATTGAGCGCCTGGATATCAATTTGCACAAGATGCTCAATAAATATTTGGAAGTTACAGTAATTTCATTTTAGCATTAATCACAGACTATACGTGCTGCCTTTATTCGTTTATTCTTTGAGCGTATGATTTCTTCTATGACTGTGACTTCCCAGAAGAATAGTAGCTTTTGTGCTGACTCAGGTACAACCTTGCCACTATCTCCGTCTGGGAATAAGTTTTATAGAGGCATATTTCTCTTCCATTATTTGCTCCGTTCCAGAAGACTGAGTGAACTGTCATGTATTACAAATTACTTCTAACTTTGCTGCATTCTACATGGAGTTACCTTTGTGGAGGGTAGACATCCACCAAAACTAACAAATTAACTGAATAGATGGTAACAGAGATGTTAAAACTATAGATATCATTAAAAAAGTGAATATTCATTGTATGCATACTATGTGTCAGCCACCATTTTTAACTTTTTACATGGATTGAATTATTATTCGATCATTTCCATAATTTTATGAAATCAATAATAATATCCAAATTTATAGATGAAGAATTCACCTCTATTTCTTTTTTATAACTCTCATCCAACATTACACACCAGATTTTGTCATAAACTGGGACTACACACATGCTGAAATTTAGTATTTTATGCCCTCGTACCTTGGTATCTTGTTACAACGTCCTGTGTTTCCTCCTTTCCCACTGTCTTATTTTTCAAAAGTTAAAGCATTAATACCCCGTAGGAGCAACTAACTTACTCTTCTACCTGCATCTGTATACATCCAAGATTCCGTGGCATCGACTGTTAGCTATTACTCTCAACACTCCTGTTTTCTTTTTTTATTCCAAACAAGCCTTACCAAACACTAATTCTAAAATAATGAAAATGAGGAATGATAGAGAAAATAACAGTGATAAAAACTCAATACCACAGAGGTAATACAGATCCACGGTCTTCAAGCACAGTTAAACCTTCACATGACTTTTGTATATTCAGCAATCTCCCCAGGGAACTCTACTCATTTTCTGTCCTATTTCCTCAGTAATTATCCTAAATTCTTAATTTATAATAAGATATACCTTCGTACATCACAATCATAAATAACTTTCTGTCTGCCTTCATGGTGGACATTAAGGCCATCGGACATGACATTCCTCTATTTAGCTCCACATCTCCCGCCAGCACTTTCTATCTCAATAGTGCTATGGCATTCTTATTCATGCTTACATTCCTGGAAATGCAATTCACTTCACTTCTACTCTGTGTTTTCTATTTCCTGGCCATCTCTCCCAAATTAAAAACAAATAAATACAGTAATTGAATAATATTTTCTCTAATTACCTACATTTCTATTTCCATCCGTCTCTAATTGTCACATACTATTTATTTCTTGTAATCATGACATGTCAACAATCATCCTGAAAAACCTTTTCTAAGATCATCATGACCTGCCTTCAGCTCAAGGGAATGGAAACCTAACTGATAAATCTTCTGCATTATTAAATTGATCACTCTGTCATCTGAAAAATCTGACTTTTCTAATTCACTGTATTTATTCTTTGGTTTTCTTTTTGTCTTTTTGACTATATCGTAAAGTCTTATTTATGCATGCATTTTTAATAATGCCTTAAGTATCCTCAAGGGCTAATATTTTAGCTGTTGTCTTTTGCAAATGATATATTCTCTGAGGTATTTCCTCCAAATATGTTGTCCTACCACAGTAAATTAGTTTGACTTAATATGGATATTCTAGTTCTTAGTACACAGTCTAGATTTCTAACAAGTGGTTTTGTTTTGTTTTTGTTTTTTCGTGGTTACAGGACTTCTGAGTCTAGAATTCTCACTCGGGTGCAGATAATTAAATTCAATTTTCCAGACAATTTTTCTTCTTGGATATATCACAGCTACTTCTAATAATTATATTCAAAATTTCACTTTTCCTCAATTCTAACCTCTCCCCACACACTTGTATCTTCATTGCTTTTCACTGGCACCGTCACCTGGGTTGACATTCTACCCTTGGGTTTTGCCACCCCTCTACATCCGCAATGTGATTTCTTCTTCCTGATGTGGATATATACTCTCCATCAAACTTCAATTGGCTACTTCCTATGTACTAAATAATACATCTCTCTTTAAAAACCTTAGCTGAGGGGCACCTGGGTGGCTCAGTCGGTTAAGCGTCCAACTTTGGCTCAGGTCATGATCTCGTGGTTTGTGAGTTCGAGCCCGCTTTGGGCTCTGTGCTGACGGCTGGGAGCCTGGAACCTGCTTGGGATTCTGTGTCTCCTTCTCTCTCTGCCCCTCCCCCACTTGTGTTCTGTCTCGAAAAATAAATAAAAATGAAAATAAATAATAAAAATAAAAACCAACTAATTGAACCCCGACATTAGACTCTTCTTCTGTATACTCTGCTTACCACTTACCACTTTATATTGTAAGAGCTCTACAATTTATTTTTCTTTACAATACCACTTTGACAATAGATTCCCAAAATGTTTGAGGAGCCCAAAAGCCGTCAGAAATACTAATTTGTCTTCTTTATGGATTTTTGGCTTTGTGAGAAATTGCTTGAATTTCAGTCAAAAAATTTACTTCACTACAAATTTTTTTCCATGTAGCATTTAATTGTACTGCTATAGAAGAAACTCATAAAGTTAGATAGATGATCAACTTTATGCATTCATGACACAGGATAAGTAATCAAGAAATTTGATAGCAATGACTAATTTAATGTGTTACAATGTTAATAATTTAAGTTTTGTAGTAATAATGTACTCATTTAAAAAAACGAATGTGAAGTATATAGCATAATGCTTGACATATTCATGTTTTATTTTAAAAGTTATCTAATATCTATTCCATTATGATAAAGAAGTTAATTTTGTTTACTGATAATTTCTAAATCTGTATTATGTTATTTTTCTATGTGGTATTTAAATGTTATATAATTTTGTAAAATTTTTACCCATTATATTTTCGACATTTCAATTATCTTATTTTTTTTTATGAATGGGAAAGATTGAGAAAAAATATTTCTATGAAACAAAAGATCTCTCAATGAAGTATATTTAATACAGATAGGGTACATATAAAGGTTTTATTTCTTCAACACTAAAAAAGGCAAAATGTTCTGAAGCAATTGAAAATACGATCTAATAGTCTTGATATAAAACTGTACTAATAAAACTTTCTGGTTTTCCATAGAAAGAAAACATTTTCCTCCAGATTACAACTTAAATTTTTACCTTGCGCTCTGCAATGCGCTTCAAGATTTACAGCTTCTGACATTCTCCTTACAATACCTATTATATCCAGCCAGTGAGCACTTAATTGATAATGATGAAAATCATCTCTCTATCTGTGGCATATGTTGAACATCTGTTTCGGGCTATAATTTTAAATTTATGCCTTCTGTTTAAAACTGAAGCATTGAGAAAATAAGTTTTCACTTTTCCGGTCTTATTTTTAATTGCTGGCTGACCAATGTGACTAAAACTATAGTAGAGATTTTCACTTTGAAACTGTCTATCAGGTGAATATGGAAGAATCAGAAGCATAATCCATTATAAACATTGATCTACAAAATATTTCTGTGACTCTAATTACTATGTATTCTATAAATACTCCTCTTTGCAGTCATGTGGACATACATATATAATTTGCTAAGTTTCAGACCTTTAACCAGAGTTTACTGTTAAATAAAAGTTCAGTTGAAACCTATCTGCTAATCTTTGTCTTATAAATAAACATGGTGTACAGGAAAGGAGTAAGTTTGGAAAACTCCTATTTACAAGCTGGTTTCCCTTGGCCAAAATTAATGTTCTTTATCTCTCTGAAACCATTAAGACTTATCCATACACTGGATATTTTCTTCTTTCTTCCATAGTTTCCTTTTTCCCTGCTTTTAGTAAAATTACCCGATACTTCCTAAAGGAATTTTCATGCTTCATTCTATATTATTCTAAGAAGGTTCTTTTCAGGGAAACTTTCCTCATACCTACTATTCCCTACCGTCAGGGGATGGGCAGATGATTCAATCAAGGCATCCAGCTTTAGCTCCTAGTAAGTGAAATTTGAGTGCAATGTCATCTTGAGATAATGAAAGATAATGAAAGTGAAGACCCACCAATACACATTCCATGTGTTCCTGTTGGAATTTTCTAGAGCTGTGAAATTCCTGTCCTTTATTAGAAATAGTCATTAGTTTTTTTCTTCCTTTCTCTCTCTTTTATTAATGGTTATTTCTTTATTTTGAGAGAGAGAGACATTGACAGAGAAAGAAAGAGAGAGGGAGAATGCACACAAGTGAGGGAGGGACAGAGAAAGAAAGAGAAAGAATCCCAAGCAGGCTCCTTGCTGTCAACACAGAGCCTGATGAAGGGCTCAATCTCATGAACTGTGAGATCATGATGTGAGCTGAAATCAAGAGTCAGACGCTTAACTGAATGAGCCACCCAGGTGCCCCCATCTCTCTCTTTTTAAGTTATAACTTTTTGCTAGCATAATTCCCTTTCTAAAAATTACATTAGCTAGAGTGAATTGAGACAAAAGAATTCTTAACAATTCAGTACTCCACAGTTATTGTGATAATTAAATTTTATTAATTGAAATAACATGTGAAATTGCCTATGTGATAGGTAGATTCTAACAGAACAGGCTGAATAATTATTTTCTGACACCTTTGCTACCCTGACATCTTCCCTATTTCCTATTAACTGTTTTTATGATATCTGTAAGCACTTTATGAGTTTTTAGTACTTGGGAGTCATGGAATGTCAAGCCTCAAACTTTGCCTGGTCTGAATTAGAGTGTATCCAAACCAGTATTCTCGTCTTATAGAAACGAAAAATTAATTAAGGATTAAACACTTATCCTCGTATTTGTAGAAGTTGACCATGACTGTGATTTCTGCAAGTGCCTTTTTGAGGAGAAAAATATGAGCCACTAAATTCATAGATTATAGCAGAGATTGGTTCATGACTGCACCCTGCAAATGTTCTAGTATCTTAAATAACGTGTGCCACACAAAAGATGTAGGGTAGATCTCTGTTGAGGGAATTATCATCTTCAAATGTTTTTTTGCTCCTTGTGATTCTATTCCTTAGGTTTACAGCCATCGCAATTCCTTTGTTTTATTTTTTATTTTTTTAATGTTTATTCATTTATTTTGGGATAAAGGCAGGGAAGGGCAGAGGGAGAGGGAGAAAGAATCCCAGGCAGGCTCTGTGTTGTGAGTGCAGATCCTGATGTGGGGCCTGATCTCACTAACCATGAGATCATGAACTGAGCAGAAATCAAGAGTAAGACACTTAACTGACTAAGCCACCCAGGCATCCCACAATGCCTTTATTTTAATTTTTTTTTACAATTCCTTTATTTTAAATGATCCACGAGTTTCTTCTCTAACTACTTCAAAATAAAGTAACAAATAAAAAAAATAACATGTAAATAAATATGGCATATGTGTGTACACACACACACACACACACACACACACAGTCAGAGAGAGAGATCTATTCCATCCATGTGGTTCATGATGAAAGATCTGCTCACCATGTCTCTGGAGATAAATTTTATTTATCAATTCTCCCTTCTAAGTGGCATCTCAATGTAAAATTTAAAATACTTTTCCTAAAACATAATATTAAAATGAAATTACGCCTTCAAATTAGCTATTAGGAAACTGTAATTACAGAAATAACATTTTTCTTTAATACGTACTACATAACAAGAGTAATATATATATGTAAATATTGTAAGATGGAATAACATTAATATTGTAAATGAGTATAAACACATATATCATCATAATTATGCATCTTAATTTTAAGCAATGTATCAAGGTATACAAGCTTGCTTAAAATTAATACAATTTACCATAAAATATATGCTTATATCACAGAAATCTGCTAATGTGTCAATACAGCATACTTACAAATAAACTGAGGAGTGAGGAAGAAAGAGTAAGTAGAACTAACGCCTAAAGTAGAAGCTGAATCTGTTAGTTTTCCTTCCAAATACAACACTCAGATTTACTGAATGATTACCTGCTTCAAATACAAGACAAAATTGCAAAAGTGGTTACATCAAATGCAATTTTGCTGAGAGTTTAGCCAAGCAACTCCATGGTTTGCTACCAAGTTAACCATTTTATTTGGCAAAGCAGTTGGCAGTGACTTTAAACTAACACTTGCACCCCTATGCAAGTGCATGCCATCGATAGCAGCCCTCAAGGTCACAAGCATGCCTCCCACATCCTCCCGCTTAACCAAAAGCCTGCTTGTTTGTTTTCAAACCACCAATCCAACCTCAGCCCAGGAACCCAAAAACATTCCACTCACAGACCTTAATAAAGTCATGTGCGCAGCTCCTAGTGCTCTCTCCCTGCACTCTGTCTTGACTTCCCTGTGTGGCCCCTCCAGGCATGCCCTTACTTCCTCCAGGATTTGTGAGTAACCAACTTCTCTATTTTTTTAAGTTTATTTATTTTGAGAGAGACAGAGATAGCATAAGTGGGAGAGGGGCAGAGAGGGGAGAGAGGGAATCCCAAGCAGGCTCCCAAGCTGCCACTGCAGAGTCCCATGTGGAGCTCAAACCCACAAAGTCATGAGATTATGACCTGAGCTGAAACCAAGAGTCTGATGCTTAACTGACTGAGTCACCCAGGGACCCCCAAACTTCTCTATTTCAATTTCTCTTGTGGTCTGTTGTGGAATGACAGCTCAGCATCCAGCACCCTGTGCTCCAATCAACAAATGCAAAAGCAATGTAAAGAAGATTGTCGAACATTAAGAAACATGAAGATTGTTGGCAGTGAAATAATGTCTGTGGACATCTAGCCCAACTCACTATAGATAAAGGAAATTGGGGTCTGGAGTAATCAATGGATTTGCTTAAATTTACACATTTGGTGTTTTGAAGGATTAGGGCGTCTGTCCCTTCCTCCTGGCTTTGTCTCTGTTTCTGGGTTTCCCCCGGTCATCCCTTTTCTTGAACAATTCCCTTCACAGATCAGCACATTCATACATCTGGTTGAATATCAAATCTTTAAAAGAGAGCTTAGCCAATTAAAAATAACACCGACTTCCCCTCACACCTGCCACTTGCTTGTTCTGAAGCAATTATTTTGTTTATAACACTTGATGTCTAAACTTGTTTTCCTCTGGCTCTATCTCTGTCTTTCAAGCTTCTTGGAGACAGCAGTCTCAGCTGCCTTGTTTTTAGGGCCATATAACTTAGAACAGTCACCCATAGGGAAGGATTTGATAAACACTTGTGTGATAAATTATTACATACTGTTCACATCTAAAATATCGCCTCATCAGAGGCTTTTTCTCACCATTCTGTCTGAGGTAGTAGCCCCCAGTCTGTCACCAAACCTTGCCAGATGCTACTGTAACTGAGCAGTCTATTAATAGAAAAAATACTAAATTATGTAGCACATCATATATTCACCATGTGCTGCACACAGTTTGACAATTTTAATCAAATCAGTATGTGCAAACTAATAACTTTTGCTATTAATTATATATGCTTACTCTCTATTGATCAAATTAGTTAAACAAGTTCTGTTCTATGTAGAAATACTTCAAATAAAAACTGGAGAAACAGCTCATCAGACATATTGCTAATATTGAGATATATTCTCTATGCCTCTATTTCCTTATCATTGAAATGATGATAATAATAGCACTGTTCTTGTAAAGCTGTGAAACATTGAATGAGTGACTAAAAATAAAATACTTTGTAGACCTGCATATAAAAAAATCTAAGCATTAGTAATTATTTTTTGCTGAAATGTAATCTCCATTTATATTTCTAATAATGCTTTAAAATTTAGATGTTGATTGTATTCAGGCAATAAACACTTTTACTATTACTTGTATTTAATAGATTTTGGGTCATGAATACCTCTAATAATGAAGTCAATTAATTTTTTACCAATGATCAAGGATTTTACTTTTATAATATTTGATATGTTAAATGTATTTTCCCTATTACCCATTACGCTGTATACCAGTGTTGCTACTAAATAAACAACTCCAGCAGAAAAGATAATACCACCATAAGTGGCAAACATACTAGATTCTCTAAAACTCATTTGATGAAATCACTTTATCTTCACTATTGTTTTATTGGCTAAATCATTATTTCTTTGGTTGTGCTCTAGAGCATGGGGCAGAAAAATGAATATTTGACAGAGACTATGGCCTACAAATTCTAAAATATTTTCATCTGGCTTTTGTCAGGAAAAAATAAAAAAAAAAATTGGCAGACCCTGAAGAACTACATATGATCACATACTTGTATTCTTCCTTCTCTTCCTCTTTTTTTGCCTCTACCTCTCACTCTTTTTGCTTTTTTATCTTTTACTTTTTTTCTACTGATAGATGATAGATAGATAGACAGACAGACAGACAGATATAGATGTAGATCTTAAAAAATCAAAGCAACATTCCTAGAAACTAGGGCTGGGCCAGACTTGTTCCCCACAGCAGGCCATAGTTTGCTAATCCTTAGTCTAGATTTTATTATATATATGTATGTACATATACATAATAAATTATCTATCTATCTATAAATAATACTATAACATTTATGCAAATAGTTTACTAATATTAGTATAGTTCCACCCTCCTCCATATTTTATACATTCAAAAGTGTATGGTTACATTGTTATTACTTTTGTTTTGGATGGTTAAATGCAGTTTAAAGAGATTTAAAATAAGAAAAATGTTTTAGTTTACTCAGAATTCACCATTTCTGGCCTTCTCCATTCTTTTCACCTAAAGCCATATTTCTGTCCACTTGCTTCATTTTCCAATTTGCCTGAAGAACTTCCTTTCCCATTGCCTACAGTGCAATTGCTCTATGAATACTTTCAGCTTTGGCTTGTCTGAAAAGTGTTTATTTTGTGTTAAATTTTGAAAAATATTATCTTGGTGTATAAAATTTCAGTTGACTGCTTTTTGCTTGTTCCTTTTGGCACTTAAAATATGCTGTTCCATTGCCTTCCAGATTGCATAATTTTATTATTTTGTATCCATATAATTTATAAATATGCTACTTTTTAAAAAAGTTATTTATTTATGAGAGAGAGAGAGAGAGAGTGAGAGAGAGAGACCAAGCATAAGAGGTGGGTGGGGGGAAGGGCAGAGAGAGAGGGAGAGAAAATCCCAAGGAGGCTCTGCACTGCCAGTGCAGAGTCCGACATGGGACTTGATCTCACAAACTGTCAGATCATGACCTGAGCCAAAGTCAAGACCAGATGTTTAACCGACTGAGCCACCCAGATGCCCTAAATTTGCTACTTTTAATACATTTATGGTTTTCAGTAAATCAGTTATCATATCATACATCTTGTGTTTCTCTTTATGTCTATTGCTCTTGAGTTTACTGGATCTGTGGTTTATAATTTGTTTCATATTTTGAAAAATCTGGGAGAATCATTTCATTAAAATTTTTTCTCTCTTAACTCCACTTGGAATCCTAATTGCCCATTTATTAGATATCTTGATATATTATTACATGTTAATAATGCTCTAATCAATTTTAATATTTTTCTCTCCATTTTATATAGCTTCTTTATCAATGTTTTCATGTTAAATGTTCTTTTTCCCCTACTTCTCAGTATGCTGTTAAATCCACCAGTTGTATTTTGCATTTCGTATATTCCATTTTTCATCTCTAGCTGATGTACATGGAGCTCTTTATATTTTCCATTTTTTTTCCATTATGTTTTGCCTCTCCCTTTCGTCTCTGAACATATTTTTAGTAAACATCCTAAAAGCTGTATTAAAATGTTTTCTTGCTAACCCATCATCTCTGGCACATCTAGTTCTACTTTTATTAAATGTTTTTTCTGTTATTGGTTCTAAGTTCCTGTTCTTGCATGCCTAATTTTAAATTGATGTGTGAAATTGTGAATTTTGTGTTGTAGTTACTAGGATTTATAACCTTTGCACAAATTTTAAGGTTTTATTTTGGCATGCAGTGAACCTACAAATCAGTTTGATCCTTTATATTTTTAAGCTTTGTTAGGACACAGAAGAGACTTTAGGGTTTTTCAGTGAATGCATGAATCTTCTGAGGATTCTATTTAATTCCCTTTTCTTATAAGGACTTTTGATTCTGATGCTTGAGGGCATGGATAATTTTAGTTTTACATCAGCTTAGGCAATTGTTTGGCCTGTTGCTTTTCAGTTGTTCTTTATCGGCATCAAAAAGTATCACCATGCACAAAGGAAGATCCGTGCAAAGTCAAAGAGCTTAGGAGATCCCTCTTTACATGTCTAAATTTTCTGTTGCAGATGTCTAAGCACTAGTGTTTTGCCCCAGGACTTATAACTACCTTGGCCTCCCTCCCTCTGCCCAAATCATTGAGTCATGGGACCCTGTTTGTATTTCCTTTCCATTCATTGCAGACTTCAAACTGCCTCCAGGCAGTATGCTGGGTAAAATTTAGAGCTCATCTTCTTGGTTTCTCTTCCCAAGGGATCAAAGTCCTGTGTTGACTCTAGTTCAATGTGTGAAAACTGTTCTTTCATATCCTTTTTTCTGGTTTTCTAATTGTGAAGGGAGGAAAATCTCTCTAACAGTAAGTCCTTCATAGTTTGAAGCAAATATCTTGATACAATTTTTCATTTAGTATCTCGGCCTGTACAAGGGACAATTTTATAGGTTTATTCTGGATTTTTCCCACTATAGTATCTATTACATAAGAGGCCATGAAAACAACATGTGGGTTCAGTCGAGTGTTTTAGACCAGGCACATTAACACTGATTTGCACATCGACTATTTCCACTCTGAATTGGACCTCGTCCAGGACTCAACTTATCACCTGTCTCTTGTATGCTCCATTCTAACAGAAGGCAATAGCGATGTCCAAGTCCTTGGATATTAAGGCTAAACTAGACTGAGTATTCAAAATTCTAAAAAAAAATCACCATTTTCTTGTCCCTATTATATTACTCATGTTAATGAACATAGTCTGAGGAAGAATGTGGAGCAAAGTTATTATATGCCTTCACTATGGTGATACGGGATCCTCTTTCTTAGGGACTCAGACTCTCCATCTGATAACAGGTTCTGGTGTTGAATGTGTACTCAAGACTAGAAATTAGGCAAGATACTGTGAGTTTTTACTGCTGCCACTGTTCTAAGTTTCATGATTACAAATCAAGTAATCTTTATTTTCAGTATGTAGATTACAAAACTTCTTTGTTGCTACCCATCTGTCTTTTCCCTAGAGACACCATGTTCTAGTAGCCATCTTGATAGCTCTGTATTAGACAAGATCTCAGGCTGCCACCCTGTCCTTGCTACTTATTAAGATAACTGTCTCCACCTTGTTTCTGATGATTAAAGGCCATTACATGAATGCTATTATATTGGAATCGTATGTTCACCTTTACTATTAAGGAACCAGTTCTTAACCTCTCCTAGTCTCAGCCTACAAAAAAGAAGGTACCAGTGATCCCTAGGAAGGTACTAGGATTCCTGGAGTAACCCTGTCTGCAACACACTTCTATCACTGCAGTAATAGAGTGATTTCTGTAACATCACATAGGCTACAGGTGGCTTGTATGTTTTCAGTCTTCTTAGAGACCCTGGCCATTTTACTGCACTTTTTGTTTTATTTACTTATTTTTTTTACTGGCTTCTATAGAAGGTATGGAGTTTATACCTCAATTACTGTAAGGGCTTTACTATTTCCAAGTATTTAAAAATCAAAATGGCTCTTTGTGAACAGATTTCTCTCCTGGTCCTACTCCCATCTTGACAAAGTCTTAAATCTTATATCCAAGGAGAGGGCTCTCATAATGATAATCAGTCTTTTATCAAACTTTACTTACAGGCCCAGAACATGCAAGGGGATCTGTGATTCAAGAGTCTCAAGTGCTTTAATTCAGGGATCACCATGCCACATTACAAATTTAAATTCTACCCAAACGGTGCTGTGACATTGGCATAGTCGACTTAAATTAATAAAACGTCAACCTTTTTTTGTAGCTCTGCTTCTTTTCCAATTGAGTCTTAGGCTCAATTCACAGCTTTTAGTACCCTATAGTTGAGGTGTGAATTTTTTTATATGGTACTAAAGAGGCCCTCTGGCTGTTACACTTCACCTAAATTGGTGATTAATCACACCCTCGGCCTTTCATTGTCTTTCTCCAATGCACTTATTGTCCCCATAACAACTATCAAATGCCATACTCCTTGTAATTACTACTTTCCTGTACACCTCAAAGTCCTGATACCTTGTACCCATTACTGAATTAACCTCTACTGGCATCGCATTTTAGCTTAGCCACTTTATCGTTCATGAAGTTTAACAATGACGTTGCTGCAGAATACCACTACCTGTCCTGATTCTCCATGTTACCAGAAATGAGGACTTCATTGCCAGCTGGTGTTGGGAACTCCGACGGCACAATTACGTATCAGGGTTGCATTCCTAGGACCCTGAAGAATGAAATGCCTTAGGTATATTTCCTTGAAAACACTCAGTGTTATATGCAGGCAGTTTTATGGGAAGGACTCACAGGAATAAGAGTTTTGACAGAGTAATTAAAGCAGAGCTGGTTAGAAAGATATGTGGAACTGTGATTCAGTTGCTATAGTGGCCTCAATCAGCCTCAAAGAGAGTGGTGAAGTTAGAATGGCCCTTTAGAAATGTCCTCCATAGAGGCAAGGGGAACGAGTTATATATTCCCTTTTTGAGCCGATCGAAACTTGTGAGAGCTAGCCACCTTCAGCACAGGAATGCAAGCATACGTCATCAATACTCAGTATTTCTAGCAACTGGGGTATTTAACAGAGGATCAAGATGATACACCATTCCAGGTGCTATAAGGATACGAATTAAAGAAACACCTATAATAAGTTGTTATAATGTTTATGAAGAAGAGTTAGAATATGTTATGACTGCACAGTTTGTCTCTTCAATCAAATCAGGGGGCAAGGGAATTTCTTTTATAGAAAAACTTACGTTTATGTTGGAGGTCTACACACAGTGTTTCCTAAGACATGGAGAAAACATTGTATGTTACAGATTCAAAGAAATGGTTTAAAACACTGATTGGGTTAGAGAATACTCAGGAAATAATTCCATTATTTTGCAACTGTTAATATAGCACAGCCACACACACAAAGAATATTACAGGCATTTTGATTTCCGATAATATGAACTTAAATATAGGACTATAGGGACACCTGAGTGGCTCAGTCGGTTGAGCTTCCAACTTTGGCTCAGATCAAGATCTCACCGTCTGTGAGTTTGAGCCCCGCGTCGGGCTCTGTGCTGACAGCCTGGAGCCTGGGGCCTGCTTCAGATTCTGTGTCTCCCTCTCTCTCTGCCCCTCCCCCATTCATGCTCTGTCTCTCTCTGTCTCAAAAATAAATAAACATTAAAAAAATTAAAAAGAAAGAAAGAAAGAAAGAAAGAAAGAAAGAAAGAAAGAAAGAAAGAAAAAGAAAGATAGAAAGAAAGAAAGGACTATAATTTATGTAAGTTTAATATATCCAAACTAGTGTTGCCATAAGAATCAGTCAGCATTGTTAGGGGGCCCCATATATATTGAGCAACATTGGTGTCGATTAATACAACTCTTCTGGTATTGGTTTATGAAATATAATCCCATTAGTTTAAATCACATCTCAAATTTCATCATAGACTGTATACTTTGATTATTGGGTAGGAATCTGAAGGGTATAAGTTACAAGTTAAAAAGATGAAGACATTGGCCATTAGTGAGGATAATCAAAAGAGCGTGACATGGGATCCAAATAAAATTCTTAACACTTACTATATCTTTACAATAAAGTAAAGAAAGTAATCCCAATGTTAGTAGTTTGAGACTCTAGCATTCTGGGTGGTATATTTAGTAATAATACATATTCATCTCCTTGAAGTAACAGCTCACTATATTTTCTCTATTCATATACTACCAAAACATCCTCTCAGTTTTTCTGTCAAGATTCTCTAGATTATAGTCCTTATTTTTTTATTAATGTATTTATGGCAGACTATTCTAAGAACTGGTTAAGTGTTACAGCAGGTATTAGAGCATAAGAATGAAACAAATTACATAGCACTTATAGGAGAATCTATACTTATATAAGTAGTAAGATACATTATTATTTTTTTTTTAATTTTTTTTTCAACGTTTTTATTTATTTTTGGGACACAGAGAGACAGAGCATGAACGGGGGAGGGGCAGAGAGAGAGAGGGAGACACAGAATCGGAAACAGGCTCCAGGCTCTGAGCCATCAGCCCAGAGCCTGACGCGGGGCTCGAACTCACGGACCGCGAGATCGTGACCTGGCTGAAGTCGGATGCTTAACCGACTGCGCCACCCAGGCGCCCCAGTAAGATCATTATTAAATAAGTGAACATACAAAGTAAGGGGATTTGGCAAGGGTCGATTAGGTTTACTTAAATTCTCCTTATAGTCTGTAGTCAATGGGAATAAATGAGTAAGAGTAAGAGGCCCATCCTTATTTTAATCAGAGATCTTTAGTTATTTTCCACAAACTGCCCTACCCATCCGCACAGTTTCTTAAAAATAAAACAAAAAAATTAAAAAAAAAAGAATTTCAGTGATTAAAAGGGTAGAGGAAGGGTAGGTAACAAAAAGTGTCTCAATAGGGAATGAGTATAAATCTACCACTAACATCGAATAACTAATCCAATGGATCAGTGGCACTGTCTTTCTATGTGTAAAACAACATATTTCCCCTGACACCGTCTACTGACACTTTAGAAGCGGTCAGCAGGTTATGGTGGCTATGCTGCCACCAATAAGTAAATTATGGGATCAAGCTGTTAGGAGTGGCTATCATCATTCACTTTTTTCTTCTAATGTCACGTTTTTCATTATGTCTCAGGTACACTGCAAAGATGTATTCCACCTCTAACCTTCACGGCACCGAGTAAAAATAAATGTGGACTTCAGTAAGTGAAGAGCAATATTTCATTGGCAAAAACAGCCTTTCAATTTTAATGATGACTAAACTGCTTTGACCGGTTTTTGCTTTATTCTTCTACACTGGTAACTAAGAAAGGCTATATTACTTGAAGTTACGGATACTAACGTTTAAATCATCTCTCTAAAATATCAGCCCATGTATAATACACACCTATGCATGTTACTTTTTCTTGAAAGCTATTTTCAAAGTAATCGTTGCATTATGTGACCTTTTTTCCCTTGTTGACATTTGAAATGGTTCAAGATAATTGGTGGGAAAGTCCCTGGTACCTTAATATTCCAAACTGTTCTAGTGGTCACTGTACTTTACACTACTGCACACAGTTCAACAATGTTGCGGTGGGGCATCAAGGAGAGAGCTAGTTCCAACTAAAAGATACCTTTGTTTAAACAGTAAACGTTGCTTTTATTAAACTGTGGCATTTGATTATGTAGCTTACTATTCCCTGTGTCAAAATGGAGGTTTGATTAAAGCATATAGACATCCCATGGTGTTCATGAGGAAAAACCCTTGGGAAATGGAGTTGCGAGCTGAACAGCCACTTTTTTTCATTGAATAGAGTTTTCACTGAAAGTCACAATATGATTATTCCAGCATGGGTATTTGGCAAATATAATTTTGAACTATGCATAGTTCATTAATGCCGAATACAATGTCATTGCTCTGGTGGGATTTATTTCTCTAGTTGAGAATGCATTCTCTGTTTTTCCTCATCTTATTTACTTAATGTATTTTTGGTACTCCATTTCAGTTTACCTATTTGTATTTTATAATTCGACCTCATCTCTGTTACATACACACTCTCTCTTCACCCCTCCCTTTATGTACACACACATAATATCTGTACACATAATATATACCTATATGCATATGTACATGCTTTATACATAGATTATATACATACATAGTATAGATGAATTACAATTTTTTATTAACTCTTTTATATTTTACTCCTCCTGTATCCTTTATGTTATTATCATAGACTACATGTTGTAAACACAAGACAATAACACTTTTTCGTCAAAGGGTCATGTGTATACTAAAAATTTTAGGAAGAAAAATAATCCCTTATATTTACTGACATATTATTGACACCTTTTTTGGTGTTCTTCACTTTTTCTGGCTGATTTGAATTTTGATTCAGAATCCTTTCCTTTCAGCTTGAACATTTTCCTTTAATATTATTTATAGTGCCAGTGGCTGGTTTCAAATCCTATCTTCTTTGACCTGCAATGTCTTCATTATTCCTTCATTCTTAAATGATAGTTTTACAAATACAGAATTCTGGATTGACAGATTATAAAAAATTATTATTTTTGGCAGTCTTTAAAAAGACTGAACTTCCTAGTGAGAACTCAGTGGTTATGTTTATCACTGTTGCTCTGTGTTCTCTGTCCCTTTTCTCTGGCTTCTTTGAAAGATTTGTCTTTACTTTTGATTTTTAACAGTTTGACTGTTTGTCCTAATTGGGATTATCTGGGATTCTGATCATATAAATTTGTCTTGGCCTATTTGGGATTTTATTTTTCTTTTTACTTTATTTTTAAAAATATTTTTGGCTGCCTATTATGTCTATCCTCTCCTTTTGTAGTTCCAGGTACATGCATATCAGACCTGACATGTTTTTACAGACCCCTTAGTTTCTTGTCTGTTTTTGTTTTTGTTTTTTTTCTGCACTGTTCTTCAGATTAATTTCTCTCATTGTATGTTCAAGTTCATGGACTCTTTCCCATTATCTGTGTTACACTGTTAAGTCCATGTTCCAATAATAAGTCCACTCAGTATTTATTTTTCTTTTAATTCAGTTTTTTAGATTCTTTTTTAAAAACGTACTTCTATAATGTTTTTAATATATTTTTAAAATATTTTGTAGTTCTCTATTGAGATTTCCTGTTTTCTCATTCATTACAAGCACAATTACATTTTTGCTCTTTGAGCATAGTTTAAACAGATTACTTAAAATTGTATTTGGCTAGGGCCAACATCAAAGTATTTTGCCTTTCTTTTTTTCTTTTATTATGGCTTGCATTTACTTATTTTTTGCATGTGTTATAATTTTAGGTTGTTCCTTTTACATTGTGAAAAATGTTTTAGAGATTCTGAATTTTGTTCCATTCATTTTAAAGTATTTAATTTATTGTTCTTTATTTTAAAAAACTTCTTTATTTTTAATTTTTTTCTTGAAGTACATTTGACACACAATGTTACATTAGTTTGAGATATATACAACACAGTCATTCAAACCTCCATACATTATGCTATACTCACAAGGGTAGCTACCATCCACCATCACACAATGCTATCACAAAACCATGGACTATATTCCCTATGATGTACCTTTCGTCTCTGTGACCTATTGATCCCATAACTCAAACTCAAAGTCTGTACTTTGCTGATGATATCGTACTATACATAGAAAACCCTGAAGACTCCACCAAAAAACTATTAGAATAAATCAATTCAGCAAAATTACCAAATACAAAATTGATATACAAAACTCTGTTGCATTTCTATACACTCATAAAAAAAGTAGCAGAAAGAGGAGCTAAGAAAACAATTTCATTACAATTTAACCAAAAATAAATAAATAAAATACCTAGGAATAAACTTAATCAAGGCTACGAAAGACATGTACTCTAAAGCATTGATGAAACAAATTAAAGATGACACAAATGGAAAATATTCCATGCTCATTGATTAGAAAAACTGATATTAAAATGTTCATGCTACCCAAAGCTATCTAGAGATTAAATACCAAGAGCATTTTTCACAAAACTAGGACAATCCTAAAAAATTTTTATAGTACCACAAAGGTTCCAAATAGCCAAAGCCATCTTTAAGAAGAATAAAGCTAATGGTATTAAAATCCCAGGCCTCAAGATATACTACAAAAGTATAATAATCAAAAAGATATGGTACTGGTGCAAGAATGGGCATACAGATCAATGGAAAATAAACAGATACCCTAGAAATAAACCCATGCTTATGTGGTCAATCTATGATGAAGAAGGCAAGAATATACAGTGGCAAAATAGTCTCTCCGTCAATGATGCTAGGAAAATGGGACAGCCGAATGCAAAAGAATAAAGCTAAGGTATTTAAAAAATCTATTTCAATATACAATTATTGTGGATGAGCTAAAATTCCTAGTATAGTCTACTGCAGCATATGACAAAAGAAATCTCTATTTGGCTATTTTATCTATGGCTAGGCTGACTGGAAGTCTCTTTTGCACATGTATAGTTTTGAAACCATGTATTTGGGTAGAGAGTATGTTTAAATATAAGCCCCATGTGCCATTCTGGACTTTCATCCTACGTACCTTTCTAGGATTTTCTATCTAGCTAATGTGGTTTCTCTAAGTTCTGTTTTAGTTTTTCAATTCAGTAAGGCTGTAGGTTTTTTATCAAGCAAAAATCTGTTTAATACAAGAAATATATAATAAAGGAAAAAATGTCTAATGCCACTCTGTTTTCCTAAGTGTAGACTAACCTTTAATTTCTGCCTGCTCTGGGTTATTCTCTAATGACTTCAGGTAGTTGATTATTTATTTGCCTGTTTATTAATTTAGTTACAGAACTGAGACATGTTACATGCATATGATTGATCTGATAAGTACTACTTGGAAATTACTGGAGGTGCAGCCATCTAAAAGTAATTTCGTGGTGTATTATTAGGAGAAGTCAAGACTTAAGATAATTTTGTTCAATTTAGAATATACAAAAAATGTATGGCAAAATTGTATAGAAAACAGTGACGAACTCTAGAACACTGAAAATAACAAGAAGGATATAGTATTTGTCCTTGGATTTTTTCTTTTTCTTTTTTTTTTATGAATGGAAAAATCACTTCAGCTTGATGCATATAGAACTGAAACTTATGTCTAGTTTTAGAACAGGGTATTCATTCTCACCTAATATCAGTTTTATACAGGGTACATATCAGTATCCTTTTTTTTTTTTTTTTTTGAGATAAACTGAATTGATTCGCAAAATAATGTCATTTTATTTGATAATTTTGAATGTTTGAAATAAGTATCTTAGAAATGTAAATTACCTGAAAATAAGACATGTCAACAATGTTTCATAGATTAGAATTAGAACCCATAGACTTCACATGCTTTATGGAAGCATCAATATCCAAATTGAAACCAAAAAGAAAAAAGGAAATAAAATGATTAAAGTAAAGAGGGGATTTGTAATTAAGGGAATAATTGTGTGTCTCATCTTACAGATGTACATATCATGGCTATCCCCACTACCTTTAGGAAAATTTTTCAGAAAGTCAGAAATCATTAATGTTTTTATTACAACGTCCTATCTTTAGCAACATAAGTTAAATTGAAAATCACAACTGAGTTATTGCAGTATGTGAAAGTAGGGTTCTGAAGTGTGAAATGTGTAATGAGATAAGAGACAGAAGTACATATAGAAAAAAAGGAGGGAGAAGTTTGCATGAAAAATAGGTCATCAACATGGCAGCACTTCCTTTATATCTAAACGCATGTTTAGTGATAAAGAGGGATACAAAAGAAAATGTTTTAAGTAATTATTATGTGTCAAAGTCCACATGTATTTTTCCATTTAATTTTACAACAAAATTTAGAGATAAGTTTCATTGTGTGTATGCAGAAGAAGAAAGAGATAATTTGTAAATATTTCCCGAGAAAGTGAAGGTACTGATATTCAAAGACACATGCTCTATCTCTTTGCACATTAGTCTCCAAATATTTAATTCTAAGTCTACATCAGACAAATGATTTAAACTATTGGGTTCATTAAATAGTCAATTAAAAGTAATTACTTGCTTAACTGATTTTTCACCAAATTGATTGACTCTTTTGCAGAAAATTCTGCAATGACAATTATGTTTAGTGTGATTTACATAATAGGTGCAGATTTTATGTGTTGAACTCTTGTTTATAAAATCCTGATTATAAATAACACATAATTAAGATATACTGTAATCATCTTAAACAAGAATCCTGAGTAACAAATGATAATACTATGCATGTACTATTTTTTTGCAAAACAATACAAACTGATAATGCAGCAGAATTACACTGAATGTGATTTAATCTTTTTGATTATGCCAAAAGCACTTCATGATATTGCAATAATTCAAAGTCTTTAATATGAATACCAATTACATTATGATGGTAGAACAAGAAAATGACAACTAATTGTCTCCTGTTAATAAAATGATAGATAAACTAAGCTAATTTTCTATTTTCCCCAAATAGGTTCTAGTTAAGTTCAAAGCTCTCCGCAACATAGGTTCTCAAAACATATTTATTTTTTTAAATTTTTTTTTTTTCCCAACATTTATTTATTTTTGGGACAGAGAGAGACAGAGCATGAACGGGCGAGGGGCAGAGAGAGAGGGAGACACAGAATCGGAAACAGGCTCCAGGCTCTGAGCCGTCAGCCCAGAGCCCGACGCGGGGCTCCAACTCTCGGACCGCGAGATCGTGACCTGGCTGAAGTCGGGCGCTTAACCGACTGCGCCACCCAGGCGCCCCTCAAAACATATTTATTAATGTGACTTAGATACATTAGCTTTTACCCTCTCTCCCTCCAACTTCCTTTACAGAGTAAGCTTAGTATAAACAGAAGTAAAGGGAAAATCTTTCATCATCTGGCCTACCGGGGGATCTACTCAAAATTTGCTTTGCAGCCTAGTGTGCCCATCTCTGTCAATTCCAGCTATGCTAAAGGAGTATTCCTCTTGTCCCACCTAGAACTCTATAGTATTACTTCAGAAGGTTGAAAACTTTAAATAAATCTTTTACTTTGAGACTGTTAAAAATTAACATACATAAAAATTAAACATAAACATAACATAACAAACAAAAATTAAACATAAGAGGGAGTCACTCCAAATTAAAAACTTCCAAATGGAGGTCTTTTGTGAAAAGATCATTAATCCCCAAGCTATTTCTAATGTCTGGAAATGGTGAGGCTATCCTACACATATTTGTGAAAAGCTATAGTAAGTTCCAGGAGAATCCTCATTGCTTTCGTGCTAGGAATATTCATATTTTCTATATATATGAGTATCAGTTCTTGGGACATTTAAGGCCACTTCTCCCATATTTTCACCATTAAATATACCACCTGCAATAGACATAAATATGCATCCTGTGAGCCAACATTTATAACCATAGAAATCAAACGAATTGGTTAAGTATTTAGCCAATGGGTCTCAATTTTATTATTTTCTTTATGGGGAAATGGGAGGAGGTAGGTACTATATTCTTTCAAACACATCACATTTTCTCACCTATTGAGTAAGTGTTATTATGTATTGGATTCCATCACTCTGATGTTTTTCCGGTATTTCCCCAAGCCTCTATAATACTAATGGATTCCCATTTTTTGGTATAAATAAACCACAATACATGTTTATGTTCACATGTTATGTTATGACTGTCTTTGATTCATCACCAAATGCTTCAGTTGTTTATTTCTTCCTTTTGCCCAATTAAAATCTATAGTAAGAGATGTGATACATGTACACTCAAATAAAAATAAATTAATTAATTAATAAAAAGACCTCACACAATAGCACTAATGATTTTAAAGTATAGAGCTAATCATAGAAATTGTCTAAAGCTAAAACCATGTAGCAAA
The DNA here is from genome assembly GCF_028749965.1 of Puma concolor. NCBI lineage: Eukaryota > Metazoa > Chordata > Mammalia > Carnivora > Felidae > Puma > Puma concolor. The sequence continues at coordinate 181,201,696 of NC_141674.1, forward strand.
GCTCAACTGCCTTACAGGGATGATATTCTTTACCTAGTTTATTCTGATACAAAATGTATCATGGCATAGCTTTATAAACATTGCATTTCCAATTTTGAGTACAAATAGGTTATGGAAACAAAAATTTCAGCGGAAGCATACGTTTAGAGATTCATCATATCAATATCAGGTATTCACATAGTACGAAGGGTACAAATTAACAAACTGTCATAAATGTTCTATATTCATTCCATTGGACAATGTAGGGGGAAGATGTATGCATTTAACAAAAAATACTTTACAAGAAGAAAGATAGAAGAGATGTTCATATTGATTATCTAGTAGCAAATTTCAGAGACAAAAATATCACGATATATATCAATAACAAATTAATTTCAATGGGGAATTTAACTACAAACACATAATAAATTTAGAATAATTGAACTGTCGGTAGGTATAAAACCAAAAGCAAAAGAGTCACCAATGTACTTTCACTTTTCAGCTTTCCCCTCCATATTTATATGGAAAGGATTCTGTTAGAAAATATATTTTACCACTCAAATTTAACTTATTTCATAGTGATATATATACATGTGGCTCCCAGAAAACCCAAGGCTCCCTGTGTCCATGTCATAAATTTTCTAATAATTCCAGGCAGATATTTGTTTTGAAAAATGTTAAAACAAGTTCCCTGTCTTTAGATATTTCTATCCAATCTGTTTCAATGAATGTATTGATTCTTGATCAATCAAAAATATATGGATTAGGAACTTTCAATATGCCAAATATTTGGGAGAATATTTCTCCCCACCTACCATTCCTAGGTATTCATATATGTACAATTTTTTAAATTGTTAGTTTATGGGGGCGCCTGGGTGGCTCAGTCGGTTGAGCCTCCGACTTCGGCTCAGGTCATGATCTCGCGGTCCGTGAGTTCGAGCCCCGCGTCAGGCTCTGTGCTGACCACTCAGAGCCTGGAGCCTGTTTCAGATTCTGTGTCTCCCTCTCTCTCTGACCCTCCCCTGTTCATGCTCTGTCTCTCTCTGTCTCAAAAATAAACAAACGTTTAAAAAAATTTTAAAAAATAAAATAAATTATTAGTTTATGTAATTACTGTGCTCTTACTTGCAACATAGAATTTTTTAAAAGTACAAACATAAAAATTTGCACATACATTTGCATAGTTTTACTCCTTGGTAGTTTTGATACAGTCAAAAAATGCTTTGCTAACTTTTCTTAGTTCCCTCAAAATTTTACTTTACCTACAAATATTTATTTTACTTAAATTTTTAAAAGAAGTATGAAAGAAACAGGATGCACTAATTTATTATTTGTAAGACTTTCTTTATTTTTGGTGATTGTTTTCATTTTAGTTGTCCAAATACTTTGACTTGCAACCTGTAAAACTAAGTACAAATCTCACTGCATTTGACCCTCTCATAACCTCACTTGTCTTCCATAATAGCAATCATTCTTCTACAAGTTCCAACTTTCTCTAACGGATATTTCTCACCATCTTTCAAATACGAATTAAAACATCTTAAAAGGTCCATGGAGGGAGGAGTTAAGATAGCAGAGCAACATGGAGATGCTGAAGTTGTCTTGTCCCTGAAACACAGCCAGATCAGCACCAAACCATTTTGAAAACATAGTAAATAGATCTGAGTATTAACACAATAGTCTGTATAACTTGAGCCACAGAATTTGGCAGGTATATGGCATGGAGAGGTGAACTGGGGGAAGGAAAAGCCACAGAAGGTAGAGAACTGTTTTTACAGAGAGAGGACAGAGAAAGTAACAGGGGGAGAGTATGGAACACTGGGATCATGCAAGAGAAGCACTCCCCTGAAAGTAGCTGGAGACAAAGAGAGAAAGAGTGAAAACATTCTGAGGGGACTGACAAAGAGATCTGACCCTCAAAACCATTGACACAAAGAAAGAAAAGGGTTTTAATACCACCAGGATTCTATAAAGAGTGGAAAATGGAGCCTGAAAGTTTGGAGCGCAGTACGTGGTGGTGTTCTGGTAAGGAAGTAGGGTGAATCCCCCAGGAGCAGGCAGTGGAGTCTGAGGGGTACCATGTGCCACACAGATAGAAACTGTTTCCCTGCTGGAGTGCATTTGGTAGAGGCTATACAGCCTCACTGTGGGCAAAGGTCCTAGGGGGTCTTAGGGCGCAACCACGTTTGCTGGTATTGAGACAAAGACACCAGAGCGCTGTGAAACTTGGCGTCAGCTGTGCGTTGTGATTTGCCATAATCACTGGACTTTGCCATTGTGCAATCACATGAATGTTTTCTGGGGCAAACTGGCACCTAGCCATTGCTGAGGGAGACCCTCCCGTAGAGATTTGGTGGAAGTCCAAGCTGTGGGAGTCTCTGAAGTTTAGGGTTTTGAAACACAACCCCATCTGAGATAAAGTTCTGGAGGGAGGTGACACATGGGAGGCAGACAGCTTGGACACAGACAGAATAGAGGCAGGGAGTAGACAGAGGCCTGGAAACAAAGGAGGGGTGCTTGATCACAGACTGGTGAGAGTGCAAGCTCCTGTGCCAGAGAAGAGAGCTGGGTGCTATTTCCATCTCTCCCATGCACTGATCTACACCAGTAAGTTAAGCAGCACCACCTACGAGAATAGAGCCATAACACCAAGCCCCGTCTGACAGCTCCTTTGAAGCACATCCCCTAGAAGTTTAGCACAAGTCACTCCACCTGCTTAGTGTACAGACTATAGAAGGATTCATAGTTGGAGTTCTAGGAGAACCTGGATGCAACTTCACTCAGGTTTCATTCTGTTTGCTAGTTCATTTATTCATTTTGTTTGCTTCTGTTTTGCTTAAATTGTTTTCTTTTTCTTTTTTCTTTTTATTATCTTTATTCCTCATTTTTGGATACAGAAAGAGAAAAGTTTATTTTTATTTTTATTTTTTTAGTTTATTTTTATTTTTTAAATTTTTATTCTATTTCATTTTCCTTATTTTATTTAATTCTGTTTATTATATATATTTTTTTAATTTAAAATTATTTCTTACCTTTTTTTCTTTCCTTACTTTCTCTATTCTGTCAAGCTCTTTCAACAAGCAGACCAAAACATACATAGGATCCAGCTTCAATTATTTGATTTTTTGTTTTGTATTGCTTTTAATTTTATAATTTTTATTTTTTACCGTATTAAACTTTTCTTCCTCCAAAATGACAAAATGAAGGAATTTACCCCAAAAGAAAGAAAAAGAAATGCCAGCCAGGGGCTTAATCAGCACAGATATAAAAAAAGTTGTCTGAACTAGAATTTAGAACCACAATAATAGGAATACTAGCTGAGGTTGACAAAAACATAGAATCCCTTTCTATGGTGATACAAGAAATCAAATCTAGTCTGGACAAAATTAAAAATGCTATAACCAAGTGCAATCTTGAAAGGTTGCCATAATGGCAAGGATGGATAAAACATAGCAGCAAATCAACAGTTCAAAGATAAAATAATGGAGAATAATGAATCGGAAAAAAAGAGGGAAACAAAGGCAAAATATCACAATACAAGACTTAGAGAACTCAGTGACTTATTAAAAAGGAATAACATCCAAATCATAAGAGTCCCAGTAGATAGAGAGAAAAGGGGTAGAAAGTTTATGTGAGCAAATTATAGCAGGAAACTTTCTAATCTGGGGAAGGACATAAACATCAAAATCCAAGAAGTAGAGAGAACTCCCATTAGATTCAACAAAAACCAATCATCACCAATTCATATCATAGTCAAATTCACAAAATACACAGACAAGGAAAGAATTATGAAAGCAGCAAAGGAAAAAAAAAAGTCCTTAACCTATAGGGGAAGACAGATCAGGTTTGCAGCAGACCTATCCACAGAAACTTGGCAGGCAAGAAAGGAGTGGCAGGATATATTGAATGTGCTGAATTGGAAAAATATGCAGGCAAGAATTCTGTATCCAGCAAGGCTGTCATTCAAAACAGAATCAGAGGTAAAGGGTTTCCCAGACAAACAAAAACTAAAGGAGTTTATGACTACAAACCAGTCCTTCAAGAAATTTTAAGGGGGACTCTTCGAGCGGAAAAAAGACAAAAGAAAACACAAAAAGACCAAAAGCAACAAAGACTAGAAAAGACCAAAGAAGATCACCAGAAACACCAACAATGGTTAAATTCATATATTTCAGTACTCACTGTAAAATTCAATGGTCTAGATGCTCCAATCAAAAGACATACGGTATGAGGTATGAGTCTGAATAAGAAAACAAGACCCATCTATATACTGCTTACAGAGACTCGTTTTAGATGTAAAGAAACCTGCAGATTGAAATTAAGGGGATGGAGAACCATCTATCATGCTGTAGTCAAAAAAGAAAGTCAGTGTAGCCATACTTATATCAGACATACTAGATTTTAAAATAAAGACTGTATGGGCATCTGGGTGGCTCAGTCGGTTAAGCACCTGAATTCGGCACAGGTCATAATCTCACAGTTTGTGAGTTTGAGCCTCACTTCAGGCTCTGTGCTGACAGCTCAGAGCCTGGAGACTGCTTCAGATTCTGTGCCTCCCTCTCTCTCTTTGTTCCTCCCCCTCTCACAATCTATCAGTCTCTCTCTCAAAAATAAATAAAGATTAAAAAAAATAAAAAAAATAAAAAACAAAAACTGTAACAAGAGATGAAGAAGGGCATTATATCATAATTAAGTGGTTTATACACCAAGAAGATCTAACAACTATAAATATTTATATTTGTATTATGTATATATTGCTATAGGTGTATTATGCTAAGCAAAATAAGTCAGAGAAAGACAAATATCATATGGTTTCACTCATATGTGGAATTTAAGATACAAAACAGATGATTACAGGGGAAGAAAAACAAAAATAACATAAAAACATAGAGGGAGACAAACCATAAGAGACTCTTAAATACAGAGAACAAACTGAGGGTTGCTGAAGTTGTGATGGGTGGGCAGAGTTGCTAAAGGGGTGAGGCACATTAAGGAGGACACTTGGGATGATCACTGGCTGTCAATAAATTGATGAATCATTAAATTCTATTCCTGAGATTATTATTACACTATATATGTTAGCTATCCTGGGCTCAAATTACAAACAAACAAACAAATAAATAAGCATACATATATACATACATACATACATACATACATAAAAATGAAACATCTTAAAAGACACTTTAAAAGACACTACCAAATTATGGCTTCTATATTCTGTACTCTTTCCATTGTGGTAGGCACTACCTTTGCCACAGCCATCATTAACTCCTAAAAACTTAATGTCTTATATATAATTTATCTTATTATAATTTTTCTAACACACCTCCACTTTATTTCTTTCACACTGGAACATTTCATTTTAAAGATGATGTTTAAAAAATTCCAAGTGGGATAACAAATCAAATCTTGAGTTTAACACTACTAACGCACATTTTTTAGTCACTCTCCCACAGTATCCATCCAATGGTTGGACAATGAGGAAAAACTCTTAATTTCAAGGAAGAATATAATGAAAACACAAAATATGTCAAATGTGCAAAAAGAAAAAGACAAGAAAAACGTTATGTGAGAAACAGGAGATAATACTATAACTGAATGTGGTATTCAAAGTGAAATTTTTGAGCAAGAAAGTTCTTTGAAATAGGAAAATAATGATGAAAAAGGAAAGGATTATATTAAGTTTAAAATTATTGACTTGTTATTTTTCACAGCAAAATAGTGTAGAACATAAAACTTCAAAATAATGAGAAATGAGAAACACAGAAAATAGAAAAAGATTTAATACATTAACTAATGTCTAAGTAAGATAAAACAAATAGAAGATAAATGCTTTCAAAATTAATTTAATAAGACTACATTAAGAATTTGAGTCTAAAGTTTGAAAGGATAAAATTTATAAGAGAAAAAAGTAGTAATGACTAATGGTAGCTGAACAGAGACAATTCAAACGTCAACAATTATAAAGGTTTCAACAGTCAATAATTATACAGGTTTCTGGGATCTCTAGCCCACCTAGCCTCCCCTACCAAAAGTCACCTAAAAGAGTAAAGTAATTGAATTTGTTTAAACCAGTGTTGTATAAAACAACATTATACTGTATAAAACTTGTATAAGGCAATTTTTAACATATGGACATTTGGGAATCTATAAATCTTTGGGGGAAAAATGGGATCCAAATATTGAAATAATCTCAATCATCATCCATATATAAAAGGATAAAGGCATGTTTTCAAGCATGCAGATACTCACCAAGAACAGTTACCATAACCCTGTCTTCACAGATAATAATAGTAATAATAATATTGGATCGGCTTCATCAACCCATGAAGTGCAAGAACTGATTAAAAGCCTGAGTTTTAAATTCATGTAAATCTAGAACTAATGTTCCAACACAATATAATTATTATAAGCTATCGTAATATAAAAGTTTATTAATAATCTGAACAAGAACAGGGAGGAAAAGATAGGAGAAAAATGGGTAAGAAGTGTATAGATGGCCTCCTCTATCATAGATGAAATAAATCAGCACTACATAAAAATAAAGAAGAATTGATTAGATTATTAAATGATAAGCATTAGATATAGGAATATAATTAAAAAACCAAAATACAAGTTTGTTTTTTGGAGGAAAAGACTTAGAATAGGGGAGTACAAATTACAAATATTCAAAAAATTGGAAATGAGCGCTCGATGGAATGAGTATATAAAGCTATCCACGCATTCCTGGTTCCTTTAAAAGTTATATGCAGGGGCGCCTGGGTGGCGCAGTCGGTTAAGCGTCCGACTTCAGCCAGGTCACGATCTCGCGGTCCGTGAGTTCGAGCCCCGCGTCGGGCTCTGGGCTGGTGGCTCGGAGCCTGGAGCCTGTTTCCGATTCTGTGCCTCCCTCTCTCTCTGCCCCTCCCCCGTTCATGCTCTGTCTCTCTCTGTCCCAAAAATAAATAAAAACGTTGAAAAAAAAAAAAGTTATATGCATGCGTATAGAAGACCTGAAGGAACCTGCCATAGAGTGAAATCCATGTCAGTCTTGAGAACTGGCTGAACTTTGAGCACCAAACCCACATTTTGGTTCTTCCAGTTGTACCATAAAGAAAATGAAAAGTCAAGCTATAGACTGAAAGGGTATATTTGCTAATCATATGCATGAAAAATCATATTTATCCACAATATATAAAAATCTCTTACAACTCAATTGTAAGGCAACTAAAAAACCTAAAAAGGAAATGGGCAAAACATTTGCAATGAAATTTCCCAATGAAGGTACACGAATATCTAATAAGCACATGAAAAGGAGTTCTATATCTTTAGTCACTCGGGAAATGTAAATTAAACCACCACGAAATACCTAGAACACACACTAGAATGGTGGTAATCTGAAAGACTGACAATACTAAGTATCTTCCACAATTTGGTAGAGAACTCAAGCCTAAGAGAATTACTGAATCATATGAAAAGTCAAAACCTATGTCCATACAAAGACTCACATGCATAAATTCATATAAATATTATTCATAATTCCCCCAAATCATTATATCCAGTCCAAACTCCCATTGATTACTTAGTTGATAATACAAAGTTGCATATCCATATAATGGTATACCACTCAGCAATAACAAGAAATAAACCAGGTGAAAGAAACCAGACCCAAAAGAACACAAAATTTATGATTCCATTTACAGGAATTTTGAGAAGAAAATCTACAGCTATTGGTGGTTGTCTAGTCAAGGAAAGAAATGGGAATTTATTGCGAAGGAGGCTAAGGAACATTTTGAGGAATGATTTTAAAGTTCTAGAGTTGGAATATATTCATGGCTGCCAAATCATAGAAGTTTATTAAAAGTGTCTGAATTGGACACTTAGAATGAGTGAGTTTTGTATACATTTGTGTAAATAAAGCTATTAAAATATAATTAAGGTTAAATTGAGTTGTAGTTTAACTAGCTTTACCTTTTCAGTGTGAAATGTTAGAATTATCTTACTATCAAACCACGGTCTTCTGAAGCACAGACGTTTTCTCCAAACCTTGCTATACTAGAGCTCAGTGCAATACCTCTTCCACTGTAGACCAAAATGAAAATGTGTTCAAGTACACATTGAAGGAGAATTAATTAGCTCAAGTATGAACAAGTGTGCAGGTGGTGCTACGCCTTTCTGTGTCCAGAGAAAATAAATTATATAGACAGGAGCAATAACTTAAAATGTCAAGTAGAAGAACATCAGATAACGGAATAGACAAAGAGACAAACTTGCCATCAAAGACTTGAGTCCTGTTTAGCACATGCTGTGAAAGTTATTGATAAAATGATATTCTTTTCATGAAATTTTATTTTTATGAAAATATTTAGAAAAAATTCTTAACAATATTTCCATGAACTATAACACATGTTTTGATGAAATTAGATGAATAATTCTAAGTAGTCAAAATTATACTGGTATAAGCAAAGCAAAATATAATTGTTGATAAAAATGTAGACATGCTCTCCATTCTAATGTGTTATCTTGCTCCAAACATTGTTCCAGGTTTTACATTTGGCCATAGATACATAAATTAGGTGCACATACATAAAGGAATGACACCATAGGAACCATACCTCTTTCTTTCTGGAATTTATTAAAATATACTGACAATGACATTAATAACAAATAATTTTATTTTATATATTAACTATATGTTATATAAATTATGTATTAGACTCAATTATATACTGAACATGTATACCATACTTTATATTATTCTATATTATAAAGTATTTTTAATGTTTATTATTTTTGAAAGAGATCACATGTGTGTGCATGAGTGGGGGAGAGTCAGAGAGAGAGGGACAGAGTATCTGAAATGGGCTCCATTTCATTTATGTCATTACTGTATAAATTAGATGTAGTTAGAATCTGTATCACGTGATCTTGTAAATATGTATAATTCTATATAAACATTAGAAATGTGACAACTATTTGATAAACTATTTGATGAACTATTCAATTCGTATAGTTACAAGTCTGCAATTTACTCTTTTTTTCCTATTCTTTACTTCAAATGTTGATCTCAGTAACAGCTATTTATCATCAGCTCTTTTCATTAAACAATTTTGTCACCTAGGTCCCTTCAGTGAATTCAACCTGTGTTTTTTGTAGTCAGGATGGTCAATATTTATATGATTATACTATTCAAAAATGCTTATTTTCCATATTACATGGACTATGCTTTCTAGCATGGGAGTTGACAGTTTGCTTTGATACTTTCTTATATTAAATTCACTGTCAAGAATAGAAAAGAGGAAATAGTATTAAGGAAAACATCTGAGAATATCTTATCACTGTTATTGACACTTAAAAATTTTATGTATTTTTCTGACAAGCAATTTTCACTAGATATTTTTAGTAATACACTATAAATTAACTGATGGTTAGTGTTCAAACTCTTGAACAACAATCAATGATTATTTTCTATCACTGAGTTACTACTAGAAAATTTGGCAGTTGAGGCGATTTTGTGAAACCCTGACACACATATAGAATATTATTACTGCTACCTTTTTTGCATATGGTTGGCTTTGTTTTCCATGTCAAAGAATTTTAAATATTAAGATGTAATTAAAACCATTGAAGTGGCCGATACTGTTACATGTTTAGATGTGGGGATGGTAAAGTTATATTTGTTTAATAATTAAAATGTTCATAAAGAATTAGAAATATTATTATTTTGCATTTTATGCACTAAATGAGAAATGGTTAATCATGAGACACGTATCTATCTAGTATCTAACAAAAATATTACAACTAACTATATTGCTTTACTTTAATAGTATACTTGTTTTTATTTTGGCAAAATTTTTATTACACACTGAGTTTTTTATTTGTTCCTTTAAAATGTGTAATTTAACATGTTTAAACATTTAACATGTATAAAAAACTCTTAAAATATTATTTTCCCAGATCAGGCATTTGTTAACAATCCTTAAGAAGATGCACTATAAATTGAATCACGCTTGGGGCTCCTGGGTGACTCAGTCAGTTGAGTGTCCTACTTTGGCTCAGGTCATGATCTCACAGTCTGAGGGTTCGAGCCCTGTGTCGGGCTCTGTGCTGACAGCTCAGAGCGTGGAGCTACTTCAGATTCTGTGTCTCCCTCTCTTTCCGCCCCTCCTCTGCTCGTGTTGTCTGTCTGTCTGTCTGTCTCTCTCTCAAAAATAAACATTAAAAAATTGTGTTTTTTTTTTTAATAAATGGAATCATGCTTACCAAAAGTAGACCAAGATGGCACAGATCTAGCCCAGTTAATTTAAAGTCAAAGGACATACATTGTCAGTATCACTTATCAACAAATCAAATATTTGGGAGAATTACTGTAGGAAAGAAAATGATGGCTATATGTGACTGATGGAAAAACAATTGTAGAGTAAACTCTCCCCTAATGCACTACCGTAAAATTATTTTTCTGATAAGAGATTTAATATGGACTCTGCAGATATCAGATTACAGATTTAAAATTTCTTAGATAGCAATTAGAATATTTGGGACATTTGAAAAAAATCCTACAATGTCTTCTTAACTTCTCCTGTTGGCAGGCAAAACTGGTAATTTATCACTGCCATAACAAAGCACTATGTGTGGATATTATGATCACAAAATTAATGTGGGGCAGGTAATACCTGGGAACCCTCATAATTGTAGTTTTCCTAAATCCCACAATAAGTACTGAATCACAGTAGTCAACCAACAGTATATTCAGAAACTTTAACAAGGTTACCAGTCTCTTCAACAAATGATGTTGGGAAAGCTGGAAAGCAACATGCAGAAGAATTAAATTGGACAACTTTCTTATATCATACACAAAACTAAATTCAAAATGGATGAAAGACTCAAATGTGAGACAGGAAACCATCAAAATCCTAGAGGAAAACACAGGCAGCAACCTCTTTGACCTTGGCTACAGCAACTTCTTTTTTTTTTTTTTTTTTTTTTGTTTATTTATTTTAGACAGAGAGAGAGAGACAGAACATGAGTGGGTGAGGGGCAGAGATAGAGGGAGACACAGAATCTGAAGCAGGCTCCAGGCTCTGAGCTGTCAGCACAGAGCCCAACATGTGGCTCGAACTCACAGACTGCGAGATCATGACCTGAGCAGAAGTCGGATGCTCAACCTACTGAGCCACCCAGGCTCCCCTCTGCAGCAACTTCTAACTAGACACATCTCCAGAGACAAGGAAATCAAAAGCAAAAATGAACTGTTGGGACTTCATCAAGATAAAAAGCTTCTGCACAGAACAGGAAACCATCAACAAAATCAAAAGGAAACTTTGGGAATAGGAAAAGATATGTGCAAATATCATGTTTGATAAAGGGTTAATATCCAAAATTTGTAAAAAAATTACCAAACTCAACACCCAAACAATAAATAATCCACTTAAGAAATGGGAAGAAGACATGAATAATTTTTCCAAAGAAGACCTACAGATAGCTAACACATGAATCATGAGAAGGTACTCAACATCACTTATTATAAGGAAAATACAAATCAAAACTACACCGAGACATCACCTCACACCTGTCGGAATGGTTAAAATTAATGACACAGGAAATAACAGATATTAGTTGAGAATGTTGACAAAGGGGAACCCTCTTACCCTATCGGTGAGAATACAAACTGGTGTAGCCACTGTGAAAAACAGTACGGATGTCACTCAAGAAGTAAAAAATAGAACTACCCTATGACCCAGCAATTGCGATCCTAGGTCCAGTAAAACCTTGGTTTGCAAGCATATTTTGTTCTGGAACATGCTTGTAATTCAAAGCACTCGTATATATCAAAGTGATTTTCAAGAACCATTGGCTCAGTTGTGATTGCATGACATTCGGTATGGCACGCTACCCGTATTGCAAGACATTACTTGTTTACCAAGTTAAAATTTATAAAATGTTTGCTTGCAAAACACTCACAGAACAAGTTACTCAAATTCCAAGGTCTTACTGTATTTACCCAAAGGATACAGAAATACTGATTCGAAGGGGCACATGCACCTCAACGGTTATAGCAGAATTATCAACAATAACCAAATTATGGAAGGACCCCAAATACCATCAACTAATGAATTGATAAAGAAGATGTGGTATATATACAGAATGGAACCTTACTCAGCCATCAAAAAGAATGAAAGCTTGCCATTTGCAAGGACGTGGATGGAGCTAAAGTATATTATGTTAAATGAAACAAGTCAAAGAAAAAGATGGCTTCGCGCATATGTAGAATTTAAGGAAAAAAAAAAACAGATGAACACAGGGAAAGGGGGAAAAAAAGAGAGGGAACAGATCATAAGAGACTCTTAACTATAGAAAACACACTGAGGGTTGCTGGAGGGAGGTGTGTAGGGGGATGGGCTAACTCTATGATGGGCATTTAGGAGGGCAGTAGTTGTGATGAACAATGGGTATTATATGTAGGTGATGACTCACCAAATTCTACTCCTGAAGCCAATGTTACGCTATATGCCTACTAACTAGAATTTTAAATAAAAACTTAAAAAATGAAAAAAAAAGATATAAGCTGCAAAAAAAAAAAAAATCACCAGATGTTTGAGAATTCTGCTGCTGAGGGTCAGTTCAAAACTAAGAATTAACAGTGTTTGAAGACAAATTAGAAATTCCACAATAGAGGAACTTATAGTTTCATTGAAATAGTTAAAAGACCCATTTTAAAAGGCCATTAAATATGTTTGCTCTGTTTAATGCGATAGCATTTGAAATTGTAACAGGAAGAGATAATATATTAAGTCGTCTTAAATTTCAGTAGAGCGAACTGAAACCCTTAACCAGAAATTTCCACCAAAATATTTGAGTAATAAAAATGTATCATGGATAAAATAAAATATAAAGGCATAAAATATAGAGCTAAGTGTTTCAATCTCTAATAGAAAATCTAAGAGAGAAAATAGACAAATAGATGAGATACCTTAAGGAATAATGTCAGAACTAAAATCCTCAAAACCTAAGAATTCACTGAGAATTAGAAGGATTAAAACTCAAACAGAATTTTTTTTTAAGTGAGGAAAAAAAGGAAAGAGCAAAGAAGGGAAAAAGTACAATCTCTACACATCAGGTTTGATAAAAAAAAAAAAAAAAAAACACTCAAAGGGGATTACAGAAGAAACAATCCATTGTCTGTAAAAAGTTGATTGACAGTCTATTACTCATTAGCTACATGGATATTGATAATAGTTGAACCTCTCCAATTACCAAGGGAAAAATAGAAAACTAAAATACAATAGCAAAATAATAATTAGCCCTTATGAACATTTGTGAGCTTCTAAGGATAAGCAGACTAAACCCAAGTTTCTTTCCGAAAGCACACTAAAGAGTATGTATTAATTAAAAGGAAAGATTAAGTTAGAAGGTCACTTATGCTTATAGACAAAATAGAATACCAAGTACTAGATTTATTCTCCTGCCTGAACAACAACCCAAAACTGTGATACAGCAACTTTGAGATACTGCACTTTGGCAACAAAGTAGAATAATCATTCTAAGTTGGGCAAACAAGTGAAAGGAATTTCACTAACTTATTGTCTTGATGCAGGAGAGTTCCCTGCTCACGTTGCCAGTAGAGAAACTGGAGAATTCATGTGAGGAAAAGACAGAACTGAGTCTCTGATAGTAGTAAGGTAGAGTTCACAGGACAAAATAACGGAGAGGGGAGAGTTTCACAGCAGTCCTGGAGCCTGCAATTAAGTATTCATCAGAAATTTTGATATGAGGAAACCACTCAAGGTAAGGGAAGATCCACATTAAAAAATTAGTGCCTATTACCACCACCTAGACTGGAACAATTCCTAGCTCATGAGGGATTTAAAAGACTCCAGGGGAGCCCGGGTGGCTCAGTTGGTTATGCGTCCGACTTGGGCTCAGGTCATGATCTCAGGGTTCCTGAGTTTGAGCCCCTCGTGGAGCTCTGTGCTGACAGCTCAGAGCCTGGAGCCTGCTTCCGATTTGATGTCTCCCTCTCTCTCTGTCTCTGCCCTGCTCACACTCTGTCTCTGTCTCTCAAAGAATGAATAAGCATATATATAGACTCATAAAGTCTTGCGTCAAAAATGGGTCATAATTAGCCTTACACTTGCCACTGCTCTAGGTCTACCGAGCAAATCACATGAGTCCTGAAAGGATCAAACTGTTTCCATAGGAGAGAAAAGCTTAAGAGAAATTATGGTTATCCTACGATATTCCAGAACTCAACCAAGTAAACTCACACTGTACGGCATGCAATTCAACACCATCAGGTATCCAAAGAAGCAGAAAAGCAGAACTTATAGTAAAGAGAATTATCTCAATTGAAACCAACTCAAATGGTACAGATGCTTAAAATTAGCAAGAAAGGACAGTAAAATAGATTTTACATTAGTATTGGTATTCTGTATGTAAAAGGGTCAGTGGAGATTTGGAATATGTAAAAAAGAAAAAAAGACACAAAGCAAGCTTATAGAAATAAAATCTGTAATTTCTAAGATGAAAAAATACTCTGTATGGAATTAATAGCAGATAAGGTATTGAAGGAAAAAAAGAAGTTACCTACAAGACAAAGGAGTAGAAAATATCCATATATGTAATTTATATATATATAACTGTCATTGTCAATTATATATATATAATATTATATGTATTATAATAAATATAATATAATATAATATAATATAATATAATATAATATAATATAATATAATATATATAATTACTACTTAAAGGAGAGGAAGGGACAAAATATGAAGGAAATAAGAAATATTGGCCAGAAGTTTCCAAATTTGATAAATACTATCAATCCACAGTTCCAAAATGCTCAATGCTTATATTGAGAAAACATATACTATGTTTTCTGACCACTGTGTAACTTAACTAAAACTGAGTAACTGTAAGATATCTGAAGTCTCAAATATCTGAAACTAAATAGCACACTTCTAAATAATCATGGATGAAAGAAACAAATCAAAAAGAGAATTAGAAACTATTTTGAACTGAATGAATTTAAAAACACAAACACAACATATCAGAATTTTGTGGGATGCTATACTAAAGCAAGACTTGGAAGTTGGAAGATCAGATTCCTGTTTTGAAAAGAAAAAGGATCTGAAATCAGTGACCTTATCTCCTAGTATAAGAACAAGAAAAAGAGAGGTAAGAAAACCAAAATAAGCAGAAGAAAGGAAATAATAAAGATCAGAATGGAAAGCAGTAGAAAATAATAAAACAATAGAATAAATCAATGGAACCAGAAACTGAATTTTTTGTTTTGTTTTTAGATAAATTTGATAAATCTCTAAAAAAATGATAATCTAATCATACTGAATAGGTAGAAAAAAAGACAAATTATTGATGCCCACATGTATTCACTGGGGAATTATACTAAAGATTTAAGAAAGAAATAGTATCTATCATGCTCAAAATATTCTAGAAAACTAAAGAGAAGGGAATAGTTCCCAATGAATTCTATTAGTCATATTTTATTCTAATACAGAAACACCCCCAAATTTTCCAATAAAAAAAATAACTAGTGGGGCGCCTGGGTGGCGCAGTCGGTTAAGCGTCCGACTTCAGCCAGGTCACGATCTCGCGGTCCGGGAGTTCGAGCCCCGCGTCGGGCTCTGGGCTGATGGCTCAGAGCCTGGAGCCTGTTTCCGATTCTGTGTCTCCCTCTCTCTCTGCCCCTCCCCCGTTCATGCTCTGCCTCTCTCTGTCGCAAAAATAAATAAATGTTGAAAAAAAAAAATTAAAAAAAAAAAAATAACTAGTAAATGATGTCTTTCATGTGCATAGATGTAAAAATTCTTAATAAATATTTATCACATCAAATCCAGCAACATATTAAAGTAATAGCATATTATACACAATGGAGTTTGTCCCAGGAATATAATTTTGATGTAATATTAAGTTAAAAAAAAGTCAGTCAATGCTAAATTCTACATGATGTCTATATTTTCCTCAAAGAGTGAAAAAAAATTAATGGAAGGACTAGACAAATTTGCAACAGACCTTGAGAAAGCTCTGGAGTTTAGGTAATTATTACATATCAAAGATAATTTCTTAGTATTTACAAATATACAATGGCTGTATAACATGCTAACATTAGGGATACTGGTGACTGGTATGCCAGAACTCTCTACTATCTTTGCAACTTTTATATATTTTTATTCTTAAATAGTTTATTTAAAATCAGTCAATGCAATTCACAATATTAACATACTGCATTTGGCAAAAAACCATGATCATTTTAAAACATTTTTTAATATTTATTTTTTAGAGTGAGACGGACACAGAGAGAAAAGAGAGTATGTGTGTGAGCGGGGGAGGGACAGAAAGACACAGAATCCAAAGCAAGCTCCAGGTTTTGACCTGTCAGCATAGAGCCAGCCACAGGGATCAAACTCACGAACCGGGAGATCATGACCTGAGACAAAATAGATGCTTAACCGACTGAGTCACCCAGGCACCCCATTTTATTTTTTAAGGTATCTTACAAAATCCCTCATGAAATCTCTTAGCAAACTTGGCACGAACGTGAACTTTCTGAAGCTGTTACAGAGAATCTATGAAAAACTTTCAATCTTTTCAGTACATGGTGTAGGAATAATTTGACGTCCACATGCAAAAAAGTGAATCTAGATACACACTGTATACTCTTCACAAACATTAACTCAAAATGGATCACATACCTCAAATATAAAACACCAACTATAAAACTCCTAGAAGGTCACATAGAAAATCTAAAAGACCTTAGGTTTGGCGATTACTTCTTAGATACAAACCAAAGACATGATACATGAAATAAATGATAAGCTAGCCTTAATCAAATTAAAATGTCCTGTTCTGCAAAAACCAATGTCAAGTGAATGAGGAGACAAGTCACAGATTGGGAGAAAATATTTGTAAAAGACACATCTGATAAAAGTACAGCCATGTAAAATATGCACAGAAGTCTTAAAACTCCGCAATAAGCTACCCAATTAAAAAATGAATAAAAAAACCCAGAAACCTTACCAAAGAAGATATACAGATGGCCAATAAGCATGTAAAATGATGTTCCACATCACATGTCATAAAAATATGCATATTAATAAGCTACCTCTGCACACCTATTATAATAGCCCAAATCTGGTACAGTTACAACACCAAATGCTGGTGAGGATGGGGAAAAACAGGAATTCTCCTTCATTGCTGGTGGGAATGTAGAATGGTACAGCCACTTTGATAGATGGCTTGTTATTTTATTTTAAAAAAATGAAATATTCTCTTACTATACAATCCAGAAATTGTGCTTTTTGGTGTTTTTCCAAAGGAGTTAAAACTCATGTCCACACAAAAACCTGCATACAGATGCTTATAGTAGCTTTATTCATTATTTCTGAAACTTTGAAGCAACCCAGAGGTCCTTCAATAGGTGAATAAATAAACAAACTGTGTTATATCCAGACAATGGAATATTATTCATCAAAAGAAATTAACTACCTAGCTATGAAAAGACATTAAGGAAACTTAGATGCATATTACCAAGTGAAAGAAGCCAATGTGAAAAGGCTCCATACTGTATGATTCAGCTATATGGCATGCTAGAAAGGGCAAAACTATGGAAATGATAAAAAGCTAGTGGTTTTCAGGAGTTAGTGGTGAGGACAGATGAATAGGTGAAGCACAGAAGATTCTTAGGGCAGTGGTATGATCCTATAATAGTGGTTATATATGATTACATATTTTCCCAAATCCATAAAATGTACAACACCAAGAGTGAATTATTTTTTTAATGTTTATTTTTTTTGGAGAGACAGAGACAGAGTCCGAGTGGGGGAGAGGCAGAGAGAGAGAGAGGTTGACACAGAATCCGAAGCAGGCTCCAGACTCTAAGCTGTCAGCACAGAGCCCAACACGGGTTCAAATGCAGGAGTTGCAATATCTGTTGAAGTTGGATGCTCAACTGACTGAGTCACCCAGCACCCCAACCAAGAGTGAATTCTAATGTCAACTATGGATTCTAGATGATAATGATGTGTCAATGTAGATTGTAACATTAAGTCAATCATATGGATGTACTATTTTGGTGGGGGGTAATGATAATAGTGGAGGTTATGCATGTGTGGGGTCAGAGGGTAGCAATTACATTAATAGGAATTTATCAAAAGGATATAAAAATGCTGATTTGAAGAGCAGTGCTGTTAACAATAGCCAAATTATGGAAAGAGTCCAAATGTCCATAGACTGATGAATGGATAAAGAAGATGTGGTATATACATATAATGGAATGCTACTTGGCGATGAAAAAGAATGAAAGTACCATCTCCAGCAATATGGATGGAACCAGATTGTATTATGCTAAGTAAGTCAGAGAAAGATATTTATATGATTTCACTCATATGTGTAATTTGAGAAACAAGACACATGAACAGAGAGGAAGGGGAGGAAAAATAAAAACAGAGAGGGAGGCAAGCCATAAAAGACTCTTAATTACAGAGAATGAACTGAAGGTTGCTGAAGTGGAGATGGGTGGGGAGATGGGTTAACTGGGTAATGGGCATTAAGGAGGACACTTTTTAGGATGAGCACTGGGTGCCATATCTAAGAAATAAATCATTGGGTTCTACACTGTATGTTAATTAACTTGAATTTAAATTAAAAAAAAAAAGCTCTTAACTTTTCCTTAATTTTTTGTAAACCTAAAACTGCTCTGTAAATAAAATCTATGAAAAACAGAATACATGTTAAAAATTCTCATTGCAAGAATTCTTGTAACTATGTCTGGTGATAGGTACAAGTAGACATAACTAGAGTTATTGTGATCATTTAGCAATATATACAAATACCTAATTGTTATGTTGTATACCTGATCTTAAACTGTTTTATACCAATTATATCTCAATAAAAATATGAAAAACAGATATCAAAATATATAACTCAAAAACAAAAACAAAAATATTCTGTTAACATCACATTTAATGGTGAAAGACTACATTGTTCTAAGACCAGAAACAAGAAAAGGATACCTATTTTCACTTCTTTTATTCGACATTGTCTTGGATATCTAGCCAATATAACAATGCAAAAAATATACACGTTTTAAGGGACAAATTAAGTATGGTCTTTACTGATAGACAATAGGTGCTTTTACAAAGATAATTTAACGAAATCTACAAAAAAGCTACTAGAACTTATAAATGAGTTCACCAGGGTTTCACAATGCAATATCAACATACAAAAATCAACAATATTTCAATTATTAAAAGGCACTAATTGGAAATTAAAATTTTTAAAAATACTATTAATATCATCATTTACAACAGCATCAAAAATTATGATCTACTTAGGAATAAATCTCATACATGATATGAAAGACCTCTATCCTGAAAACTACAAAACATTGATGAGAGAAAATAAATATTACCTCAGCAAATGGACAAGTTTTTTCTGTCTTTCTAGGTTGTAAAATTAAATTTCTGGAGTGAATTCACCTGAAATTTACTTTTAACAGTCTTATATTCTACTGACTAAGCTAGCTGGGCATCCCTGTGAAATTTACTTTTAAATTCAACATATTCCAATTTGATTTTTAATTTTTTTTAGAAACTCAAAAACTAATTCTAAAATTCATCTGAAAATTCAAAGGACCTAGAATAATCAAAACAACATTCAAAAAGAAAAATAAATTTCAAGGACTTTTATGTCCTGACTTCAAGAATAATTATAAGGCTATATTGATCAAAATAATCTATGAGTCAAGAGAGAAAAATATGTCAATTGAATAGAAGAGAGTGCAGAAGTAAAATACACTTATGGTCAATTGTTTTTCAACAAAGATGTAAGGTAAATTTGAAGAAAAAAAAAGACACTGTCTTCCATAAATTTAATATCTATATGCAGAAAAATAACCTTAGTCCATAAATCACAATATATACAGAAATTAACTTAAAATGTTCATTGATTTAGATGTAAAATTTAAAAATATAAATCTAGAATAGATTATGAGGGAAGTTATTTTTGACTTTAGGTTAGGAAAGGAGGTCTTAGATATAAACTTATAGAGGGTATCTAAAAGAAGAGTATTATGAATTTGACTTTATCCAAATTAAAAAATATCTTCTCTTTTAAGACACAGTTAAGTGAATAAGGAAAAGCCAGAGACTGGAATTAACTACTTGTAATTCACTTTTTTCCCTACACAGGACTAGGGAGTTACTTTTGAAATTTGGTGGGAAGAACCATGAATACTGAACATCCTACGGCTTTAGATCAGTACTTCTCAAAGGAGAATCATCCCACTCAAACTGCCAATGCTGCCTTGGTGAGAAACTTTATTGTCTAAACCCTTCTTCCACCGTTCATTAGCCTATGGACTTTGACAACTATTAACCACTGTATCCACATTTATAGATTGAGAAATGGTATGTCTGCCTATTTTACAGTGTTGATGCATTATTACATTAATTAAATTATATAAAATATTTGAAATCCCATGAAACTATTCCCAAGGGTAAGTTACATTCTAGAATTAAGCAGAATGAAATATAAGTTAGGTCTCTTAAATGTCTCTCAAAATATTCCTTTAGTAACAAAACTATAATTTAAAATTAATTTTGAAAAATCCACCAGAGCTTCATCAATAATTTGAAAGATATGATATCTTATGTAATAAACAGAGTCTACAAGCTTCTCTTCCACATATTTAAAAAGCTAATTTTCTTTTAAAATCATAGCAAAAAATAAGTTATTTAAAATAATTTCTGGTTATTGGATTAAAATACTGTCTAGCTACTATTGCTTATTTTATATCTCATATCTATAAGAAAGACCAAAAAACATAAAGAAGAAAAGAAATCATGAAAATCTGTGAAATAAAACGTTTTAAATAGATTGCAAGAAATTGAAAATATCCATTAATTATAAAACCTCTACTGTTTAAAACATTCTACATAATGATTCAATGATAGTTTCCTTTGGATCATAGGTATCATGAACAAATAATTTCTGAGTTAACTAAGGCCCTCTTATTCTAACTTTCCTAACTAATTCTAAACTTCTAACCTTATAATTTTAAACTTTACAAAGTGGCATTCTGTCTCACTTGGCTAGGCCTGCAGTCTGGCCCTAGGCTTAAGACAGTGAACTACTAAGCCATTCAGATTTAGTAATAAAGAAGGGTGTGCCTATTTAGTGTGAGTAACAGATCTGAAGGGAGAAATAGACAGCAATACAATAAAAGTAGAGGACCTCAATATCTCACTGTCCACAATGGATAGATCATTGAGACAGAAAATCAATAAGGAAATAATGGACTTAAACTATATTTTAGACCAGATAGACCTAAAAGACATATACAGCATGTTCCATCCAACAGCAGCAAAATGTATATTCTTCTGTAATACATATGACACTTTCTCAGGATAAATCATATGTGAAGCCACAAAACAAGTCAATAAATTTAAGGAGGCTGAAATCCTATCAATCATCTTTTCAAAAGACAATGGTATGAAACTTGAAGTCAATTATAAGAAAAAAAGTGGAAAATCACAACAATAAGGAGATTAAACAACATGCTCTTGAACAGTTAGTGGATCAAAGAAAATAATTAAAATGCAAAATCAAAATATATTGAGACAAACGGAAAGAAAGGGAAACAAACATGCAGAATATGTTATAGAGCAAAAGCAGCTGCAGCGGGAAAGCATATAGTGATAACTACTAAGGAAGAAAACAAAGATCTCAAATAACCTAACTTCATATCTCAAGGATATATAAGAAATAACAAGCAAAGCCCAAAGGTAGAAGGAAATAAATAAAGCTCAGAGAATATATAAATGAAATAGAGATTAAAATGACAATAGAAAAGATCAATGAAATCAAAAGCTGCCTTTTTGAAAAGATATAATTGACAAAACTTTGGGTAAATTTGCCAAGTACAAAAAAGGGCTCAGACATGTCAAATTAGAAATGAAAGAGAAAACATTACAACTGATGTCACAGAAATACAGTGATTAAAAAACTATCATGTAAAAGTATACACCAACAACTTAGATAACCTAGAAGAAATAAATTACCACCTACTTAAATCTATAAAGACTCAATTATGAAGAAATAGATAATCTAAACAGATTAATAATGAATGAAAACACTGAATCAGTAATCAAAAACCTCCCAAAAAAGAAAAGTTCAAGACCAAATGGCTTTCTGGTGAATTCTACCAAATATTTAAAGAAGAATTAATTTCAGTCCTGCTGAAAACTGTCTAAAAGTTGAAGAGAACAGAATACTTCCAAACTCATTTTATGAGGCCAGCATTACCCTAATACCAAAGTCAAACAAGGGCACTAGAAGAAAAGAAAATTATAGGCCAATATCCCTGTTGAATATAGATGCAAATATCCTTACCAAAATACTTGCAAACTGCAGAAAAGAATTATACACCATGCTTATGTGGGATTTATCCCTAGGATGCAAGGGTGATCAAAATATGGAAATCCATAAATGTGATATACTACATTAAAAATAAAGAGTTAAATCATATGATTATCTCAGTAGACTCAGGAGACGCACTAGACAGAACTGAACACTCTTTCATAATGAAAACTCTCAACAACCTGGATATATAAGGCACATACCTCAAAACAATAAAGCCCATACATGACAAGTCACAGCCAATACCAAGTTAAATGGTTAAAAGCTGAAAGAGTTGGGGCGCCTGGGTGGCGCAGTCGGTTAAGCGTCCGACTTCAGCCAGGTCACAATCTCGCGGTCCGTGAGTTCGAGCCCCGCGTCAGGCTCTGGGCTGATGGCTCAGAGCCTGGAGCCTGTTTCCAATTCTGTGTCTCCCTCTCTCTCTGCCCCTCCCCCATTCATGCTCTGTCTCTGTCTGTCCCAAAAATAAATAAACGTTGAAAAAAAAAAATTTAAAAAAAAAAAAAAAAAAAAAAAAAAAAGCTGAAAGAGTTTCCTATAAGAATCAGAACAAGAGAGGGATAATCTCACAACTTTTGTTCAACATAGCACCGGAAGTGTAAGCAGAGCAATTAGGCAAGGAAAAGAAATAAATTGCTGAAAAATATTTAGAACAGTATTAAGTGTTTCTTTTCTTGCTTAGTATGTACAAAAGCAAAATACCAGAGACAGTGATATCCGGTAATACATATCTTAACATTCAAAAGAGAGGCATTCAACACTTCTCTACATGCCTTGCTAGCATATCCCCAAACCCATCTTTGGGCTGTCAAATAGTGTGTTTGTCTTAGATTGCTTCTGTTTTACACCTGTGATGCTGATGTAACCTCTTATTCCACAGGTTAGTGTAAGTTATACTAATTCAATAAAAGTGGTAGAAGAATAAAAAGATACAGAAAGTATTTAACAAAGAGGTAGGACTAAGCAAAAGACTGAGTATATATATATATATATATATATATATACATATATGCAAATACACATATGCCTATACACACACACACACATATATGTATACTATATTAATATATGTATATAAGAGAGCCACAGGAGGAAAAAGTGGAGGGAATCAGACAAAACTAATAGTATAGAGAATGGCTTACTCTTTCTTAAAACAGATCTCAACCCACAGAAGTAAGGAGATCAGAAAACCTTAAACAGGATCAAGAAAAGGAAAAACCAGACACATCATAATCAAACCGCAAATCACTGAAGCTCAAATTAAAAAAAAAAAAAAAAAGATATGACAATCCAAGAAAATAGACTTTGTTTTCATAAGATCAAGAATAAGACCTTTCTCTGATAGCTTTAAGATAGTATGAAAGAAAATAATTGAATGCTCTATTTAAAGTACTTACAGAAAAGATCAAACAAATGTTCTGAATTCACTATAAATGTGCTTCAAAACTGGGAGAAAATTTCAGGTATATTTAGAGAAGTAAAACTGAGTTAATTCTGCAGCAGCAGATTTGCACTATGACAAAGAGTACTGAGAGGAGTTATAATGCAAAAACAAACGACACAGGAAAAAAATACACAAAATTGCATTGAAGAGTACAGAGGAAAGGAAAATAAAAAAATACTAGGTAAATATAAAATAAAACTGATTGTTGACCCTACAAAACATTATGTATGCCGTGTAGATCTTAAAGGACGGAAAAATAATGTTCAACCAAAACTTTACATTCAGCCGTAATAAGTATCCTATTTGTAATGCCAAAGGCAGATTTATAAAAATCAAAGGTAAGACATTAATTGAACTATAAATAATAGTATAAATAAAAGTACAAATTATACATTCACTTATGCACATGCTCATATATACAGTCCAAAGGAAGGTAGAATTGGTTTTTTTGACTAAGAGGTACCTCCCCAAGGAACTGAAACTAAGGAAGTTCACGGGTATTAACATCTGATGATAATTAAAAGATCAGAGGTTTGAGGCTGAATGGTGTAATTGGGTGAAACTTTAGGGGTTCTTGGATGAGGGTAAGCATTTTCTGCATGTAGTAATAATGTAAATGATTTTGGCCAGAAGTGAGGCTGAGGAAGAAAGAAAAGTTATGGCTAAAATCTTCCCAGACCTCCTGCAATGTGATTTCATCAAGAAGTGAAATCTACCTCTCCATCCCCTGGATTTAGACTTAGGTAACTTAATTTGGTTAGAACATTAATAAACGAATACTGTAAGGAGAATCATGTAAAGCGTGTTCTCATCTAAGCTGCTGTTGGAACCAGGTTGCCAGGTAAAGAAGGTCAGGCTAGCCCGTTAGATGAAGAGATATCTAATCCCCCATTGCTCCCATTATCTTAAACTACTGCCAGACATGTGAGGGAACCCAAAGGGATGAGCCAGTCTCCATCTAACCTGCCATGTGACTGCAATCATGCAGGTTAGATCAGCCAACATGAAAGGGAATAGACGTAGTCCATCTTCATTGAAACCTGCCTGAAGTTCCATCTCAGAGAATCATGAGCAAGTAAAAAGTTAGTGTTTTAAAACACTATGGTTTGTGGTGATTTGATATGCAGCAAGACTATTGAAACAAGCGCTAACTGAAAATCACCCAAAAGTTGTCACAGAAACTGAGTTAATTGGGTTTTATTTATACGATGCATGCTACGTTGCAATGTAAATAAGGAATCTACAATCACAGAATCACATGGAGGAATCTTACATTACAAAATACAATAAAGAAGACAGGCAAACAAAAGGTATTTACTATAAGATTACATAAGGTTAAAAATAAAACTAAAAAAAAAAATAGATAAAACTAATCTTTATAATAAGAACAGCCATAGCTTATCAAGGACAAACTAGCCAGAATGGTCATAAGAAACTATTTAGGGCTGAGAAACATATTTCTTATTAAGGGTCTGCAAACTTTTCTGTCAAAAACCAGATAGTAAATATGTTAGACTCAAGGCTCAATCACAGGGATCAGCAAACACCAATAGGCCAGATGCTGGCTTTAGAAGCCACATACTAATTTTGATTCACGTTCCCACTTTATTTTATTATTGTTTTTCTTTTTTATATTTTCTTCTATATATGTAAAGTTAATTTCTTGAGATCCAAAATTATTTATTATGTACAAGTTACCTAATCATTCATGTTACCCGAATAGAAGTCAATCCTTTCATTTCTAAAACAAACCACTTTTTGTTGTCTATCACTGTCGAGAACCTCCAGGACACCATGGAATACCACTGCTTTTGCAGAGAGCTTTGTATTTTTCTTGTATTTTTTTAGGGATAATTTTTAGATTTTTGCCTGTATGATGTTTGCTGGATATTTCTTAGTCAAATTAAACAAAATGTTTTGAAATTGGTAATGTCTACTTTAAGTCATATAGAATATAAGAGTTTGACCCTAATAAAAAGTATTTGTATATGTGTTTCTGAATACATATGTATGTAAGGGAAAGAGTATTAATGTTTACAGGTCTCATCAAGAGGAAAAAGTCAGGGGGATGAACTTTCAATTCAAATAAAAACTCAAAGAAAAAAAGAGTAAGTGAAAGGCAATAAATACACTCCAAAGTTCCATATTATTCATGCAAATTGTCAAAAATTACAAAATTTTAGAACTTAAAAATAATTTTATATAGTCCATTTTCATAAGCCCATTAATTGCCACAAAGACTCAGGTCTGAGTGCTTTATGTGATTCATCGTGTGTGTGTGTATATATGCACATTTTGTATTTATATATATTTACATGTACATTGTTCTCAGAGATTTGTGCATATATTTTCTTAATGGTATTTTTCATGAAGGTATTTCTTGAAGTATCCATATTCTAGACTTGTAAAAGTTTATGATTATCTGTCAACCTTGTGTCTAATAAGAAATTAGCCTAGTCTTGGTGCAACATCATTAAAGTAAGCACTCTCTTTGGGGCACCTGAGTGGCTCAGTAAGTTAAGTGATCCACTTAAGCTCAGGTCATGATCGCATCATTTGTGAGTTTGAGCCCCGTGTGGGGCTCTGTGCTGATACCTCAGAGCCTGGAGCCTGCTTCAGATTCTATGTTCCCCCTCACTCTCTGCCCCTCCCCCACTCGCACTTTGTCTCTCTCTCTCTCAAAAAATAAAATGAAAAAAAAATAAAAATAAACATTCTCTTAAAAAAAGAAATAAAGCCTCCAGAAAGTGTCCTTTAGAAATTCCGTTTCTGTATTTCTAAAGATACTGTTTGATACTATGTAAGTGCCTTGTGTGTTTAAGCTTCACTACTAGCCATTGGACCAACTGATCATAATTATGTAGTATGTGTTCTATAAACTTGGAAGAGTTCTTTCCAATGAAAGATGACAATTCCAGTTATTTTATAAAGGACAAACGGGATAACAGAGATAATTGTGGAGCTTTTGCATGGAAATAATGCAGACAAGTTATTCAGTTCTGGTTCTTCCTCATACATATTGTTTGGGGTATAGACATTATACGTTCATAATTACCACAGCCACTTATGTCTGGAAACTAAGACCAGAAACTGTTTTTGAGGATAAAGCCAGAGTACTTTCCTTTTTCACCACATTGCCAATGAATGCAAAATTTACACTGAAAGGAAATGGTGTTTTGAAATAGCCAAGACCTATTAATTAGAGAAACCTGGGGCCAAATTCCAACACTTTCACCTAAAAACTATGTGGTGTTGACGCACTAAGGAGCTTTTTCACAACTTGTGTCCCTATGCTTTAATAATAACTAATTATTAATGCTGTTGTGATAGTAATGACAAACTCTGTAAAGAGCCCAACAAGAATGGGCCCTTCGACAAATATCTATTTATATTACTATGGCTTTTTTTGTTACCTGGTATTCTGTATCTTCTGAAAGATTAGGTAATGATGATGTCCATTATACATTTTTCTTCTTTCTTATTTGTTCTATGTTATCTACTTTTACATATATCACAAAAATGAAACTTAAAGGAAATTAAACCTACTTCAAAATAATTTTATTTTCATGTTCTATTCAGATTTTCGTTCACTGAGTTGTGCTTAAAAACTCTTCACTGAGTTAAATGGACTGGAAAGTATTAAAATCAGAACAAATGCTAACAACTCTGTTCAGCAAAAACAAACAATGTTACCCTTTGTTTAGATCAAATACACAATCGATTTACACAGGGGTCTTGAAGCAGACCCTACTGTTAAGGTCAAGCTAAAATGTCTGCTCTCTGGCTCTCTGATAATATATGTTATCCATGAAAATAATATATTCTGTGTGCAATTGTTTAATTATGTTTTCTTCAGAAGCTACTATTTGGAAGCTATTTGCCAGTTTTTATATAAGAAATAATCCAAAAATCCTTGGTTAATAAGAAAATTGCTGTTAAAAATATGCTCCATTATTTTTAGTACACCACTTTTTATTATAATCAGGATGTCAGTCTAAATTATAGGGAAACAAGGATAAATCTTTGGTTATACACTTCTGTTACTGAAAAATTCTATTAGAAATCGTTTCTCTTCTTCCATACACTTGTTGCTTATTTAAATTTCTCCAATTTGAATTTTTGGTCACCCTTTGGTTGCTTAAGAGTAACATGCTCCCTGGATTTCTACAGCTTAGAAGTAATTTAAAACAATCTGATTTGAAGAAAAGTGTGAAAGATCTTAATGTTGTATATATGAGCATCTATCATCTAATTGCATTAGTTAACAGGGTAAATTTAGTTATTGTATGCCACATTTAATTGCCAATAATATCCCAATATAAACTTCAGTCAACAAATGTATCAAATAGCAAAAAGATAATATTTTATTAAGGTGTGTTATATAAATCTCAGAAACTGATAAATCCTTTTTTATTTAAAAAAGTATAGTCCTGTAAAACAAAAGAACTAATCATGGCTAGTCTCCATAGATGTCCTTCAATGAATTAATCTTCTGCTGATAAATGTTTAACGACTGGTTTTCCAAAATAATAAAAAACAAATTGAAAATCCTTAATTTGTGATGTTTGTGGATTTCTGTGGTTTAAGTGTTCCATTGATATCACAGAACTCAAAACTAGGAAGACGTATGTATAATAACCTGTAGAGAACCATGTGTACATTTGTTTTTAATTCACGTAGTGAATAGTATAGTTATTGCCAGTACATTAATTTCATGTAACATGTAATTCTTATTGGGTAGAGCTAAATAGTACATTACAGATCCAGTACTCATTAGCTACATAAATTGATATATGCTTTTCATTAAATAAAGGAGTTATCAAGGCCTTTATACAATTGTATTTACCTAGTTAATAAGATTTTAAATTTAAATGAGTTTAATAGCCAATAATCTCTAGAGAAACAATAGTTTAATGTGCCACATTGAATACAGCTTTTTTCAGAAACTCTTATACACTGCATTCTCCAATAATTATGGTTTAAAATTAATATTAATACTTATAGTTTTTTTTATTTATAAAATATTTTTGAGAGAAAGAGAGAGGGAAAGACAGAGAGAGAGTGAGAGAGAGAGAGAGAGAGAGTGTGTGTGGGGGGGGGGGAGGGGCAGAGAGAGAGGGAGACACAGAACCCCAAGCAGGCTCCAGGCTCCGAGCTGTCAGCACAAAGCCTGATGCCAGGCATGAAAACCCAAATCGCGAGATCATGACCTGAGCTGAAGTCTGACGCTTAACCGACTGAGCCACCCAGGCACCTCTTAATTATAATTTTTGAATTAAAGTAGCAGCAAACACATGATACAAGGCATTAGAGATTAGTGATTAGATGATTGATTACATTGATTTTATTAGATGCCTATGATTATGTTTTTTTTCACCTATTTTAATATCATGTTGCTTTCTCTATCCTAGGGTTCTAATCATAGAATAAATACCATATTCCCTTTTAATCCTTAAATATATTAATATAACTTCAAATACTCAAACCAGAGCAACAATTTCAGAGTTTTATTTTTAATATTCCTATGTTTAATAAATCCCCATCCTGTTTCCTTGAAACTGTTTTTAATATGCAAACTTTTTCACTCATTGGCTGTTTAGGAACATAGAAGTTTCTCTAAATATTAAAGGTAACACTGGTTTAACATATGTATTGGGATCTTCTAAGACTTGGCAGAGCTGGAGGAGCAAAAGTTACAGAATCCAACACTCATGTCCTCAGTTTGAAACACTGAAAAGAAGGGGCGCCTGGGTGGCGCAGTCGGTTGAGCGTCCGACTTCAGCCAGGTCACGATCTCACGGTCCGTGAGTTCGAGCCCCGTGAGCCCCGTGTCGGGCTCTGGGCTGACGGCTCAGAGCCTGGAGCCTGTTTCCGATTCTGTGTCTCCCTCTCTCTCTGCCCCTCCCCCGTTCATGCTCTGTCTCTCTCTGTCCCAAAAAGAAATAAACGTTGAAAAAAAAAATTTTTTAAAAATAAAAAAAATAAAAAAAAATAAAAAAAAAAAAAGAAACACTGAAAAGAAAATTCTCAGAAGCCAGACCACTATTGTGTTTTTGAAAATATTTTGTTTTGAAACAAATTTAGAGTTTTAGAAAGGTTGCAAAAAACTAGTAAAATGAGTACAGGATTCCTTAAACTAGCTTTCATTAATGTTAACATCTTATATACTCATTATACAATTATTAAAACTAGGAAATTAACATTGATATGACATTGTTAACTAATCTACAGATCTTATTCAAATTGTACCAGTTTTCTCACTCAAGTTTTTCACCACCCCTCCGCACTCCGGTCCACAGTCCAATCTAAGATTTCACATAACATCAACATTGTTAGATCTCTACCCTTTACATATCCTCAGTATTTTTTGTTTGCTCTTTGAGACATCTTGAGTTTTACAGAGCACTGTCAGAATGCCCTTAAATCTATGTTTGCCTGATGTTTACTCAGGATTATATTGAGTGTATACATTGTTGGCAAGACTACCACAGCAGTAATGTTATACTCTTAGTGCATCATACCAGAAAACACTCCATATTGATATGTGTTATTGCTGGCAAAGTTAACAGTTTGCTACAATTCTAAAGCAGTCTGAGAAACACTCACCAATTGCCTTTCTTTGCCCCACTGAAATGACAGATTCTCAGGACACCATCAGGAAGCTGCTGTTAATTTCATCTCTGCTCATACCTAGTCTACATGTGCCTCTAAAAGAATAATGGAATTTCTCCTTTTTGCCTTTCCAAATTTGTACACATTCCTCTCAATGGAATTTTACCCACAATTATGCAGTAAGGTGATTTTGAGAAATGGAGTGCCTACATTTTCTTTAATATAGAGAGAATCTATATTCATTTTTGACAACAAACAAATCAGAATGAAGCCCCGCTTATGTGTGTAACCTATTTACTAGGAGTTTTAAATGGGACAGTTTGAGCTTAATTGACGAGACAGTGATTTTTGTAACTCATGCACATTTTTACGTGAATATCCTCTTAATGATACAATTTGAAATTTAGAGAGCATGTTCCCTATATAATATCTTAAAAAAAAAAAAAACAAACATTGCAACAACCTTGAAATTTAGACAGTAAAGGAATACTTCTTTCTATTTTACCAACAGAAGGATATTGTTTACATACAGTACCTAGTAAGTAGGATAACCTTACATTCTAGAATTAAACTCGTACCAGTCTAGTGCTTTCTTTATACTATGTTACACTTCCTTTAAGTGTTGTAAGACAATGACAATCACTTTAGAAAACCATGATATTGGGGGTGGGAGGGAGAGGAGGGTGGGTGATGGGTATTGAGGAGGGCACCTTTTGGGATGAGCGCTGGGTGTTGTATGGAAACCAATTTGACAATAAACTTCATATATTGGAAAAAAAGAAAACCATGGTATCTAATTTCTCTTTCTTACCAAAAAAATTAAGAGTTATAAATATAATTCTCTATATTTGGATTTATGATATTTCTGAGGGAGAAAACTTTGGCAGGATACTGAAAATTAAAATCATAAGCCAAGGGGCACCTGGGTGGCGCAGTCGGTTAAGCGTCCGACTTCAGCCAGGTCACGATCTCGCGGTCCGTGAGTTCGAGCCCCGCGTCGGGCTCTGGGCTGATGGCTCGGAGCCTGGAGCCTGTTTCCGATTCTGTGTCTCCCTCTCTCTCTGCCCCTCCCCCGTTCATGCTCTGTCTCCCTCTGTCCCAAAAATAAATAAAAACGTTGGAAAAAAAAAAAAGAAAAAAAAAAAAAGAAAGAAAATCATAAGCCAATAAAGGAAATGAACTTACAATTTTTTGAGCTGCTTAATAAAAATATAAAAGAATATAAATTCATATAGTTAATTGTGTCATGCATGAGTATATATGTACACTTGTTAAATATATACACATATATTTATTAAATATGTACACTTATAAATTTAAAAATATATTTAAGAAAACTTTAATTCTATATCATGATCATGCATTGAAGGAGAAAAATAAAGCTTAAGAAGATTAAAAAGGAGAAAGGGAACGGAAATGAAAAAGATGAAGAAACACAAACAAAATGCAAAAGACAAAAGCAAGACACAGAGCTTACTGGAAAAATCAGAAAGACATTCAAAAAATGTGGCTATATTCTAAAGATGAGCTAATACTTCTTATAACAATTTGTAGTTCATCTGTATGCTAAGCTTCCAATTGTCACTGTTTGTTTTCCCACTACTAAAGTAATGGTTTCACCTTTGCTGCTATTTTCCCATTGATCATCTGAATGGGTTAACAGTGGGCTCAGTGCAATGAAAATTGCTCTCAAGCCTACAGCAATGGTCGATAAAAAGCCTTCCTTGTGAAAGGGTTAGAAAACAAAATTGAGGGGGGTGCCTTGATGGCTCAGTCAGGTAAGCGCCAGACCTTTGATTTCGGCTTAGGTCACGATCTCATGGTCTGTGAAATAGAACCCTATGAGATGTACTGCTCTGACAGCACAGAGCCTGCCTGGGATTCTCTCTCTCCCTCTCTCTGCCCCTCCCCTGTAGTGCACTCCCTCTCTCTCTCTCTCTAAATAAACAAACATTAAAAAAAAAAAAAAACATAAAACCCAAAATTCAGATATTTCCATCATATAGCATTATACTAAAATGTATACACAAAAGCTATTGTTAAAATACTGTCTAACACTCTCCAGTTCCATCCACGTTAACAGAAACCCATGGGGGAGGGGAAGGAAAAAAAAGAAAAAAAGAGGTTAGAGTTGGAGAGAGAGCCAAAGCATAAGAGACTCAAAAACTGAGAACAAACTGAGGGTTGATGGGTGGGAGGGTAGGTGATGGGTACTGAAGAGGCCATCTTTTGGGATGAGCACTGGGTGTTGGTTGTATGGAAACTAATTTGACAATAAATCTCATAGAATAAAAAAAAATACTGTCTAAAGCTGCAAATAGCTTCACCAAAATTAGATTTTCTGCTCTTTTATTTATATTTGCACATTTGCAGGAGGAGTAAAAGAATGTGTGGATTAACTATTTTATTTAATCTTTTAAAAGTACTAAATTTGAAATACATATAAATTTGTCTTTATGATTTTATCTTAAGCTCATTTGTTCTTTTAGAAGACCTGATGTTTAGTTTACCTTGTTTGATAGGCATCAAATTATCTTATGTTCTTGGATAGGAATTATGTATTCTTCAGTTATTCTTAAGTTTCCCTTTCAAGCACACAATGATTCCTCAGTAAAAGTTGTTGACCTATAGCTCTACTATAAGGTATATATATTTGCAGCAATGGATTAATATATGTATATATTATATTATACATTACATATATAATATATATTACAAGTACATATTAAAAATTATAAAATGCATTTAAATTGAAACATAAAAATAAAGTTGTAGAATCATTAAGAAATAAAGCTACTACAAAAATAATCACTTATAAACCCTTACTCCTATTTGTAATGTTTCCTCTGTGCAGGACCAACTATTAAATATTTTATGGTAACACTAATTGCTAATATATTTTGTGTAAAGAAAAGATAACAGCGTGTATTATGTATGTTGCTAAATTTTAGTGACATGTGCCCATGCAAATTATTTAATTAATATCATTTTTTAGTTTGGATATACAAATCAATGCATACATTTTACATGGATTAAATTATTTATAAATTTAAGAAGGTATTATGAACATAAAGATACCACTTGCAATTTTACAGGTAAATATTGATAAACATTTTATTATGTCATCCAGAAAACACTACCAGATGTATTATAACAGTAAGTAAAAACAGAAAAAAAAATCTACATCTCTTAAGACTATAGAAACACTTAAAAAAAAACAGATGTTGAAAACAAGATTCTGAAAGGATGAATAAATGAGGTTGGGATATTAATAAGAGCTAATGATATGAACGTTAGTATCCAAAATGAGTCATTAGAACATATTATATTTTGATTTGTTTAGCTATTCTGATCCACTGAATTAAATTTCCTCTTCATATTGAATTATTCTAATGATACATAGTACAAACATTTATTATGGCAAATGTTTAATTGTTCAATGTCATTGGCATTAGTTTCCAATTAATATTTTAATAAGCTTTATCTTTTTAACCAGACATTGGGTTAATGTTAAACTCATGTATAGTAGCTACAGTTTTCATTCAATTGTTCTTAAATTTTAAAAAACAGAAATATTCTGTGGAGCAGTAGAGAAGATGAAGTAGGACTATCCCGAGTTCACCTCATCCCATGGACACAGCAAGACAACAACCACATCTGTGCAATAACCCTGAAAATGACCTGAAGACTGGCATTGCATATCTTCCATAGCTAGTCAGAGAGAGAAGGTCACAGGGAAAAGGGTGGGAGGGGGAGAGACATGGTTGGGAAGGAAATCCCCAGTGCAACTAACCACAGGCAGGAGCGATATCACATGCCCTAGAAGAACAAACTCCGCACCAGGCACCCCGGCACCCCGATGGGAAGATAAGTGTCCATAATGTCTGCAGTTAAAAATTAGCAGGACTCAGCTCCAAGAACCTTAAAAATTACAAGGGCTTAATTCTGGGAAAGCTAGAGGACAATAGGAAACCAAATTCCTGTTCTTAAAGAGCCAGTAAGCTAAATTACTTCACTCAAAACACAGCACAGAAAGAGCAGTTTGGCAAGCATCGGGGGTATATGTTAAGGACGTTTATCAACCAATCTTAGAACGTGTATAAGAAGGATAGGGATCGGCAGGACATTGGCTCCAAAGACATAGGGTGACTGAATGGGTAAAAATAAATAAGACTCATCTCTATGCTGCCGATAAGAGATTCACTGCAGACATAAAAACACATACAGACAGAAAGTAGAGGGGTGAAAAAAGATATTATACAAATAAAAGTAAACAAAAATCTAGAGTAGCAATATTTATACTGTAGCAAGAGACAAATAAAGGCATTGTGGAATAATAAAAGGATCAATTCAACAAAAGGATATAAGAGTTGTAAATATATATGCACCCAATACTGGAGCACCTAAACCCATAAAGCAAATATTAATAGACATAAAGGGAGAAATGAACAGTAAACAACAGTAATGGACTTTAACAACCCACTAATAACAATGGACAGATTATCCACATAAAAAATAAAGAAGGAAACATTGACTTTAAACAATTCTTTAGACCAACTAGACCTAAGAGATATATACAGAACATCGCATCCAAAAATAGCAGAATGCACATTCTTTACAAGTACACATTGAACATTCTTCTGGATAGATTACATGTTAGGTCACAAAACAAGTCTCAAAATTAAGACTGAAATCGTATCAAGCATCTCTCTGGACTACAATGGTATGAAGTTAGAAATCAATTCCAAGAAAAAAATAATTGAAAAATAAATAAATAACACAAACACATGGGAGCTAAAAAATACATGCTCTGGGGCACCTGGCTGGCTCAGTCGGAAGAACGTGCTTGGATCTTGGAGTTGTGAGTTTGAGCCCCACATTGGGTGTAGAGATTGCTTAAAGATAAAATCTTAAAAACAAAAAACAAAATGAAACAAAAAAAAGGCCAACAACAGCAACAACAACAAAAATTCTACTAAACAACCAGTGGGTCAACAAAGAAATTGAAGAGGAAATACAAAAAAATACGTGGAAATGAATGAAAATGGAAACAATGATTAAAAACTTTGGGGACACAGTGTAGGTAGTTTTAATAGGGTAAGTTTTAATGATACAGTATATCAAAAAAAATCTCAACAACTTAATGTTACAAAGGAAGTAGAAAAGGAAGAACAAAGCCTGAAACTAGTAGACAGATGGAAATAATAAAGATTAGACAGAGCAGAAATAAATAAAACAGGGACAAAAGATAAAAACCCTATAAGAAAAGATCAATGAAACTGAGTGTTTTTTTTTTTCTTTCCTTCCTTTTCTATTTTTTTTTTTTTTTTGGAAAAGGTAATTAAAATTGATAAACCTCTAGTCAGGCTCACCAAAAATTTATTTACAAATAACATATTTGTTAACAGAGTAATTCAAGAAGTCAAACAACAATAAAAACTGTAACAAATGACAGTTCAGTAATATAGACTAATGCATGATTTATATAGTCAGCTGTCAAAACAGTTCTAAAAAAGAGTTTGAATACTAAATGAAAGTCCATTTCATTAAAGCGCAAATTCAGAATTTAATACGGTAAATAAGCTGTTTCAAATTGGTGACCAAGAGGTAAGTTAATCAAGAAACTTCATTGTACTAATACCCTAATATTTTCAAAAAAACTAGATCTGTTTCACAAAATATAAAAATTTTACTGTGCATGAATTATGGATTAAAATGCAAAATATATTAACATACAATATAGAAATATTATATTTTACATTATGTGGAAGAAGACTTAGCATAACGCTATATCCATAAACTATAAATGTAAAAAGAAATTCATGGCTACATAAAAATATAGGGGTGCCTGGATGGTTCAGTTTATTGAGCATCTGATTCTTTATGTCTGCTCAGGTCATGATCCCAGGGTCATGGGATCAAACTCCATGTCAGGCTCTGAGCCGAGCATGGAGCCTGCCAATGATTCTCTCTCTCTCTCTCTCTCTCTCTCTCTCTCTCTCTCTCTCTCTCTCTCGCATAGCTACATGCAAAAGAATGAAACTGGACCACTTTATTACACCATACACAAACAGAAATTCAAAATGGATTAAAGGCCCAAATGTGAAACCATAAAATTCCTAAAAGAAAACCTAGACAGTAATCTCTTGCACATCGGCCTTAGCAACATATTTAAAGACACGTTTCCACAGGCAAGGTAAAACAAAAGCAAAAATAAACTATTGGGACTTTGCCAAAAGAAAAGCTTTTGTACAACAGAGGAAGCCATCAGCAAAATGAAAAGGCAACTTACTGAACGTGTGAAGATTCTTCAAATGATATATTCAATAAGGGGCTAATATCCATATAATATCTATATAAAAAAACTTATACAACTCAACATAAAAAAAAAGTAATAAGAATTTAAAAATGGGCAGAGGACCTGAATAGACATTTTTCTCAAGAAGACATAGAGAGGGCAAACACACACATGAAAAGATACTCAACATCACTAATCATCAGAGAAATGCAAGTCAAAACCCCTAGTTATATATAACCTCATATCACTGAAAATGGCTAGTACCAAAAATATAGGAAGTAACAACTTTTGGCTGGAATGAGGAAAAAAGGGTTTCCACACTGTTTATGAAAAGGTAAGTTGGTGCAACCAATGTGGAAAACAGTATGGCTGCCCCCCCCCCAAAATAATTAAAAATTAGAGGTATCATATGAACTGGTAATTCCACTTCTGGATATTTATCCCAAGAAAATGAAAAGCCTAATTTAATAAAATATATATGTCCCTATGTTTATTGCAACATTATTGACAATAACCAAGAAATGGAAGTAACCCAAGGGTCAACTGTAGATGAATGGAGAAATATATATTTACATATACATATATATACACACATACATACACACATATATAAATATACACATAATATTAGTCTTCCATTGAATAGAATGAGATCTTGCCATTTGCAACATGGGTGGACCTAGAGGGTATTATGCTACGTGAAATAAGTCAGAGAAAGACAAATGTATGATTCACTTATATGTGCAATCTAAAAAACAAAGCAGATGAGGGCACCTGGGTGGCTCAGTTGATTAAGTGCCTGACTCTTGATTTCTGCTTGGTCATGATCTCATGGTTGGTAAGATCGAGTCCTGTGTTGGGCTCTGCACTGATAGCATGGAGCCTGCTTGGGATTCTCTTTCTCCCTTTTTCTTTCTCTCTTCCTGTCTCTCTCTTCCTCTCTTTCTCAAGATAAATAAATATTAAAAAAAAGATAAAACAAGGCAAATGAATGAAAAAAAGCAGCCTTTTAAATACAGAACACAAACCTGTGTTTGCCAGAGAGGAGGTAGATGATTAAAGGGAGAAACCGGTGACGGGAATTAAGATGTACAAACTTGCTGCTCTAAAGTGATATCGTCGCAAAGATAAATATATAGCATAGAGAATATAGGCAATAATATTGTAATAATATTCTATAGTAACTAATTATGACATACTTGAGTAATACACAAAGTTGTTGAATCATTATGTTGTGTACCTGAATGTAATGTAACATTGCATGTCAACTAGGCTTCAGTAAAAAAAAAAAAAAAAAAAAAAAAAAAAAAAAAAAAAAAAAGTGCTATTCTCTATTTTCAAATATATTGCAGACAAATTTGATTTTGTGAGGAAGCATTTATTTAAGCTTAGCCCTTGTTTGTGTCAGCGACATCTTCACTTACCAATGTTGTCTTCATAGTTTTATACCTACAGAGTGATTCACCATACAAACACTATCGTAAGGGTCCGTGTAAGTCTAAGTGATTTTCTGCAATGATACAGCTCATTTTTAGGACACTGTTTGGCCAAGGGCCACTGTATGTGTCTTCATATAATAAAGTTGTGCCTCTCCTAGTCAATTATTTTGCTAGAAAATTAGAATCAGCCAGCGAAAGAATGCTCTCTCAGGACCCATCCAGGGAGGAAACTACTGATGAGCGTTGCTCAATTTTCTGTTACATTTCTTATTTTCAAAATCGGAACAGAGGAAATGAACTTATTAAAGGTTATTAAATATCTTTCTACAAGGGCCCGAGAGGCTCTGAAGCCGCTCCCTCAGGAGC
This sequence comes from Puma concolor, assembly GCF_028749965.1. NCBI lineage: Eukaryota > Metazoa > Chordata > Mammalia > Carnivora > Felidae > Puma > Puma concolor. The sequence continues at coordinate 181,240,259 of NC_141674.1, forward strand.
CACACCCAAGCACCCCTCAGGGGCTGTCCTAAGAGACAGCTTGTCCGAGAACACCAGAAATGCCCCCAGTGCTGCAGCCGAAGAAACGTTCATCTCAGTTCTGGCGCTGCACTGGCCAGAAGATCGATCCCCTTCGCGCAGCCTGCTCCTCATTTTGTTCCTTTCTGAAGTTTCAGACAAATGGTCCGACTGACTGATGCTGCGCTCCATAGACGTAAGGTAGTCTGGCAAATGAATTGTTCTGGTTTCTACCTTTGGATGGTAAAACCCCCAACAGGGAGGGAGTTGATATGGGGTTCAGTAACTCCAAATGATCACAGTCCCTAAGTGAGTAATCACACCTGTGAGATAGATGCAAAGTGGTGTGTGTGTGTGCGTGCGTGCGTGTGTGTGTGTGGGGGGGGGGTAGGGGTGGAGGATAGGTCATTATGGTAGATTTTGGCACAAAGGGTCTCTTGGAGGAGCTAGCCAGTTTGGAAGTGATCCCAGAGCAAACTTTAAAGACATGGACAGTTTATCTCTTACCTAGCAAACTTCCCAGAGAAATACTGGCATTTAGCAGGAAAAAGAAAACAAAAAAGATGAACAACCAGGCCTAGTGATCTGACATTTAAAAGTGTGCAGAAGGCTACGGGTAGTTGTCAGCTTCTCAGAGGTATGATAGAATATAAACACTGGAGTTATTAAATGTTTCAACGTGTTGACTCTAAATCCTCAGGAGCTAAAGGAGTAACTAATATTATATTATTTAGGAATCTCAATCATTTGTTTTAGTATTAATATTGGTATTAAATGGCATTTTTCTCATATTAATCATGTTAAACAAAATTAATGTAAACATGGTACTCATTAATATTCATAGGTCAGGTCTATCATGTATAATTACTATCCCTTAGGATACTTTCTCACTTATTAAAAAGTATTTTTATATCCCCTTTTTGTGATCCCAGCTTTAAAGTTCTGTTCTCCTTGATTCTTGAACCTATTCCTCACAAAGTTCTCTATCTACAAAAGGGGATATCTATTCTGATTTTCACTTCAAGACAGAAAACCTTTCCGACCTCCATTACCAGTCTCCAATTTTTGATTTTGCAGCCCATCCCTTTCGAGAGTCAAGTTCACTACATCACACAAGAAGATGACTCCTTTGTGTTTACTAATCATGAAATTAGTCTGGTTGATGTCTTGGCTATTTACATGCTTGAATACTCAAATATCTATTTTAAGTAGAATTCTTTTATAGAGAAATGCCAATGAACAATGCCGTGTACAGAATTAAACCAAATTACCTAATTTTTTCAGGCAATTGTAGTTACTAGTATATTACTCGCAATGAGATCCTTACAGCCGCCTTTCATATAGTAAGAATTTTGGAACTTGGATCACTTCACAAAGATACTGCACTTTTTGAATAGGTAAAGTTTTGTCTTTGATGTGTAACTAATGTGTCTGAAAGGCACTTCTAAAAAGGATCTTTAACCAACTCAGGGCACCTGATTTTTCTTAGCAGAGCAATAATGGTATGTTCAAGTTTCAAAAGGCTGTTAAATGTAATTTGGAGGCAGAAAAGTTCCAAATTTCCTGACTTATTTAAATAACTAAAAACAAAAAGGCTATATTGAGTCACATGTAAATGAATAAAATATGTCACCTCAACCCTTTAAAAGTAGTCTGTCATTTTGTTGAAGGGGATATTGTACCTAAAAAACACAAGAGATGCTAAAAATGCTCATTTACTGTTTCAACAAAGATCTTTCCCACAACACCTGCTCATCTTAATTTTCTCTTCTCTTTTCATTATCTCATTACTCTCTCCTTCTCCCCCACATTTATTCTCATTTTATTTCTTAATATCCTCAGACCTTTCTCTGGCAGATTAATTTGCAAATGTAAAGTGCTTTGTCATGGTTCTGTGACTCTCCTGATCATAGAATAAAACCATGAATGGAAGGAGGATTATAGGTACACATATACAACCTGGACAGAATTGTATACCACCTGCTACATACATAGATTATGGATTAAACATTTGGTGTTCATCATTCTATCTTAAGTACTTAATCAGTTATATGTACATTTCATACTTGTGTATGTACTGTTTATTTCATACTATTATTTCCTACCACTTCTTTACCTAGTATCAGCAAATATGATTGGTTTATAAAGATTCATGTTGTTATTACCAATTCCTAATTTCAATTTTATACATTTCCAATTATGTTAAGCACAAGTTTTCAAAACTTTAAGTGTTACCTGAAGCCAGTCATGTAAGAATTATTTAACTTCATTGAAATTCACACACAGATTGCTCAGAATACTTATTTTTGGTACGAATGTAGTTTTATTTTTATAGTGTCCCTTACTGGATTTATAATGGCACAAAAATGATCTATACATTCCTTTATATATAATACTGTGAATAAACTTAATAGTTTTTAAAGATATATATGCCAGAAGCAACAAGGATATACAAAGTTCATAAAAATTTGCCTTTTCTCAGTACGTGTTTTGACTATTTAATCAACCATAAAATTCTAGGTGCCCTAAGGCACAGGTTATCAAAATCTGCCTGATCCTCAGAAACGTCTGGATTATATTTCATCTTCTTTATTGGCAATTATATGGTTGCACTCTCCAGAATGGATTTTGGACGCAAAAATCCCTCTTGATTTTTGCTTTCCCAGAAGATTTTAATTACCAAGGAAACTCAGTAATTCCTGCATGACAGTGCTGTTTTAGCCCTCGCTTCTCATTCTTCTGACTTGCCAGATTCACAAAAGGTTCTTGCAGCCTATGTGCTGTTGCAGTGGAGAATCGTTGTAGGTACATGCTGCCGTTTTCACTCTTCAATCTCATCTTCTTTCACTTTGCTGGCTCCTCATTTTGATCGTGTTCTTATTCTCTGAGTATGCTCTGGGGTGGATACTTCTGGCCAACCGTTGCTTTCTAGTCTGTCTATATAGGCCTAGAAACTGGATGTTTATCTCACAACCAAGAATCAGTGTACTCTAAGGGAGAATTTTAAAATCTTTATCCTAATTATCTGTTGTAAAAAAAAAAAAAAAAAACAAAACTTTAAATGTGTAAGATTTTAGGGACTAAATTGTGTCCGTCAAAATTCATAAGTAGAAGTCCTAACTCCAAATGAGACTGTATTTGGAGATACAACCTTTAAGGTGATTAAGATTAAATAGTCATAAGTTTGGAACTCTAATCCAATATGGCTGATGTCCTTATAAGAAGGGTAAGAGACCTGAAACCTCTCTTTTTACTATTTGAGGACAAAGCAAGAAGGTGGTCATTTGCAAGCCAAGAAGAGATTCCTCCTCAGACACTGAATTGGACAGAAGCTTATTTTGAACTTCTCAGACTCTAGAATTTAAAAAAAAAATTTTTTTTGTTGCTTAAACCATCCAATCTGTGGTATTTTGGTATGGCAGCCTTAGCAAACTAAAACATAGTAATACATGCAATCCTCTGATACAGAAATTCTCTAATTAGAATTGGTATGATCTTGGGAGGATTATTAATTTTACTTCTAAAATCAACTTTACAGTCAATGTCATATTTCTGGTTATAATATAATGCCTTTATTTGGGAGGAATCAGGAAGATTATAGGGTATCTCATCAGCATGCAATCTATATAAAATTGTCTCTGTACTAACTGAGGTAAAAAAGTGACAATGCTGGGGTATAGTTATATAGATATAATTTAAATGTATTTTGTAGTTATTAATACACATGCAATTAAAGACAATATCTCTGTCATTATTTAATGTTCATCCATTTATTCTTTAAACATATTTATGGAACATTTAAATATTTGCTTATTACTATACATTGAACATACCAAGACAAATCAAGCAGTAGTCTGTGACCTCAATAAATACAAATTCTATTGAATAATATCCAAACAAGTGAGGGGAGGTATAGACACAGCAATCACATGAGTACATGGATGAAACCCTGAACCCAGAGTAGGTTTAACAGAGAGGGAGATAACAAAAAATAAACAAAGAACTATTCACCATCCAATAAGAGATTGCAAGGCAATGATAAAGTAATTCGTGCAAAACAGTAGGAGAGAGAAGCAACAGTACAGCTATGTACTAGAATTTGCAAGGTCAGGGCAAGAACATGAAAGGTGAAGGGAAATATACAAACGTATCAGAACCAAATAGTCAATAATTGTCCGTAATATGCAAGAAGTCAATGGGGAATCTTTGAAAAGTTTTAAAAGTTTTAAGCCATTAGATTATTAGATTTACACGTCATGCTATTTACTGTGATCACAGTACAAAATTGATAGCACTGGAATAACGCTGGAGGGAAAGGAGTCTCTCTTGGACCCATTGTAATAGGATGGGTGAAAATTAGGGCTTTATATACAAGATTAACAGAGGACAATAATAGTTCATATATGGTTATGGAACAGATAAAATGTAATAACAAATTAGAAGTGTAACCTATGGAAAAAAGGATAGTCAATGACTAGGTAACTCAGTTGCGTTTTTTTCCCATAATAAAAGAAAAGAGAATGTCATGTGATCAGTAATTAATGTTTTGCACTCTTATATTTGAGATTTTTGATTGATATTTCATCAATATAGTATTAGAGTCTAACACAGGATATGAAAAAGTCCAATATGGTAGGACTTTTCTTTCATGACATCTTCTTCATGAAATCTTGTCACTTCCTGTGGTAGGTGGAATGGGCCTTTCCCAAGAGGTCCATAACCTAATCCTCTGGAATACTTCATTTTTCATGGCAAAAGAGCCTTTGTGGATAAAATTAAGGTTAAGGGACCAGGAAATGAAGATATCATCCTGTATTGTCTGGGTGGGCCCAATATAATCACATGAGTCCCTGAAAGTACAGGATTTTTTCCAGCTAGGTTAGAGAGAGATGTAAGGATAGAAGAAGAGCAAGACAGACATGATACTGTTGGCTTCTGATGATGGAGGAAGAAGTCAGAGTCCAAAAACGTAGTTCCTCTACGACCTGGAAAATCCAAGGAGAAAGATTCTCCCCCAAAATACACATAGCCTTGAACATCTTGATTTTCGCTTGATAGGTCCTATGTCAGGACCTCTGACCTATAGAACAGTAAGATACCAAATTTGTGTTGAGTTTCTAAAGATGTAGTAATTTATTCAACAGATATTGGAAACCATTACAGATTTTTTTTTTTAACATTTATTTATTTTTGAGACAGAGAGAGACCATGAACAGGGGAAGGTCAGAGAAAGAGGGAGACACAGAATCTGAAACAGGCTCCAGGCTCTGAGCCGTCAGCACAGAGACCGATGCGGGGCTCGAACCCATGGACCGTGAGATCGTGACCTGAGGTGAAGTCGGACTCTTAACCGACTGAGCCACACAGGCGCCCCCATTACAGATTTTCAAACCAACAGTGGTGTGCAGCTATTGCAAAGGCTGAAAACTGTACAAATGGGTGTGGAGAGAAGCACTGAGAAGAAAGTAAAAGAATTTTGAGGAGCATGATTAAAAACCAAAGAAACAAACTAACAACACCACCACCACCAAAACTTCTACTGCCTTGAATAGAAGTATGATTTTTAAAAACTCTTCTCCTGAACACTTAGAAAGAAGTGGGGAACTTAGCAGAGGAAACCTTAATTGCCTTAGAGAATACATAAATCATTGTAAACAGTCTATTAGTAGAAACCTGGACTCTAAGGACGTTGTGATGAAGGTTCAGAAGGAAATGGAAAGATCGTGTTTTACTACCTTTCTTATAATAGAAAATTTAGCAGAGTATATCCTGTAGTTATATGGGCAGCAGAGATTATAAGGGATGAACTTAGGTATATAGCTGAGGAAATGTCCAAGGAAGGTATTGATGGCCTTGTTTCTTCTTGTTGCTTATGGTAAGATAGGTGAGGAAAGAGATAAAGTATTGGCAGAGCTGTTAAACAAAAAAAAAAAATAAAACTAGATAATTTAGGAAATTATTAGCCTATCTGGATTGCAAAACATGCTAAAATTAAGAAATTGACCAACAGGAAAGCATGCTCTAGAGAAAAAGCCAAGATTATGATTATACTACCCGCTGCTAATAGCTGGAACAACAACAACAACAACAAGTTTCGGAGTATACAGTCACAGCAAAACAAAAAATTAAGGAAGACACAAACAGATCCCTTCTATCAAACCAGACAAAATCTAGGAAGCTTAAGAGATCTACCTTTCAATGTCCCTTGGGGGCCCCTCTTTTCTAAATGAGTGATTCCCAAAGGCTTTCCTTATCCTATGGTGTCTTCACTTTAATGGTTCTAGAAGTTTTCATCCAAATTCATGGCTTCGACTGCCACTCGTATACTAGAACTAAGGGCTCTAGATACCTATATTCTGGGCTCTATTCATCTTCACTTGAATTTCTGAAATGAGCTATGAATCAAAATAGATTTTATGCCTTTTTTCCTTTCAAACTCCAAAATTATTCAATAAAATAAAATATTTCTAAAGCACCAACACTTTAAATTGATTTCAGATGGCTCCCACTGCCTTTCGTCTCTCCTGACAGTCTGACAAAGTTTCCTTTTTTCTTTAACACAAAATAAATGACCATGTATAAATAATTTATATTCACACTAGAAGCTCATTTGTTAGGCAAAACTATGATTGAGAAATAGCCTTACTAAAAAATTCCTTGATTCTCAGCACATTAAACAAACACTAACAGGGTTTGAAGAAACCCACTCTGGACATAATTATCAAGCTTGATGTCCTGCCATTTTCCCACATTTGTTTCTTAGTCACATTGTGCCATATTTTAGTTCTACAAATGTGTATATCGAATTTCTTGACTTTTGTTCCTGTTAAACTTTATATTTCTCTTCCCCCTCCTTTAAATAAATTCCTTGCACTTACCCCTTTCACTTCTCAAAGGCAACAATTTCTAAACTCTTTAGTTTTTTAAGAAAAGATGTCTAAGTATAGCTGTCTTATAATCACACACCTAGAGGAGCAACCACTTCATCATCTGATTTCTTTTCCTTTTGAAACCATGATGTGTAGAGACATTTTTTGTTTCTAAGGAAAACAAGAAGGAACTCAATCCCAGCCCTATCAGATCAAAACTACTATTACGACCACTGGTGCCCTTATTAGATTCTCCTCAAAGTCTTCAATAGTGAAAAAAAGGGGTGTCAATAAAGCACAAGGTCCTAATCTAATCATTTTATCAGTTTTTGTGTGAATCTACATTCAGTATTTTCATTATTGTGACTGTGCAAATGCTGACAGCTGACCAACTAAGGAAACATAATTTTTAATTTACTAGTTTTTGTTGAAATTAACAATTGCATTATTTTTTTTTAAATTTTTTTTTCAACGTTTATTTATTTTTGGGACAGAGAGAGACAGAGCATGAACGGGGGAGGGGCAGAGAGAGAGAGCAACACAGAATCCGAAACAGGCTCTAGGCTGAGCCATCAGCCCAGAGCCTGACGCGGGGCCCGAACTCACGGACCGTGAGATCGTGACCTGGCTGAAGTCCGACACTTAACCAACTGCGCCACCCAGGCGCCCCAACAATTGCATTATTTTTTATGGTTTTATTTAAATTCCAGTTAATTCACATACAGTAATATTAGTTTCAGGTGTAACATATAGGGATTCAATACTTCCTTTCAACACTCAGGGATCATCATAACCTGTGTCCTGCTTAATCTCTTCATCTATTTAACCCATCTCCCCCCCTCCAATCTGGTAACCATCAGTTTATTCTTTATAGTTGAATCTGATTCTTGGTTTGCCTCTAAAATGGCTCTTTAAAAATTTTATTTAAATTTATTTATTTATTTTGAGAGAGAGAGAGAGAGAGAGAGAGTCAGGGGTGGGGGCAGACAGCGAGGGAGAAAGAGAATCCCAAGCAGGCTCCAAGCTGTCAGGGCAGAGCTCTATGCAGGGCTCAAACTCACAAACTGAGAGAACATGACCTGAGCCTAAATCAAGAATCAGATGCTTAACTGACTAAACATCCCAGATGCCCCTAAATTGCTTTTCTAATGTCAATACTTAATTATTCCCTGATATAAAAGACACATTTTAATAAAAAATTTCATATAATTAACCTTAACAGGGAATCTCTGATTCCCACCACTATGTCTCCCTATCCTTCCACTGCTCTGCTCTCACTCCAAGAACTCCTTCTGACACTCTGTCTTTTGGCTTAAGTCTTGACTGCTTCTTTTCTCAAGTGATTCCTTTTACAAAGGTATTATTTTCCTATGCTTTCTACATATAGCATATAAAACATGGTAGATGTTAGTTCTCCAGTGTGGGAGATTCAAATTCTCTTTTCTTAAGATGAGTAAGATTTCATATATTCACATATGTAAATGAAGATGGCACAATAGATCCTGGATGGCAAAGAAACATTTATAAATAGTAATTCCAATTTATTATGCTTAGAATTACTATATTTAATGTTTATTTATTTTTGAGAGAGAGAGAGAGAGAGAGAGAGAGAGAGAATGCGTGAGACTGGCAGAGCGCTAGGAGACAAAGGATCCAAAGTGGGTTCCATGCCAACAGCAGAGAACCTGATGTGGGGCTCAAATTCAAGAACCACAAGGTCATGACCTGAGCTGAAGTTGGAAGCTTAACTGACTGAGCCACCTAGATGCCCCTGGAATTACTATTTTTAAATAGGCAAAACTAAATGCAGTCTCCTACATGGCCCATCTTTTCTGAGTGTAGGATTAGACTTTGATGTCTGTGGAAAACACTGGCTTTCAAGTAAAACATGGAAGGAAATCATCCTTATCTTTTTCAGGTGAGAACTCAAATTGGCTGGGCACCTAGGTGGCTCAGTCAGTTAAGGGTCCAACTTTGGCTCAGGCCATGGTGTCACTGTCCATGAGTTCGAGAGACTCACACTCTGTCTCTCTCAAAAATAAATTAAAAACATTAAAAAAATTTTAAAAAAAAGTCGAATTTGCACCATTTTTTAATCAGACTCTCATTGAGTCCTTCAACGTTTGAGGAGGGACAATGATAACTGAAGTCTTAAGTGGCTAGATCCATTTAGAAGGAAGAAGATGGGGGTTGTAGTAGTACTTTAAAAAAAAAAAAAATCAGGCTGGTATTTCCAGAATAAAGAGTATGGCCTTTTGGAAATCAAAATACAATGCAACAAGGACAAAGTGTGAAATCTGAGGAGAGAAAGATAGATTTAAGAGATTAAGAAAGATCAATATGGTAAACCCTTTATTTAAAGTTCTAAGTATGTGTTATGTTGAATTTTGCCCCCACCCCCACAAAGGTATGCTGAAGTCTTAACCCTCAGTACCTTAGAATGTCACCACATTGTACATAGAGTATTTACAGAGATAATGAAGTTAAAATCAGATGATTAGGGTGGGCCCTGAGATATATGACCCATATTCTTAGAGAAAGGAGAAATTTGGCTGTAGAATCAGACAGGAACAGAGGGAAGACTCTTTAAAGCGACTGAGAGAATGTCATGTAAAGGCAGATTGAGTGCTGTATCTACAAGCCAAAGGATGCCAAATAATGTTATAAAACCACTGGAAGTTAGCAGAGACATAATACTGATTCTTTCTTCTCCATAGTCCTCAGAGGTAACAACCCTAAAGAGGTTGATTTTGGACCCCTAGCCTCTAAAACTCTGAGACAATTATTAAGTCACCCAACTTGTGGGTTGTGTTTTACCAGCCCTAGGAAATAAGTCTACGATGTATTCCTTCATTTTGTATATTAAATATGAATCTCTCTTCTTGAAGTTTAACTGATTCCTCTATACCTGCAGTCCACCTCAGGTAAGATCACTTTTAAACATCTTTCTAGATTTTTCTGATAGAGTTTTTTAATTTTAATATAATTTTCTTCAGTCATTAATTTTATTTTTTTTTAATTTTTTTTTCAACGTTTATTTATTTTTGGGACAGAGAGAGACAGAGCATGAACGGGGAAGGGGCAGAGAGAGAAGGAGACACAGAATCGGAAACAGGCTCCAGGCTCTGAGCCATCAGCCCAGAGCCTGACGTGGGGCTCAAACTCACGGACCGCGAGATCGTGACCTGGCTGAAGTCGGACGCTTAACCGACTGCGCCACCCAGGCGCCCCAACTTCAGTCATTAATTTTAGAAAGTTTATGAATTTGGGCTATAGAAAGTGTATAATTAGCATACAATGCTCTTTATTTCTCCCCAAAGTTTGTTTTATACATTATTATATTCATTTTAAAGTGAATTACCTTGTAAGCTTTTTGTTCTGGTAACTTCAGGCAGTTTCAGCATATATCAATATTCTTACCTTTTCTTCTACCACTCTTCCACACGTCATTTTGTTTCCATTTTCTGTTAGCTATACATTTATTTTACATTGTGAAGACTAATATTACTTATGTTGCAACACAATCTTCTTGGTTTTTTATTTATTGCAATAAAAGTTATATACATCATCTTAATGTCATTACTATTGTCATTTTGGGACTGAAAAATATGGTAGGAATATAACACTAATTTTTCTTGGCTTCAGTGATTTGGTAGTTCTGCTACTTAGAAGAAGAAGAGGGGCTCCAGCATCAATGTTAAATGGGTTCAGGAAATAATATCAATTACAAAATGATATACCAAAATTGTTGTGTGTGTACACACACACACACACACACACACACACACCTCCTTCCCAAAAAGAAAAACAAAACAGTTCAGAGGGAAAACACATTCATTACAAAAACTACATACAACATATAAATAGCCATGTGTCCAAAACCACAACCTTGACAAACAACTGGCCATAAACACAGCAGTGCATTCATCAGTCCCAATCCCCTTACCTGTACTGGAAAGCCTGACTGGAAAGGTATCTTTTATGAGAACAGTAATACCATTCATGAGAGTTCCACCGTCTTATAGCCTAACCACTTCCCAAAGAACCTCCTTTCCAATAATTCATTGGGTTTTAGATTTCAACATGATAAATTTTGGGAAACACAAATATTCAGTCTGTAGCATATATTTAAAAATACTACATTTGCCTTTTGGTGTCTAAATCATTTTATAGAGGCATTTAATCACATGAGTCAACTACTCATACATTTATCTTTCACATACATTAAAAACAATAACCAGCAAGACTTTCTGAAAGAAGGCCAGGATTGTAAAACTCAGAATTTAATGTCCTTTCTTTACTGAAAGTATTCACTTAAATAGAATAACTGCTGCTTTCTTCCATCTCTCATTTTCAAGTAATTTCTACATTAAAAACCTACACCTTACAGATGGATATAGCTAAAAAGACAAAGCTCATTCATTAATGTGTTGATTTTTACAGTAATTGCTTATCAAAGTCATGTGCCAATTATTGTTTACCACTGCAAATGCAGAAGAGAACAATTAAATGTCCTGCCTTCATGAAAGTCACAGTTTAGCAGTGTAGGACATTAAATGAACAATAATAAACGTGATAGTTGCAAGAAAATTATAGTTCCCAATAGTATCTAAGTTCAATGTAGGGGCAAGCACGAGGGTGGAGGTTAGGAAAGCTGTCGTTGAGGAAGTGATCTTAAACTCAGAGATGAAATACACAATTCTGAGTAACCTTGATGAATTAAAGTGGTGGACTTTATGTGAACATGGAACTTGTAGTCCTTCTCACAGCACATTCCAACAAACCATGAAACAGAGGGTAGACAATATTTTTGTCGGTGTGATTGCCCTATTAAAATAAGCTTGCTTCATTATAAATAATAATCTACATTGAGGGAATCCCGGTCTTTCTCATTTGCACAGTGAATAGGTGAAAAGACTACAAAACCAGGTAAAAGTTGCTGGGCAGTCCTTCTGTACATCAGTGCTGACTAAAATAGAGACACGTAAGACCCCGAAAAAGCAAAATCTGGCAGACTGTGTTGAAATTGTGATCTTCATCTACAGAAATTATGGGTACTGCCTTTTTCACTCTTCAAAATAATGAAAGTGATTAACTGACAGAAAATATATACTTTGTATGGTAGGATTTTATTGAAATTAGACTAGAGACAAATGGACTTACTCTGCTAGGAACCTAATTAGGAAATAAACTCAGAGAAAGTCAGAGACTGTAGATAGATTTATACTTTTGAAAATGCCACTCTCCCCAAATAAAATTATTATATTGTCTTACTAGGAAAATATAATCTTTACATAAAGCCTATGTGACATTTCCCAGAAATCAGAAGGAATAAACCAGTTGTTAAGCTACAAGAGGGGGCTTGAGAATTTGCTAGGGAAGGTTGAAAATGAAACTAGTCAATTGTAAAAGTGACTTGGCAAATAACTTTAGAATTATACCCTCACTGTAAAAGTGAAATTGATGTCCCAAATTCCATGCAACACATCTGACAAAGAAACAAACAAAATGACCCACTAAGAATAAAGGAAAGACAATCTGCAATGGTTTTATCAGTTAAGATCTTTCACAACTGAATTTTAGATTTTTTAAGTCACAATGGGTGCCCCTGGAACTCAGTTCCCCCATTAGCCTATAGCCATCGCACATTCATCAAAACCAAGTAACTGACATTGATATTACTATTAAGTAAATTCCAGCTTTTATTTGGATTTCAATTTTCCATTAGGTCACTTTTCTCTTCCAGAGTCCTACCCATGTTATCAAACATTCCCTTGCCCAGGCTTCTCTGGTCTGTGACAGTCTCTGTCTTTCCTTGTTTTTCATCATCTTAACAGTCTTGAGTACTGGATGGGTGTTCTGTACAATGTCTTTCAATCTACATTTGTTGGTGGCTTTTCTCATGTTCAAATTGAGGTTATGGGTTTTGGATGAAAAAAAAAAAAAAAACAACTTAGAGGGAAGAGCCCTTCTTTTACTACCATATCAAGGCAAAGTATCTCCATAACATCATTGGTGATATTAACCTTTGTCTCTCAGTCAAGGTGGTACACGAACTGACCAAGGCACTTTGGAAAAATAGTGTTTTGATTACATGATGTGAGGATCAAGGAAAGGTAACTATAAACAAACACTGTACTCTAGTTACATTTCTCAAGGGCATGTGGTTAACAATTCTGAAAATACTTTATCAGTTTATTGGGATTGAACAAATAAGTGAAAGTTAGGAGTCAGATTCCTTAGGGTCACAGATGAAGCTAAAGAAAATTAAGAATGGAGGATTCAAATGAAACTTTGGGGGATGGATTAGAATCAGTGACCTTGTTATAAACCAATATACCTAACGGCATCCCACAAATTTTGGTATCATAATTT